>NC_064277.1:25604337-25919006 GCF_003254725.2 Canis lupus dingo
ACTAGAGTGAGATAAAATGTATAGGGCTTGCATTACTTATGGTGTTTACCCATATAATGTAGCATAAATAGGACTTGATATTTACCTACTGACATGGCTAATGGTTCTATCATATTTCTTCAGCTATGAAAAGCCAGCATTACATAAAGCCCCAGAATTGTTTATGTGAAGAAGTTGAGAGGAGGTAGGGAGCCCCACAGTGGGCAGACATTCCTACTTACCTATGAGACGATGAGCACCCATCTGTTCCAAGTGATTTCATTTCATTTCGACTGGAGATGGGAAGGTAATGAATGGAAGTAGGCAGTTGTCAGAATGGTGAGGATGATAATTGACTAAAAGATAGCAGTGGTCATAAGACGTAAGATTCTCTCATGTTAAGTGAATGCTTAAAAGCTGTGTAAGATGGCTCATAGAACTGGACCCCAGGGGCATTCTGGGCAGAGTGACGGCCTCTTGCGGTTTTCTGTGTCCTCACAGGGAGGCACCACTGCTGTGAAGTGTGCGAACAGGATGAGAATGCTCTCTGGGCCCTCAGGAAGCAGGTCTTGTCATTTTCAAGGGCTTTAAAAAAAAAAAAAAAGTATATCCTTTTAGCTAGGATTTAGACCTTTAGACTCTAGCTAAAGATCTACCTACCACTTATAATCTCAGCACATTTATCCAGGTTACCTGAGACCACATGAACTAAAGACCAATTTCCCAGGCTATTGGTATCCCTCCTTGCTGGTATTTTTAAGGAATAGCAAGTCAACCAGCATGGCTAAAGAGTAGGGTTTGTTTGGCGAAGAGTGTGGGAAGAAATAGGGAGATTACGTGGAAACATCTTGCAGGGTTGTTAAAGTTTGGACTCTTGCTAAAAAGTTGGGTGCTGGGGCAGCCTGGGTGGCTCATCGGTTTAGCGCCGCCTTCAGCCCAGGGTGTGATCCTGAAGACCCGGGGTGGAGTCCCACATCAGGCTCCCTGCATGGGGCCTGCTTCTCCCTCTGCCTGTGTCTCTGCCCCTCTCTCTCTGTGTCTCTCATGAATAAATAAATAAAATCTTAAAAAAAAAAAAAAAAAGTTGGGTGCTGGATGCCTGGGTGGCTCAGTTGGTTGAGTGTCTTCTTTTGGTTGAGGCCATGATCTCAGGCCTCTGCTGAGCCCGTGTCAGGCTCACTGCTCAGCAGGCAGTCTGCATCTCTCCACCCGCAACCCCCCACCTTATGCTTTCTCTCTCTCTCCCTCTCAAAACAAAACAAAACAAAACAAAACAAAAAAAAACCTTAAAAAAGTTGGGTGGGGTACCTGGGTGGCTCAGTCAGTTGAGCAGCAGGTGACCTTCAGCTCACGTCATGATCCTGGGGTCCTGGGATTGAGCCCAAGTCAGGCTCCCTGCTCTGTGAAGAGTCTGCTTCTCCCTCTGTTCATACTCTCACTCTCTCTCTCTCTTTCTCAAATAAATAAATAAAATCTTAAAAAAATAGTTGGGTGCCATGGAAGCCTTATTTTTTAATCAAAAATAGGATTTATAAGCAGTTATAGCATGTGTGTGCACATGCACACATTTGGGTGTGTTTGTGGAGGGGCATTCTTACCTGTCATAGAACACTAGATTTAAATGAAAACTCTTGAGAACTTTATTTTTCCCAGTTTCTTATTGCTCGGTTTTGATAGAATTTTATTGTCAGACACATTGTTGAGTGTTTGGATATGTTGATGGAGAAGTAGAAGGGACCTTAAGATATCATCTGAATTGCAACATAACCCTGTATTCAGTACTCCTGTTGTGTCTTTAACAGAGATGTAGAGCAGTAGATCAGTGTGGTGTTTGTAATGAACTTTCCTATATGTGAAAACATTCTTCTGCCTCTTTCTCAGGCTTAACCTTAATGCTCTTCCACCTCAGGAAGATGATAAGCAGACACAAAGTCTGATCTGACCTTTGCAGTCTCACATCTTCCACTGTGTTTGCTCTTTCCTTGCATTTTATCTTTTCCTGCTTCCATTTTCTGTCCCATCCTCCCCATTCTCAACTCAGCCCTTTCTCTGTCAGCAGGTCTGTTTTACATTGTAATTTTTCAAGTGAGAGGTTTGGCATGTATGTGTTCTGGGGGAGGTCAGGCAGTTAATAGTTATCAGGGACGAGTCTCTTTTTCCAGCAAACTCTGGTTTCTCTAGATCCCAAATAACAGAAACAAAAAAGTTCTATGAGGATCCATTGTGTCTGGAGAAAAAAAAAAAGTGATGCCATAGTCTTGGATATATTTTGCGTTAGAATGATCAAATCCTCTTCATTTTAGTAATTTTGTGTATCTGGTATTAAGCCAATCTTAAAATATAATAATACATTACCTCATGGGGGGTCTTGCAGTTTATAGAGGGCTTTTGTGTTCATTATCTCATTGGATCTTCATGAACTCTGTAAAGGGACTATGTTCTCCCCATTGCACAGATAAGGAATTGGAGGCTTAGCAAGACTGGCAGGCCCAAGATCACACAGCTGCACCTGTAAGTCAGTTCTTTATATTTTCTTTTAATTCCAATGTAGTTAACATTACAGTATTCTATTAGTTTGACGTATCTAATAGTGATTAGATAATAATTAATAGTGATTCAGCAGTTTCCTATATTGAACACTGAGTCAGTGTTCACCAAGATAAGTGTACTTTTAATCCTGTTCACCTATTTCACCCATCACCCCCAATCCACTTCCCCTCTACTAACCATCTATCTGTTCTATGTAGTTAAGAGTCTGTTTTGGTTTGTCTCTGTTTTCCCTTTTGTTTTTAAAATTCTACGTATAAGTGGAATCATATGGTGTTTGTCTTTCTCTGACTTATTTCACTTAGCATTATACATGTTGTTGCAAATGGCAAGATTTCATCCTTTCCATGGCTGAGTGATACTACATTGTGCGTGTGTGTCTACCACATCTTTATCCAGTCATCTATCACTGGACACTTGGACTGTTTCCCTAGTTTGGCTATTATAAATAATACTGCTATAAACACAGGGGTACATATATCCTTTCAAGTCCGTGTTTTCACTTTCTTTGGGTAAATAATAGCGCAATTGCTGAATCATATGGTAATTCTTTCTTTTTTTTTTTGAGGGACTGCCATACTATTTTTCATAGTAGCTGCATCAGTTTGCATCTCCACCAACAGTGTAGGAAGATTCCTTTTTCTCCACATCCTTACCAATATACTTGTTTCTTGTGTTTTTAGGTTTAGCCATTCTGACAGATCTGAGGTGATATGTCATTGAGGTTTTGATGTGTTTTTCCCTGATGATAAGTGATGTTGAGCATCTTTTTGTGTGTCTGTTGGCCATGTGTAAATGTCTGTTTGTGTTTTCTACCCATTTTTAAAATTGAATTATTTGTTAGTGTTGAGCTACCTAAGTTCTTTATATATTTTGGATATTAATCCTTTATCAGATATGCCATTTACAAATGTGTTCTCCCACTCGGTAGATTGTTTTTAGTTGACTGTTTCCTTTGTTGTGCAGAAGCTTTTATCTTGGTGTAGTTGTAATAGTTTATTTTGTTTTTTTTTTCCCTTTGCCTCAGGAGACCTATCCAGAAAGATTTTGCTATGGCCAATGTCAGAGAAATTACTGCTGGTGCTCTTGTCTAGAATGTTATGATTTCAGCTCTCCCATTTAATCCATTTTGAGTTTATTTTTGTGTGTGGTATAAGAAAGTTGTGGTTTCACTCTTTTGCATATTGCTGTCCAGTTTTCCCAACACCATTTGTTGAAGATACTTTTTCCCATTGCATATTTTTGACTCTTTGGTCAATGATTATAATCATTCATTTATTTCTGGGCTTTCTATTCTATTCCATTGATTGTGCCAGTACCATAATGTTTTAATTACTATAGCTTTGTAATATAACTTGAAATCTGGAATTGTGATACCTCCCACTTTTTCTTTTTCAAGACTGATTTTGCTATGTGGGGGTCTTTTGTGGTTCCATACATATTTTAGAATTATTTGTTCTAGTTCTTCGGAAAATGCTGTTGGTATTTTGATAGGGATTGCATTAAATCTGTAGATTGCTATGGATAGTATAGACATTTCAGTTATATTTGTTCTTCCAACCTATGAGCATGGAAGTCATTCATTTGTGTTGTCTTCAGTTTCTTTCATCAGTGTTTTATGATTTTCAGAGTACAGGTCTTTCACCTCCTTGGTTAAGTTTATTAGATACTTCATTTTTTTTCCTTTTTTTGGTGGAATTCTAAATGGGATTTTTAAAAGATTTATTTATTTATTTTAGAGAGAGAGAGCACACGTGTCTGCAAGCAGGGGGAGGCTGCAGAGAGAGAAGGAGAGAGAATCCTCAGGCAGACTCCCTGCTGAGCTTGGAGGGTTGCTGCTTAATGGGCTGAGCCACCCAAGTGCCCAGGGATTGTTTTCCTAATTTCTCTTTCTGCTGCTTCATCATTAGTTTACAGGAATGCAGTGGATTTTTGCATATTGATTTTGTATCCTGTGACCTTACTGAATTCATTTATCATTTTTAGTAGTTTCTTAGTGGAGTCTTTAGGGTTTTCTCTATATAGTATATATAGTATTGTGTCATCTGCAAATATGAATGTTTTACTGCTTCCTAAGCAGTTTGGATATCCTTTATTCCTTTTTCTTGTCTGATTGCTATGGCTAGGACTTCCAGTATTATGTTAAATAAAAGTGGTGAGGGTAGGGTTGCCTGGGTGGTTCAGTCAAATGTCTGACTCCTGATTGTGGCTTAGGTCATGATCTCTCTCTTAGGGTTGTGAGACTGAGCCCTGCATTCAGGCTCCACAGTGGAGCCTGCTTAAGATTCTCTTCCTCTCTCTGCCCCTTTCCTCCCCTCCCCTCAGTCTCTTTTGAAACAAACAAACAAAAGTGAGAGTAGACATCCTAGTCCTATTCCTCACCTGAGTGGAAAAGCTCTGTTTTTCCACATTGAGTCTGATGTTAGCTGTGAGTTTTTCATATATGGCCCTTATTATGTTGAGGTATGTTCTCTCAACCTTCGTTGTCAAGGGTTTATATCATGAATGGATGTTGTACTTTGTCAGATATTTTTTTCTGCCTCTATTGAAATGATCATATGGTTTTTATCCTTTCTCTTATTGATATGATATATCACACTGATGGATTTGTGAATACTGAACCACTCTTGCATCCTGGGAATAAATCCCACCTGATTATGGTGCATGATTTTTAAAACTGTATTGTTGGCTTTGGTTTGCTAATATTTTGTTGAAGATTTTTGCTTCTGTGCTCATCAGAGATATTTCCCTAGAGCTCTCTTTTTTGGTAGTGTCTTTATTTGGTTTTGGTATCAGGGTAATGCTGTCCTCATAGAATGAGTTTGGAAGCCTTGTTCTACCTTTTGGAATCATTTGAGAAGAGGTGCTAACTCTTCTTTTTTAAAAATCTTTATTTTTTAAAGATTTATTTATTTATTCATAAGAGACATACACACAGAGGCAGAGACATAGGCAGAGGGAGAAGCAGGCTCCATGTAGATAGCCCAATGCAGGACTCGATCCCCAGTCTCCAGGATCACGCCCTGGGCTGAAGGCAGGCACTCAACCACTGAGCCACCCAGGTGTCCCCTAACTCTTCTTTAAATGTTCAGTAGAGGGACGCCTAGGTGGGTGGCTCAGCGGTTGAGTGTCTGCCTTCAGCTCAGGGTGTGATCCTGGAGTCCCGGTATTGAGTACTGCATTGGGCTGTCTGCATGGTCTGCTTCTCCCTCTACTTAGTCTCTGCCTCTGTCTCTCATGAATAAATAAATAAATAAAATCTTTAAAAAAATAAATGTTCAGTAGAATTTGCCTTTGAAGCCATGTGGTTTTGGACTTTCATTTGTTGGGAGTTTCTTGATTCTTTATTTAATCTTGCTGTTAATCAGTCTGTTCAAATTTTCTATTTCTTCTTGATTCTGTTTTGGTAGTTTGTATGTTTCTAGGAATGAATACATTTCTTCCAAGTTGTCTTATTTGTTGACATATAGTTTTTTTTCTTTCTTTTTAAAATATTTTATTCATCCATAAATGAATGTTATGTCTTCTTGTTGAAGTTTCCTCTTTTTGATTATATAGTGCCCCTCTTTGTTGCTTGTTACAGTCTATGTTTTAAAGTCTACTTTGGGGATCCCTGGGTGGCGCAGCGGTTTAGCGCCTGCCTTTGGCCCAGGGCGCGATCCTGGAGACCCGGGATCGAATCCCACATCAGGCTCCCGGTGCATGGAGCCTGCTTCTCCCTCTGCCTGTGTCTCTGCCTCTCTCTCTCTCTCTCTCTGTGACTATCATAAAAAATTAAAAAAAATAAATAAATAAAGTCTACTTTGTCCAATAGAAGTATTGCTACCCTGGCTTTCCTTTGACATCTATTTGCATGATAAGTGTTCCTCCATCACCTCACTTTCAATCTGCAGATGTCTTTAGGTCTGAAATGAGTCTCTTGTAGGCAGCATATAGATGGATATTGTTTTTTTAATCCATCCTCTTACCCTATGTCTTTTGATTGGATTTATTTAGTCCATTTACATTCAAAGTAATTATTGATAGATATATATTGCCATTTTTTACCCTTTTAATGGTTTCTTTAGATTTTCTCAGATCTTTTCTTCTCTTGCCTTTTTTCAAGTTGGTGGTCACCAGGCATCTGGGTGGCTCAGTGTTGAGCATCTGCCTTTGGCTCAGTTTGTGATCCTAGGGTCCAGTCACTCAACAAATGTCTGTTTAACTTTATGTGCCTTTATTTATCTATTTATTATTTTTAAAATTTTTATTTTAAGGAGGCTCCATGCCCAACATGAGGTCTGAACTCACAACCTTGAGATTAAAAGTTGCATGAGGGTGCCTGGGTGGCTCAGTGTTGAGCATCTGCCTTTGGCTCAGTTTGTGATCCTAGGGTCCAGTCACTCAACAAATGTCTGTTTAACTTTATGTGCCTTTATTTATCTATTTATTATTTTTAAAATTTTTATTTTAAGGAGGCTCCATGCCCAACATGAGGTCTGAACTCACAACCTTGAGATTAAAAGTTGCATGAGGGTGCCTGGGTGGCTCAGTGGCTGAGCATCTGCCTTTGGCTCAGGTGGTGATCACAGGGTCTCCAGATTGAGTCCTGCTTCAGGCTACCCACAGGGAGCCTGCTTCTCCCTCTGTCTATGTCTCTGCATCTCTCATGAATAAATAAAATCTTAAAAAAAAAAAAAGTTACATGCTCTACTAACTGAACCAGCCAGGCACCTCTGACTTTATGTGCCTTTAAAAAGTTTAATTTTATCTCTAGTATAGTCAACGTGCAATGTTATATTAGTTTCATGGGTCCAATATAGTGATTCAATGATTCTATATATTACTCAGTGTTCATTATGATAACTGTACTCTTAATTCCCTTCACCTGTTTCACCCATCCCCCCACCTACCTCCTCTCTGTAACCACCAGTTTGTTCTTTAGAGTTGTCTTTTTTTTTTTTTTTTAAGATTTTATTTATTAGAGAGAGATAGCACCGGCAAGGGGGCAAGGGAAAGGGCAGAGGGAGGGGGAGAAGCAGACTCCCTGCTGAGCAGGAGCCCCATGTGGGGCTTGATCCCAGGACCCCAGGATTATGTCCTGAGTCAAAGGCAGACACTTAACCTACTGAGCCACTCAGTCACCCCCAGTAGGTTTTCTTTTAACCTTGTTGATTGTTTCCTTTGCTGTGCAGAAGCTTTTTTTTTATTTAATTTATTTTTGCCTTTGGACCTTGCCTCAGGAGACACATCTAGAAAAATGGTATGAATGGATATCAGAGAAATTACTGCCTGTTCTCTTATCTAGGATTTTTATGCTATCAGGTCTCACATTAACGTTTCTAATCCATTTGGAGTTGATTTTTCTGTATGGCATAAGAAAGTGTTGAAGTTTTGTTCTTTTCCATGTGGCTGTACAGTTTTCCCAACACCATTTGTGAGGAGACTGTCTTTTTCCTATTGCATGTTCTTCCTACTTTGTTGAAGAGTAATTGACCATATGATCGTGGGTTTATTTCTGGGATCTCTAGTCTGTTCTAATGATCTATGTGTCTATTATTTTTGTGCCCATACCATACTGTTTTAATTACTACAGTTACCGAGTGTAGCTTGAAATCTGAGATTGTCACACCTTCAGTTTTGTTGTTCTTCTTGAAGATTGCTTTGGCTATTTGGGAACCTTTGTTGTACCTTACAAATTTTAGGATTATTCTTGTTCTGTGAAAAATACTGTTGGTGTTTTGATAGGGATTACATTAAATCTGTAGGTTTCTTTGCATAGTAGGGATATTTTAATAATAATCTTCTCCCACTACATGAGGAGGATGAGTATTTCTGATTGTGTCATTGTCAATTTATTTCCCTCATGTTTTATAATTTTCAGAGTACAGGTCTTTCAGTTCCTTTGTTAAGTTTGTTCCCAGGTATTTCATTATTTTTGATGTAGTTGTAAAATGGGACTGTTTTCTTAATTTCTCTTTTTCCTGCTTTGTTGTAAGTGCATGTATAGAAATGCAGTGGATTTTTGTTTACGGATTTTGTATCTTGTGGCTTTATTTTTATTTTTTTAAAGATTTTATTTATTCATGAGAGACGCAGAAAGAGACAGAGACACAACACAGAGGAAGGAGAAGCAGGCTCCATGCAAGAGCCCCATGTGGGACTCTGATCCCAGGAATCCAGGATCACCCCGTGAGCCAAACGCAGATGCTCAACCACTGAGCCACCCAGGCATCCCTAGTGGCTTTACTGAATTCATTTATCAGTTCTCATAGGTTTCTGGCAGTCTTTAGACTCTGTATAGTGTGATGTCATCTGCAAATAGTGAGTTTAGATGCCTTTTATTTTCTGTCCTGATTGCTGTGGCTTGTATTTCTAGTACTATGTTGAATACAGTGGTGAGAGTAGAAATTCTTGTCTTTTTCCTGATCTTAGGGGAAAAGCTCTCAGGTTTTCATCACTGAGTATGATGTTGGCTTTGATTTTTTTTGTATACAGCATTAGGTTGAGGTATGTTCCCTCTTTATAAACCTTCTTTGTTGGGGGTTTGTATCATGAATGAATGTTGTACTTTGTCAAATATTTTTTCTGCGTTTATTGAAATGACAGTGGCTTTAGTCTTTTGAATTTGTAAGACTTGTTTTGTGGCCCAAAAAGTTATTCATTCTGGACAATGTTTTGTGTGCACTTGAAAAGAATGTGTATTCTGCTGTTTTAGTATGAATTTTTAAAAAATATTTTATTTATTTATTCATGAGAGAGAGAGAGAGGCAGAGACACGGGCAGAGGGAGAAGCAGGCTCCATGCAGGGAGCCTGATGTGGGACTCCATCCTGGCACTCCAGGATCATGCCCTGAGCTGAAGGCAGACGCCCAACCGCTGAGCCACCCAAGCATTCCAGTATGAAATGTTTTGAATATCTGTTAGATCCATCTGATCTAGTGTAACATTCAAAGTTATTGTTTCCTTGTTGATTTTCTATTTGGATGATCTGTCCAGAAAAAAGTTGATAAAATAAGAATTTGGTTGAAAAAGAAAGAGAAAAAAATTAATATTAAAAAACTAAAGAATCATGGGGGGAGGCGGAGGGACCCAAACGATGATTTCTATATGCTGTGTTCCCCTAGCACTGGAGTTTTGCAGTTCTCAATGCTTGGTAGTCTTGGACTTAGCTGCATGATCTTACTGATCTTCTGGGAGAGGGGCCTTTTGTGTTGATTGTCAAGTGTCTTTGTCCTGGGGCAGAGCTGCACCACCCTCACCAGGGGGCTAGGCTAAGTAATTTCCAGATTGCTCAATGTGGCTTTTTTTGCTCCCTGAAGGCTTTCCGTGCCACTCTAGAAGATGAGAGTGAAAATGGTAGCCTCCCAATTTCCAGCCTCAGAGCTGAAAGCTCAGGGCCCTACTCCTCAGTGCACCCTCAGGGAAAAGCAGCCAATCACTCTGTCTCCCTGGTCTCTGTCCACATTCTGTGCTCACCCAGCCTGTGACTGAATGTCTTTACCTCAGACACGAGACCCCCGTTTCGAGTCCCCTAACCCTGCAGACTCTTGTGGCCCACTCCCACACCACTCCTCCCTGAGGAGAAGGGGGGTCTCAGGTTCTGCCGCTCGCTGGGGCCCTGATTGGAGAGCAGTTGCGCCGACTGTGCCCCAGTTCATGGTTTATGGCCACCCTGAGCTGGGAGCCCACTCCCAGACCTGCTGATTGCAGCCAGCTTCCCCTCTTCTAAATCCTGGGAATTCTGTCACACTCAGGCACCCCCGAGCTTCCTGTGGCCCTGAGGATCCTGAGACCACTCTGCCCACCTAGGATTCTGCCCTGTTTTATCACCTGAGTGCCTTTCATCCCTCCACATTCCCTGAACCCTTCACCTAAGCAGACTTTTTGTCATTTGTTGCCTGAATTGAGAAAAGAAGAAAAAAAATCTCCAGAGTAGGGAGGGAATAGGATTTTTTTCAGTGAGCTCTATGCCCAGTATGGGGCTCAAACTGACAACTTCTGAGATCAAGAGTTGCATGCACTGTGCAGTCATTGTTCCTGTTTCGATTATTGTGGGTCCTTTTGGAATCAGCAGCTTCCAACATGGTAGATTCCCAGCATTTCCACTTCAGGTTGCTTCTTTTTGTTTGTGTGTGTATGGGTGTGTGTGGGGGTGTGTGTGTCTTCATTTCCCAGAAAGCACCCTGCACTCATCCACACACAGCCACCTCCTCTGTCAACTCCTGTTTCGTTTCTTCTTTCCTGTCTCCCCTTTGTTGAGTAGCTCTACTCTTTGCTTAAGTTTTCCTATAGCACAAGCTTCTTTCTCCTCCTTATTTTCATCTATGACTTTAAAATTTGCTGTATGTGAAAGTGCATCACCGTAAAGCACTTGAAGAGTTTGTGAATAGTCGAGTTTGTGAATAGTTGTGAACAGACCCTAAAGTTTTAGAACTGTAGGATTCCTGACAGAATGGGGACAGTTGTGGTGTCCCATGTCAGTCAGAGGCATGTCTTGGTTCTGACCTGTTTCATATACATCAGAGGCTATGCAGGCTGTGCCCCCACAAGGCCTGCTCCCCTAGGGACCAGCTAGAGGCAAGGACTCAGCTGGGTCCCAGGAGAGCAAGGTGCCCAGCTCATGGGAATGTGGCAGGTAGCAGCCCTCCTTCTGGCCACCTCCTCCTTGCCCTTCTCACCTGTGGGAGCTTTTTAGGCACCTCTGCCCCTCTACCTTCACCTTGTAACAGGTGTCAGATCAAGGATGCCTCATGCAAGGGGCTCGTGTGGATGACATGCTGTTGCCTCATTGTGGGCCAAGCTTAAGAGGCACATCCACATCTTAAGTAGGACAGGGAAGGGGCAGTTAGACCCTTCTTTTCAGAAAGTACCTCCATTCATTTGAGGCTTAGTGCCTCATGTTTTCTCTTTGAGGGCCTCTGCTTTGTCTCCCGAGCCTGACCTCCCGGATTCTTGCTTTATATTCTTAGTGTTCTTGCACAGACCTGACATTTATGATGGTAATGTTAATTCTGTGTATCCAGGGCAAAACTTGACATCACCACAAATGGATTTTGTTTTCCCCCTCAATTTCTCAGTGGTTTAGTCATTTTCCTAGTCATTTAGTTAAAAAATAATTGAATCTTCCATGAAGTCCTGTGTTTCTAATTCAGTTTTCCTCAAAACATGGTCCTTGTGGAGTCCTCTCATTACTTGGTGTTTTTTTCTGGCTTCTAATTTGTTCTTAATTCTGTCAGACCTGGTGCTTTCTATTTTTCAGAAATATTTTATCTTTATGAAAATAGTTGTACAGAGAATAAAAGTTACCTGTACGTGTTTTTAGAACAATATAGTTGATGATGTGGTTTGAACTGTGTCCCCCTGAAAGATATATTGAGGCCCTAACATTCCAGGTACCTGTGAATGCAATCTTATTTTGTAAGAAACTCTGTAGATGTAATGAAGGTGAGATTATCCTGGATCTGCGTGGGCCCCAGATCTGGTAAGTGGTGTCTTATGAGAAGGCTGTGTGAAGGCAGAGGGAGAGATTGAAGTGACACATCTACAAGCCAGAGAACACTGATCCTTGCCAACCACCACCAGCCAGGAGAACGGTGAGGATGATCCTCCCAAAGACCTCTAGACAGAGCAAGGCCACGCCAAAGGGCTGGTACCACTGCTTTACTGAAGGTGGGGTAGTCCATACCCTTCAACCGGAGCCCCCATCCTTACCTCAGTGTAGACTAAGAGCCTCTTTTTGCCTTTTCAGACATCATTGAAGATGGAGGAAGAAGCCATCCAGGCCCTTGTCACAGAGGAACGGCCGCCTTGGAGTCTGGCTCACAGGAGCCCCTGTAGAAACTCAGCTCAAGAGAAGGTTACAAACATCAGTCCAGTGGGTGAGGACGGCTTCTGGCAGGTCCCATGTGTATGAGCACCTTTTCCCATCATCAACTCTGATGTGGCCCTTGTGAGGCAACATTCCCTATCCACCATCGCCCTCCCTCCCCGTCTCTGCCCTCTGCCTGCTGACTTCTCTCAGCCCTTACCTTTTCGCATCCCTCCTGGTCACAGATCACTCAGCTTAGTGATTCTTGTTATCTTCTCTGATCATCCCTCCATATTCCCTGAACCCCTCACCACTCCTTTGCTTCCCATCTTCTTCCCTGTAAAAGCTTCCATGTAATTGTCATGTTCAGACATCTCTTCATGTCTGGAAGACCCACACACTTCTTTATCTCAGATGAAGTTCTCCCCACGCTCTGAGAAAATTATTATCCATGTATGATTTTCGTTAAATATGCTTTGCCTTGTTAGACCTTCTCCCCAGCTCACTGACCTTTATTATCTTCCCATATTATACCACATTTTGTAGGACTGTTGTGACGGCACTCCTGGGACACCTGATGATTATTTTAATTTGAAAATTCTATTCCCCTATTAAATCACCTGGCTGGCTCAGTCAGTAGAGCATACAACTCAATCTCAGAATCTTGTCAATTTGAGCCCCATATTGGGCACAGAGCTCACTGAAAAAAATCCTATTCCCTCCCTACTCTGGAGATTTTTTTTCTTCTTTCTCAATTCACACAACAAATGACATTTAAATTATTGTATCATTTTAGCTGAAGAAGTTGTAACTAAAGATGCATTATTTAATGCAAAGCAAGAAACTTCTGAAGAACTGCAGCACAGTGCTGAGGCCTCAGGAATACCCAGCAGGTGAGTGTCCATGCTTGTACGTAAATAAATCCTGCAGCTGGGAGGAGTCCAAGATGGCAGAGGAGTAGGAGACCTTAGTTTCATCTGATCCCAGGAATTCAGTTAGACAGCTATCAAATCGTTCTGAACACCTGCAAACTCAACCAGAGATCTGAAAAAATAGCTGCAACTCTACAAATGGAAAAGCAACCACTTTCTGCAAGGTAGGAAGTGCAGAGAAGTGAATCTGAGGTGATATATGGGAAGCTAGACCACGGGAGGTGGGAGCCTCCAGCCTCCAGCTACCAGAAAGTGACAGAGCAGTGCAGCACAAAATAAGAACTTTTAGAAGTCTGCTTAGGTGAAGGGTTCAGGGAATGTGGAGGGATGAAAGGCACTCAGGTGATAAAACAGGGCAGAATCCTAGGTGGGCAGAGTGGTCTCAGGATCCTCAGGGCCACAGGAAGCTCGGGGGTGCCTGAGTGTGACAGAATTCCCAGGATTTAGAAGAGGGGAAGCTGGCTGCAATCAGCAGGTCTGGGAGTGGGCTCCCAGCTCAGGGTGGCCATAAACCATGAACTGGGGTGGGGCACAGTCGGCGCGACTGCTCTCCAATCAGGGCCCCAGCGAGCGGCAGAACCTGAGACCCCCCTTCTCCTCAGGGAGGAGTGGTGTGGGAGTGGGCCACAAGAGTCTGCAGGGTTAGGGGACTCGAAACGGGGGTTTCGTGTCTGAGATAAAGACATTCAGTCACAGGCTGGGTGAGCACAGAATGTGGACAGAGACCAGGGAGACAGAGTGATTGGCTGCTTTTCCCTGAGGGTGCACTGAGGAGTAGGGCCCTGAGCTTTCAGCTCTGAGGCTGGAAATTGGGAGGCTACCATTTTCACTCTCATCTTCTAGAGTGGCACGGAAAGCCTTCAGGGAGCAAAAAAAGCCACATTGAGCAATCTGGAAATTACTTAGCCTAGCCCCCTGGTGAGGGTGGTGCAGCTCTGCCCCAGGACAAAGACACTTGACAATCAACACAAAAGGCCCCTCTCCCAGAAGATCAGTAAGATCATGCAGCTAAGTCCAAGACTACCAAGCATTGAGAACTGCAAAACTCCAGTGCTAGGGGAACATAGCATATAGAAATCATCGTTTGGGTCCCTCCGCCTCCCCCCATGATTCTTTAGTTTTTTAATATTAATTTTTTTTCACTTTCTTTTTCAACCAAATTCTTATTTTATCAACTTTTTTCTAAATCTTTTTTAATTTTCATTTTTACTGTTATATTCTACTCTTTCATTATATTTAATTTTATCTTCTATATATGTCTGTCTTTTTATTTATTTTTTTTTTTTACAACTTTGGGATGCAGTTTCTTCTAACAGATCAAAATACACCCAGAATCTAGTGTATTAGTGTATGGCTCTTTTCTCCTCACTTGTCTGATCATATTATTTTTTTTTCTGTTAAAGCCTTTTTTTAAATTTTCATCTCTACAGTTACATTCTGTCTATTCAATATATTTAGTTTTTGCATATATATGTATTTTTCTTTCCATACAATTTTGAGATGTAGTTTTTAGTAACAGACCAAAATACACTCAGGATATAGTGTATTGGTGTGTTCTGTTCACCTTTCTGTTTGTAGTCCTTTTTTTAAAAAACTTAATTTTCATTTTTGCAGTTACATTCTATCCTTTTAGATACATTCTATCCTTTCTATCCTTTTATCCACAAAAAATTGAAATACACTAAGTTTTTCTTTTGTTACAATTTTGGGACTAAGTTTTCTAACAAACGGGTCAAAATACACACAGGATCCAGTGTGTTGGTCTGTTCACCTGTTTAATTATAGTCAGTCTCTCTCTCTCTCTCTCTCTCTCTTTGGTTTTGGGTCTCTTCTGATTAGTGTATATTTCTCTGGGGTGGTTGTTGACATTTTAGTCAAGGGAACAATTTTGTTCCCTTGTCCATCTATTCTTCTGGGTAGCATGACAAAACAAAAACTCACTCGAAAAAGAGAACGGGACACCTGGGTGCTCAGTAGTTGGGCATCTGCCTTTGGCTTAGGGTGTGATCCTGGGTCCTGGGATCGAGTCCCATATTGGGCTCCCTGTGTGGAGCCAGCTTCTCCCTCTGCCTGTGTGTCTGCCTCTCTCTCTGTGTCTCTCATGAATGGATAAATAAAGTCTTTAAAAAAAGAGAGAGGATAGGAAGTAGTACTGACTGCGAGGGACCTAATCAGTATGGATATAAGTAAAATGTCAGAACTAGAGTTCAGAATAATGATTATAAAGATACTAGCTGGGCTTGAAACAAGCATAGAAGACACTAGAGAATCCCTTTCTGTAGAAATAAAAGAACTAAAATCTAATCAAGTTGAAATAAAAAAGGCTCCTAATGAGATGCAATAAAAAATGGAGGCTCTAACTGCTAGGACAAATGAGGCAGAAGAGAGAATTAGTGATATAGAAGACAAAATGATGGAGAATAAAGAAGCTGAGAAAAAGAGAGATAAACAACTACTTGATCAGCGGGGGAGAATTCGAAAGGTAAGTGGTACCATAAAGCAAAACAATATTAGAATAATTGGGATCCCAGAAGAAAAGGAAAGGAGGGGGGCAGAAGGTATACCATATAGAGCAAATTAAAGCAGAGAACTCCTGTAATCTGGTGGAAGAAAACAGGCATCCAAGTCCAAGAGGCAAAGAGAACCCCTCCCTCAAAACCAATAAAAATAGGTCAACACCCTGACATATAATAGTGAAACTTACAAATCCCAGAAACAGAGAGAAAATCCTGAAGGCAGCTTGGGACAAGAGGTCTATAACCTAAAAGGGTAGAAACATTAGACTAGCAGCAGACCTATCCAGATACCTGGCAGGCCAGAAAGGACTGGCATGATATATTCAAGTTCCAAAATGAGAAAAATATCCAGCCAAGAATACTTTATCCAGCTAGGATCTTGTTCAAAATAGGAGAGATAAAAAAGCTTCCAGAACAACCAGAAACTGAAAGAATTTTTGATCACTAAATCCTGCAGCTGTAAGAACAAATTGGAATGGAACCAGAGAAACCAGGTGGACCAAAGCTGCTTCTCTGGAATAATGTAGTAAGAGTGCTGCTCTCAATTCTGTAATCATAGGAGGCCCCATGCCTTGGTGACCTACTAATATCCTCATTGCACAAAACTTTCAGTTGGTGTACAACTGCTTCCAAGAATCCTATTCTGACTCTGTTTACCCTGCCTGGTCACCCTTCCCTGAGCATCCTTATATCTTTGTGGAGCTACAGATAAGAGAAACCAGAAAAGGCAGATAATTTATTTTTATTTATTTTTTAAAAAATATTTTATTTATTCATGAGAGACACAGAGAGAGAACGAGAGGCACAGACACAGGCAGAGGGAGAAGCAGGCTCCATGCAGGGAGCCCGATGTGGGACTCAATCCCGGGTCTCCAGAATTAGGCCTTGGGCTGAAGGGGGTGCTCAACTGCTGAGCCACCCGGGCTGCCCCAAGGCAGAGAATTTAGATGAGAGTGAGGGCTGTCATGGCAACAAGAAAGAAATAGCATAGGAAAATCCTGAACAAGAATTGAAAGGAAAGTAGCTGATGAGGCAGAAATTAAAGATAGTAATAGGTACTTTACTATCAACAACTTTACAACAACAACTGAGTGTTGGTTGTGGGAATGAATGAATGGATATATGTAGCACAGATCCTCCTAAAGCATAATGGGAGGAACCTGCTTACAGGCAGAGGGCGGGTTTGGGTGAGGCCCTTAAGTCTTTGGAGGTGAGAAAGGAAACAGTATAAAATAATTAGCTTGACAATGCAGGGTAGCAGAGGGGACATATGTTTAGGGCAGGGAATTAGGGCTAAATTCTTCGTGAAAATGGAAATGTCTCAAAGCCCAGGAGGTCTGAGCCAAAGGAAATATTTTGTGACGTAATTGTAACTGCAAAATAGGAATCTGGTGGTGTGCCTGTCAGGCACATTTAACCTTAGTGACCAGAAATCTGACTCCGTCTTCACCCCGCCACAACCTTGCAACACAGTTTCTTTTTTCTTTCTTTTCTTTTTTTCTTTTTTCTTTTTTTTTTTTTTTTTAAGATTTATTTATTCATGACAGACACAGATAGAGAGGCAGGGACACCGGCAGAGGGAGAAGCAGGCTCCATGCGACGTGGGACTCCATCCCCGATCTCCAGGATCACGGCCTGGGCTGAAGGTGGCGCTAAACCGCTGGGCCACCTGAGCTGCCCCACAGTTTCTTTACCTCCTTTTCCCCCACTCACTCCCCTTTCTTCCCACCATTTTGGGCCATGATGTGTATCCACTATCAATATCTGTTTGTGTAAAATATGCACTTTTTCTTTATGTGAGTGTTTTAAGTTATTTAAATAGTATTTTGAATATTCTTATCAGTATAATGTTTCAAGGCCTATCTGTATTTCTGAGTAAACATTTATCCCTTTACTCAGAGCTGCTACATCATATCTGCGGGCTCATCTCTCATGGCCTGCCCGTCAGCTTCCCCAAAGGTGGTCACGCTGTTGCCTCTGGGTCTCCCATCAGCAGGAACACTGCTACTGTGAGCAGTCTCTACCTACCCCTTGTGGGAAAATTTCTTTGGGACTAATACCTACGAACAGAACTGCTGGGCCTTAGGGTGTGTTTTTACTAAATTTAACTCAGTACTGCTAAACTGGCTTCTGAAAAGAATGCACCATCTGTACTCGCAGATCAGTTTAAAAAGGTTCATACTCACCAGGATTTGTCATTATTCAGTTTTCTCATTCAAGGAACCAGGACTTGTTTATCAACCCATGACCATAGGATGATCCCTTCAACTCCAAGTACTAAATCTGTTACAGCAGAAAGGGGGTAGAAGGGCACCTCTACCAGTGTTGGTTCCTGGCACCAAGGAAACAGATGTCTTCCCAGAAAGCCTCAGCAGTCTTCCCCTCCTTCTCACTGGCTGAAACCGACTCATAGGAACAACTCTGGCTATAAGAGAGGCTAGGGGAACAGAGTATCTAGAAAGGGGAATGGGATTTTGGGACTGGCTTAGACCAATTCATGGCCTTTATCTGGACACACTGCTGCCACCAGTAGAACTGGGCTTCTCACTGGCTAAAAGGGAGAGCAAGGAGTATTGGCAGGAAAGTCAGTGAGTCTGCCACCCTCACTGAGAAGATGATTAGGGAAACTTTCTCAGGGTGTCACAGGCCAAGATGAACTAGACAGAAGTATGGATCAAGAGTCAGGTTTGGAGAATCAGTGATGAACTGATAAGAGACCAAGAGAGGGTTTTGTTGAAAAGACTTCCAGGCACATTTTTTTAAGTTCCAGCTTTCATACTTTTTTTCCTGTCATCCACCTATTCAGGAAGTATTTTTTCTCTCTTACGCAGAATCCCATGGCTACCACGACCCCACCCTCAGTAGGTGCCATGAGGACACAGCAGAGGGGATGGTGCTGCAGTGCAGCAAAAAGAAGTACCTGTGAAGGAGGTGACACCTAAAACAAGACTCAGGGAGATGAGGTGGGAGTTTGTTGGACAGAGGAGGTGGAAAGGAGAGAGGCAGAGAAGTGAATATGCCAGTGCCTGGAGAGGATTGGAGATGAACTGGGAGAGGAATCATAGGAGCCATCGAAGGCAGACTGTTTCAACAAGCACTTTGCTGCCTGAGAAATTCTAGGTTCTCTTTGGAGTAGGAAAAGAAGTTGTGGGATCGAAGCTTTTAGAAGAATGATGAAGATGTGAAATGTTGGGAACTGGGAGGAAAGGTGAGGGGGAAGGAGGACTCCTGGGCAGGGTGAGTGACCAGCTGCATCTTGGAGACCAGCACTTTTAGCAGTGTCGGTCTCCCCGGTAGTGTGGGTACTGTGGCGCCGCTCACTCTGGCATGAGGACTGGAGAAGACCCAACCACGGGCTCTACCAGGTACTGAAGTTTGGCTAGTATGATGCTACAGAAGGACAATGGGGCAGGTGGTTGATGATCCTGGCAGGTGATGGGTTTTGGGGTCGGTTAATGGAGTAGGAAGGGCAGTGGAAGCAGGAGGGAAGGGAGGAGTCTGTGAGATGGGAGAGCAGAGGCATGAGCAGGTTAGACTGAAAAGATTCAGCATGATGGTGGCATCAAGGCAGGGTCCCTGCAGTTGAGAACGTTAGGGAACTGTTGAATGGGCTGTATGCACACACTGGAGACACCCAGGATTATAAATGCTTTAAGCAAATAAGTAAATGCATGTACTATAAATTGTAGCATACTCGTCACTGCTTTTTCCCCCTTATGTCTTCTGCAACTAGGTTATTTACCAATGAGACTTTAGTAAATGAAATGGAAATTTCTCGTGTTAAGAGAGAAGCTTGTGTATAATACTTTTCACTTTGGTAACTTTATCTTCCTTCCTTGTAAACACCATAAAAATCAGTTCAACAGCAGGAAGTTCGAGTTTCTCTTAAGTTTCTCCCCAGAGCAGTTTGTCCTCCAGATCATTGTAGAGCTAGGAGAGGCTAAATCTTTCCATGTTCAGAAATTCTGAGAGAGGTGTGAGGGAGCTCAGTCAATAACAACCCTCTTCCTTGTCCAAGTTTAGAACCAATCGATGGAGATACAGGAGTAAAACAGATGATTGTGGAAACCTTGGCTTCATTACTGATGGAAGCTCAGCTAGAAAAGGAGCTCTAGAGCAGAAAGAGAACAGACCTCCCCTTGCACAGGCCTGCCCAATAGAACCTGGGGCCAAAAGGTACATGGGATATCTGCCACTTGCTCCTGAAGAGGAGGGAGGCACTGTACTAAGATGCCCAGTTCTTTCTTTCTTTCAGGCTAACAACTCACGGTCTTGACCAGTGAGACCAAGCTAGGGAGAGGCCAGAAGTGTTAGGTCTGGCCAAAGTCCTAGGAGTGAGAAGTGGTTAATCTCCACCCAAGAATACTTAGGTGTCATCAGATTCATGTTGTAGTAAGACTGAGGATTTTTATAGTATGTTGTTGTTTTTCATTCCTAGAGATTGTGTGCCCCAGCCACCTTGTTATACTTCTGTCCACACCGACAAGACAGTTGCACATTTGAACACCCTGAAGGACCGTCACCCGGGTGACTTGTGGGCCCAAATGCACATCTCCTCCTTGGAATATGCTGCAGGAGACATGATGCGAAAAGGGAGAAAAAAGGACAAAGCTCGAGTGAGTGAACTGCTCCAAGGCCTTGCATTTTCTGGTGACTCAGATGTGGAAGAAGATAACAAGCTTGAGGCCTACCATGCTCAAAAAAAGCTAAGGCTGTCAAATGTGCCAGAGAAGAATTGGACCAAAAGAGACATTAAACCTAACTTCCCAAGCTGGTTAGCACTAGATTCTGGACTTTTGAATCTCAAGAATGAGAAGCTGAACCCAGTAGAACTCTTTGAATTGTTTTTTGATGATGAAGTATTCAACTTGATTGTCAATGAAACCAATAATTACGCATCTCAGAAAAATGTAAACTTGGAAGTCACAGTTCAGGAAGTAAGGTGTGTGTTTGGTATCCTGCTTTTGAGTGGATTTGTGAGGCGTCCCAGAAGGGGAATGTATTGGGAAATCTCTGATGCTGACCAGAACCTGGTTAGAGATGCAATTAGAAGGGACAGATTTGAATTGATTTTCTCATATCTACATTTTGCAGATAATAGCCACCTAGATCAAAAAGATAAGTTTACAAAATTGAGGCCTCTCATAAAGCAAATGAACAGAAATTTCCTCCTGTATGCTCCCCTGGAAGAATACTATTATTTTGATAAGACAATGTGTGAATGTTTTGATAGTGACCAATTCCTGAATGGGAAACCTATTAGAATTGGCTATAAAATTTGGTGTGGCACAACCACACAGGGTTATCTGGTGTGGTTTGAGCCCTATCAAGAAGAATCAATGGTGACGGTGGATAAGGATCTTGATCTTGGTTTAGGTGGAAATCTAGTGATGCATTTTGCTGATGTTCTTTTAGAGAGAGGCCAATATCCCTATCACCTGTGTTTTGATAGCTTCTTTACAAGCGTCAAATTGGTATCAGCCTTGAAGAAGAAAGGAGTGAGGGCCACAGGAACAATTCGTGAAAATAGGACTGAAAAATGTCCCCTCATGAATGTAGAACATATGCGAAAAATGAAGAAGGGGTATTTCGATTTCCGAGTCGAAGAAAATGAGGAGGTAATTTTGTGTCGCTGGCATGGTGATGGCATTATCAGTCTCTGCTCCAATGCTGTGGGCATAGAACCAGCCAGTGAGCTAAGCTGTTCTGATGAGGAAGAGATCCATCAGATAGCTCAACCATCTATAGTGAAATTGTATGGTGAATGCAGGGAAGGTGTATCTAAAATGGATCAAATCATTTCCAAATACAGGGTAAGAGTAAGAAACAAGAAATGGTACTCAGTTTTGGTGAGCTACATAATTGATGTAGCCATGAACAATGCATGGCAGCTACACAGAACCTGTAACCCAGGTACTTCTCTAGACCTCCTGGATTTTCGGAAATATGTTGCACATTTCTACTTGGAGCACAATGCTAATCCATCAGATTAAGGCAGATAAAATGAACATGGTGCCAATATTAAGACAAATTACAGGTACAAATCAGACTTTACCCTTCCAAAGCAAACCTGGTATATGTGATGAAATTATTAAGTAATTTATATTTTCAAAAGTCAAACATCTATATAGAGTTTCAAAGACTATTATAACAAGGAACTAAAAAAATTTTTTTTAAATTACAGTGTTGAACTTGAGTGCTACCTTTTTTCTATGACTAATTTTTGGTGCAAGATGTGGGAAGTCATTCGTTGAATTGATTAATTTGTACATAGAATGAAATTGTGTCTCTAATTTTTTTGTGGAGATTTTGTTTTAAATGCATGCACTGTCATAGTAACCATAGAATGGTGGCTGAATCTACAGTTAAAAATTGAGGCAGAGGGATCCCTGGGTGGCGCAGTGGTTTAGCGCCTGCCTTTGGCCCAGGGCGTGATCCTGGAGACCCGGGATCGAATCCCACATCGGGCTCCCGCTGCATGGAGCCTGCTTCTCCCTCTGCCTGTGTCTCTGCCTCTCTCTCTCTCTCTGTGTGTGTGTGACTATCATAAAAAAAAAAAAAAATTGAGGCAGAGTCCATGACATAAGGATGATCTAAAAAAACCCTGAGGTGATAGGAGGCTAAAGACCTCAGCATTGGTATAAAACTGGATCAGACAGTGTGTAGGAGAGAAGGGCCAGGCAGGGATACTGAAGGAGAGTATTATAAAGGAGAATTTGGAAGTAAAGTAGTGCCTCTGAATACTGAAATGAAAGGTGTATCTTGTTGGGACTGTGGGAGTTGGCAGAAGCAGCTAAGAATAAAGAAAACTGAGGAAATAGGAAGCAAATCAGGTAACAGTGGCATCAGCAGGAGAAGAAAGGAAAAGTCAGCAGTAGGGTGAAGCTGACATAAAGCCCAGGGAGAAAAACCTGTATGCTAACAAACTGAACAGCCTAGAAGAAATAGGTAAATTCCTAGAAACATATTAACTACCAAAACTGAATCAGGAAGAAATAGAAAACCTGAACAGACCTATAACCAGCAAAGAAATTGAATCAGTAATCAAAAATCTCCCAACAAAGTCTGAGACCAAATGGATTCAGGGGAATTCTATGAAACATTTAAAGAAGAGTTAATACCTATTTTTCTCAAGGAAAACTTGCAAATCATTCTGTGATACCAAAACCAAATAAAGACAGCGCGCACACACACACACACACACACACACACACACACACACACACAGAAAACCTGCAGGCTACAGCACAGAAATAGGGACGAATGGGCCTTGTGGCCCCTTAGCCACACTAAAGTAGGTGACAGAAACCGGAGGGCAGTAGGTGTAGGATAGAACAACGTGTATGAGAGCTGGCGCATTTGAGAACACAGGCAGGCTGCCTGAGTGCTCTCCCAGGCTGTCGACTTCAGGGCAGTCTGTGATTCACACCCCCAAAAACAAGCCATCTCTTTCCATTGCCAGATCTCACTTAATCTTGGGGCAAATCTCACAAGATTTCAGCCCAAATCTCACAAGATCTTGGGCCATATCTCATGGGAACTCAGTAGGAGAGGAAAGTCCTAGTAAGCTCCCTTTGTGTAGGATAAATAGGTTGTGATGAATACAGATGGAAAAATCCTCAATGAAATATTAGCAAACTGAAATAGTATATCAAAAAAATCATAACTGCTATCAAGTGGATTAATTCCCTGGCTGCAAGGTGGTTCAATATTCACAAAACAATGTGATCTCTCATATCAATAAGAAAGGATAAAAGCCATATGATAATTTCAGTAGATGCAGAAAAAGCATCTGACAAAGTACAACACCCATTCATGATAAAAACCCTCTGCAAAATAGATCTAGAAGGAACATATCTCAACATAATTAAGGCCTAATATGAAAAATCCACAGCCAACATCACACTCAGTAGCAAAAAACAAGCTTTTCTCCTCAGATCAGGAACAAGACCATGATGTCCACTCTCACCACTTTTATTCAACATAGTACTAGAAATCCTAGCCTCAGCAATCAGAACAGAAAACGAAATAAAAGCACTGAAACTAGTAAGGAAGAAGGAAACTTGCAGTATTTGCAGATGACATGACACTACATAGAGAAAACTCTAAAGACACCATGAGAAACCAGAAAACCATGAGAACTGATAATTCAGTAAAAATACAAGAAAGTAAAAATCAATACACAGAAACCGCTGTATTTCTATAATGAAGTAGCAAAGAGAAATTAAGAAAACTGTCCCATTTACATACAACTGAATCAAAAATATATACCTAGTAACAATCAAGGAGGTGTGAGACCTATACTGTGAAAACTATAAACCGCTGGTGAAAGAAACTGATGATGACACAACCAAACACATTCCATGCTGGTGGAATGGGAGAACAATTACTTTTAAAATGAATAGGATGTACCGATTTAATGTAACTCCTATTGGGGTGCCTGGGTGGATCCATCCGTTAAGGGCCCGCCTTTGCTCAGGACATGATCCCAGCTTTCTGGCTTTCTGACACCAGGCTCCCTGCTCAACCAGGAGCCTGCTTCTCCCTCTCCCTTTGCTCCTCCTCCCACCTCACTCTCTCCCTCAAATACAGTCTTAAGAAAAAAATAATGCAACCGCTATGAAAACACCAACAGTATTTTTCACAGAACTAGAACAAATGATCCTGAAATTTGTGTGGAAGCACAGAAGTTCCCGAATAGCTAAAGCAATCTTGAAAAAGAACAAACCTAGAGGTCACAATCTCAGATTTCAAACTATACTTCATAACTGTAGTAATTAAAATAGTACGGTACTGGCACAAAAATACACAAGTCTCTAGAACAGGAATAGAGATCCCAGAAAATAAACTCACAATTATATGGTTAATTGGAGTTTGACAAAGGAGGCGAGACTATCTAGTGGGAAAAGGTCTCTTCACAAATGGTGTTGGGAAAACTGGACAGCGCACGTAAAAGAATGAATCCTGACTACCTTGTTGACCACAGGCAAAAATAAAACCAAAATAAATGAAGGACTTAAAATCCTGCAGGAGAGCACAAGCAGTAATGTCCCTGACACCCGTAGCAAAGGATTTCTGGGTACCGCTGGAGGCAGGGCAAACAAAAATAAACCACTGGGACTCCGCGGAAGTCAAGGGCTTGTGCACAGCGAAGAACACAATGCGAGCGACGACGTACTTCAC
Organism: Canis lupus dingo; assembly: GCF_003254725.2. Lineage (NCBI taxonomy): Eukaryota > Metazoa > Chordata > Mammalia > Carnivora > Canidae > Canis > Canis lupus. The sequence goes on from NC_064277.1 coordinate 25,629,285, forward strand.
GGAGAAGCACGATAATGAGGTGCATCTGCGAAAGCACCTGCGAGAGCCCTTAGGCTGCAGGCGCGCCGCCAGCCAGGCACAGGTGCAAACAGCGTGCCCGGGGGGCTTCAGAATAACGACTGCGGGGGCGGAGGGAGCGCACGCACGTACCCCCAGGGAGCCGAGGGGAATCCCAACCCCGTCCAGTACCGCCCCCCAAGCCTCCGCCGACACTGGGCACCACCTCAACGCCCGTTCTGCAGGGGCGCGGCCGGCCCCCTCAGGAAGCTCCCCTCTTCTCCTGGAAATGGGCTCAGGGACACCCGCTGCAGTGGCGGTGGCGTGACCATGCCCGAGATGCGGGGGCTCACCTTCCCGGGGTTCCTCTGTTGTGCCCAAGATTGCGAATCCGAGAAACCGCCAGGGAGCCGACACCGATGCAAACACACGAGGGTTTATTTACAAGCTCGAGCCTGGGTCCACGTGCACCCGACACAGCGGAGCAGGGACTCGGACCCCGAGACTAAGAGGCGTAGCAGCTTTAGGGGGGCCAGTGGCCCATGGGATACACAGAAAGTTGCACAGTCATGTGGGTCCACACGCAGGTGGCCGATTGAATGACACCTTACCCTGTAGCATCCACTTGAGCTGGCCTATTACTTTGGGCAGAATCGGCGCGCAGTTTTGGGGGGCACAAAGCGGGGTTACACTGTCATGAGCCGATTTCCCATTAGGGTGTGCCCAGCGGCCTGACTCGGGTGGGGCAGCGCCTTAAGCCATAAGCAGGTCATGGGGGGGGTCATAGGGGAGGTGGCGGGTGTAGCACAAAATGGAATCAGTCCTGCTCTGCTTGTCCAGGGGCAGGGGGTTTTTGTTAAATTTCCTGGGTCCCACACCTCCACCCCCCCCGCTCCGCGAGGTCCCTTCGGAACCAGGCCGCGTTCACGGGCGAGAGCACCCTGGGGCGCCGGGCGTCGGCGAGCAAGCGGCCCCTCCCACCTGCCCACCTGCCCACCTGCCCGGCGCTCGCTGCAGCACGCCGCGGCTCTAGGGAAGGCCGCTTGAGGGCTAAGGACCCGCCACCGCCCCCCACCCCCCACCTCCACCCCCACCCCACAACCCAACAGCTCCGGAGCAGGAAGCCGACACTTTCCCCAGCGCCTCCCAGGACACAGGAGTCCACCTGTGACGCGAAATACCCGCTCTTCCTCTTTTAGGGCGACCGTAAGGGCCGTACGCAAACCCAGCGGAAAGCCATTTGCACCCCATCCTTCGGGCCTTTGCCCGGGCTGCTTACTTCCGCGGGGAGGGCGCGCCCTCCTCCGAGATCTCACGGACCCCTTCACCTCCCGGGTTGAAGGGAACCTTCAAGTTTTCCTGCGTTCGCCCTGCTCCTGGGCTCTCAGGGCCTTCACCAAAGTTAGAATGACTGCAAAACCTCACAACGAGACTCGTTTCGACCCCACACACTTTGTGCATGTGCTTCCTAATGAAAATAACCAAAAAGGAGTCTTCTGAACCAAAGGGTCATGAGTCCGACAGCCCTGCAGATACTGGAAAACTAACATAAGCCCTGCAGCCTTCTGGAATGCCTCGTCTAACAGTTCGTAACTTCATGTAATAAACCTGTACAGCCCTACACCGAATGTTCCCTTACCAGACTACTCTCTTTGTGAAGACTGTAACCTTGGTAGCTGTCCTAACTTGGGCTTGAATTAAAAAACTCTTCCTTAAAAAAAAAAAAAAAAAAAAATCTAAAAGGTTTGTTCATTTTGCATCATTTTTTGTCATCACTGTAGGATCTCAGAGCAACTTGCCTAAAAACACCTGGGTGGGGGTCCTCTGGAAACGGGCGCTTCGCGCCAGCAGGAGCCCCAACTTCTCAGCCCTTCACAGGTGTACCTGCTGAATTCTCCCAATAGCCAGACCTCAATGAGTGGACAGATCTGATTCTACTTGAGCTGTTGAGGGTTACTGATAATGTTCTCTAGGTGGGAATAACCCAGAGCGGAGCTTATGGATTGCTTGATTTGGCATTAAATTAATTGACATAATAGAAGGCTTGAATCAAGTTTTCTGGTTAGAAAAATGAGGCCGAATCATTCAGCTCCAAAGAGAAGGGGCACTTGCTCCCACCAGACGTGTATAAGGGTGGTACTTAAGATGTGGAGCCCTCCCATAGGAATTTCCGGTCTCCTAAAGTGACTGATTGGCTTGTCCAGGGATGCACACCTAAGGACTGGTCATCCAGTGCTCTGAGCACCATCAGTGGTCTTAGACTTTGCTAGGAGAAACCAAAGACACAGAAGAGAAGTGACACATGCGGCACCCTCTCCGTCCACATTTAATATCCCTGGATCTTTTCCCAGCCTTCATCTACAAATACAACTGAAACTAAAAGGACCAGGGAACCATGTTTCAAAACCCCTGGAAAACCCACCACCAACCAGAGAACTCCAACAGGAATATATGTGTATGAACAATGCATGTTAGCTTCTACTTGCAAGTAGTTACTAATGAGAAAATATAAGGACAACCCAAGCCACATGGCCCAACTGGAGCTCTTTTGACGTGCCTGAATGTTTCTTGTGTGTACCATTAGTGAAAGCCCGTTGTAAAACTAAGCCATCACAAACCCGGAAGCCATTTGGTTGTCAGTAAAGCCCCCAACTTTTGGGTGGAACCAACACTCACACTCTGGACTTCATCTGATTTTTTTTTTTTAAAGATTTTATTCATCAGAGAGAGAGAGAGAGAGAGAGAGAGAGAGAGAGAGAGAGAGAGGCAGAGACACAGGCAGAGGGAGAAGCAGGCTCCATGCTGGGAGCCCGATGTGGGACTCGATCCCAGGTCTCCAGTATTACGCCCTGGACCGAAGGCAGGCACTAAACTGCTGAGCCACCCAAGGATCCCACTTCATCTGAATTGTTTGCTGCTGTAGTTTTTGGTATCTTTGGACCAAAAAGGCCATTTTTAACTGGAAAATAATAGATTCAGAAATTATGTTATCTTACGATTAGTTTTTTAAAAAGGGGGGACTATTTGGAAATTGAGTCTTTAATGTTTTCTACACAAATATTAGTGAACCTGTCAGAGTAGGCAGTTAGGGAGGGGCTTGAACGGGATGCCCAGAGGCCAGCAAGGAGGCTGTGGCCAGCCATGGGGAAGGTCCAGGCCTTCCTGGCAACACTCCACAAGGAGCTAGACACACACCAGACAGCCCCAGATGGCAGTGCCATGACAGGAACCCCTGGTAAAATAAGGAAAAAGCACAAAATTTTGCTACTAAGAAATTCCCATCTCAAACAATGAATATCCCATCCCCTTAAGAGCTATTAATAAAAGGTAGAGGGATCCCTGGGTGGCGCAGCGGTTTAGCGCCTGCCTTTGGCCCAGGGCGCGATCCTGGAGACCCGGGATCGAATCCCACGTCAGGCTCCCGGTGCATGGAGCCTGCTTCTCCCTCTGCCTATGTCTCTGCCTCTCTCTCTGTGTGTGACTATCATGATTAAAAAAAAAAAAAAAAAAAAGGGGGGGTAGAAAGCCAAACCCCAGGAATGCAGCACTCTCTCTTGAATCTGCCCTGCTCTCACATCTCAAGTGTACTTTGGCTTTAATAAACTTTCCTGTTTGGGTGCCTGGGTAGTTAAGTGTGTGCCCTCAGCTAGGGTCCTAATCTCAGGGTCTTGTGATCAAGCCCTGTCATGTGGGCTCCCTGCTTGGGAGCCCGCTTCTCTCTCTCCCCACGTGCACAAATAAAACCTTAAAAAAAAACAACCCTCCTTGTGTCACTACTCATCCACTGTGCTGCATCTGTGCTTGAATTCTTTGTTGTGATGAGACCCAGAGCCTTTGGTGACATCCTTGGGATGGCTGGGTTGCGACCCCAGGGCCCAATGTCTCCCTAGTCCACTGGGCACCATTTGGACCAGGTCATTGAAACAGGATCTGAAATAAACGAAACATTCCCAAATTCCCCCTTCAATTTTCCCCTTGCAGCAGGCTTGCCCTTTCAGGCCTTTCTCCTCTCTCCCCCCACACACCCATTGGAAGGCCTCTCCTTTTCTCCTTTACCCCCTGGCCTCTTGTGGCTGCTCTCCCCTGTAAGCTTTCCTTTGCTGTTGTGAGTAGTTGAGAAGGGAAGGGGCTGTCTGAGAACTGGAGAAGGAGACCCAGAGGAACCAAACAAGTTCAGGGTGGCATATGGTAGCACCACAGGTAAGGACATCTCAGTGGAGACCTGGCTCTTGTGTCCTGACTGCCCAGAAAGCCCATGAGACGGCCAAGGGTGAGGACCGGCAGGTCTACAGCATGCTCACAAGCACTGAACAGCTGCTCTGCCCTCTCTCTTAGGGTGTGTATGGAGGAAGGATGAGGAGCAGCCTCCTCTAGGCAAACACCGCCGGGTGAAGATCAGGCTGCATTTGCCTGTGGGGAGCCCAGTTCAGGGATTACACACTGCTGTCCAAGGAGGCTACAGGGGAAAGAGGCATGGGAAGGAGAGCAGATCTGCTTGGCGCCCTTCGCTTATCTGAAGGACCACACCAGTATTCAGGGCTTGTGGTGGCACTGAGTGTGCTCTGGGAACCAGCAGTAGCAGCAGCAGCAGCAGCAGCAGCACGGGAAGCTTGCTGAAAATGCTGATTCTAGCCTCCAGTCTGAATTTTTTAGTCTGTATTTTAAGAAGATCCCAGGTGATTTGTAGATACTCTAAAAATCGGTAAGCATTGTTACAGATAATCGGATTTTAACTAATTGTTCTATTCACAGATAAAACAGTCCAGGAATTTTAAAGAGTTTTTCTTTTGCTATGGTCCCCAAGCTCTAAGGAAAACCAAATATATATACACACATCCCTAGCTTTTTATAAACTCCAAAGACAAAGATTTAGTACAGCATATTTTAAGCTGAACTTTTATTTCCTCTCTTTGGAAGTTCAGCTTCTGATTTTGACCTTTGGGAAAAGTATAATGAGAATACCAGCAGAGGCATTTAATATCCTTAGTTCCAACATACTTACAACTCCACCTGCACTCATTAGACAATATTATTTCTTTTATAAATCCTAATGCACATTTTCTGAGAGCTGTCTTAAGTGTTTTAAAGTTTGCATTAATTTAATCCTGTGTGCCCTGTTGGAAGGGCACATTAATCACCCCTTATTACAGATGGGGAGACCATAGCATCAGGTCATTCGACTAAGTTACCCAAGGTCACAAGGCTCCCAACCAGATGGGCAGGATTGGAGCCCAGACATCTGGTGCCAGAGCTGGTGTGTTACTCTGACAGTAAGTGGCCTGGGCAAGCTGGTCTCCCCAGCTAAGAGCAGGCGGCCTGAGGGCTATGGGTCCTCTTTACAGAGCTTCGGTGATGCTGTCTGCTAAGGCACCCGACTAATCTCCAAAGGGCAGGGGCAGGGCAGTGATGCCGACAGGAAGAGTATAGTGTGTACACTTTCAAGCACCCCTTATTACTGATAACAAAATGGAGGCTTTAAATATGGTATCAACCTGCATGTAGGTATCAAAGGCATGCGGCCCTAAATGCCGTGACTGCAAGTGTCATGCAGCATAGTTGGTGAGCACGCTGCTCGTTCTGATGAAAGCACCAAGGAGATCATCTACCTCTTTCCTCAGACTATGGTGACGACTGCCTATGCGAATGGCAAGGATTCTTATTCCCAAAACCTTCAGTGTGTTTAAAATGTACTTTTACGGGGGTGGGGGGAACCTTCACATCTAAATATCCTTTTAGTCTGCCCATCTTTAAAAAGTATACACAAAGGGATGCCTGGGTGGCTCAGCCGCTAAGCATCTGCCTTCGGCTCAGGGCGTGATACTGAGTCCCGGGATTGAGTCCAACATCAGACTCCCTGCATGGTGCCTGCTTCTCCCTCTGCCTATGTCTCTGCCTCCCACCCCCGCCCCGTCTCTCATGAATAAAAAAAAAAAAAAAAAAAAAAAAAGTATACACAGATGCTAGTCTTTTTGAGTTGCTTGGCATTCAGTGTTACTCAAGAACAGCCCTCCATACCAACTTATTTCCAGGTAACTTTTGGTCTCTTTTTAGGGAAATGATCAGAAATGAACCAAGGGACAGAGAAGGAAGACGCTGCCAGGTAACCTGTGCCCACAGCCATTCACCCAGAAGACACCAGCACCCAGTCTGCAGACAAAGCTATGCATTCCAGAGCAGAATACACTTGGTAAAAACAAAATAACCCACTTGAAAATCTTACTATCCAAGATGGCCCGATTTAAGGGTCTGGGAGTTCGTGGAATGAGTCTAGTTTGGCAACAGTATGGATTCTAAAATGCCTCATAAGGTTGCAGTGGTGACTGAAGGCCTTCCCACACTCCTCACACTCGTACGGCCTCTCCCCGGTGTGGCTTCTCTGGTGCTTGATGAGGAGTGTTCGCCTGCTAAAGCGCTTCCCACACTGGCTACACGGATAGGGCTTCTCCCCTGTGTGGATGCGCAGGTGCTGGAAAAGCCCTGCATTCTGACTGAAGGCCTTCCCACACTCGTGACACCGGTAGCGTTTCTCCCCAGTGTGTATTCTCTGATGCTGAACGAGGTATGAGCTCAGGCGGAAGGCTTTCCCACATGCCTCACACTCATAGGGCTTCTCCCCCGTGTGGATTCTCCTGTGTCTAATGAGACCATTGCTGGCACTGAAGGCCTTCCCGCACTCCTTACACTGATAGGGCTTCTCTCCGGTGTGGCTCCGCTGGTGTTCCATCAGGCCTGATCTCTGGCTGAAGGCTTTCCCACACTCCTCACACTCATATGGCTTCTCCCCCGTGTGGGTTCTCTGGTGCTGAATGAGGACCGAACTCTGAGTAAAGCCTTTCCCACACTCACTGCACCTGTGTCGTCTCTCTCCAGTGGCCTGTCCCCTCCACTCTTCTACTCTGCTCTCCTGCTTACAAATTTCTCCGTACTTAGAATCTAGAGGAGCATCTCTTTGGAGTCTGCCATTTCCAAAATGTTCCATTTCTTTCAAGACTTCTTCCTTCAATCCTGATTCCTGGCTTTCCGGTACAGTTTCGCCACCTGGGATAATAAATGCACCAGATAATGTCATCCTTCTCCCTTTATAAAAGAGCACCAAGATGGGCACAGGAAGTCCCTATCAAAACACACATGTTCTCAGAATGCAAAACGGGCGGTGGGAAGTACAACAGGGATCAATGAGGATACTGAGACCAGAGCAGGGTGAGCAGCCCTGCTAACACGGCTGGAGGGTGAGGGGCCAGAAAGGTAAGCAGGCACTGATCTATCTGTTTTACCTGTATTAACTTACTAAATGTCCACACAACTCTAAGATTAAGGGACTGTGATTACGTCCATCCTACAGTCACATAAACTGAAGGACAGGGAAGTTTACCTGACCAGCCTGTTGTCAGAGCTACAGAGAAGTAGAAAGTTCTAACCCAGGCAAACTGACCCCAGAATCCACAGCCTTAACTATTATTCTCTGCAGAGCCACCAGAAACACCGAGTGGACCCCTCAAAATCCTTACCTTGTTCTCCAAATCTGTGGGGATCTAAAGATTCACCTTTGAACTGAGTCACCACAGACTGAAGCTGGATGGCTATCGATTCCTGCTTGGCCTTCAAACACACCACATCCTCTGAGAGCGTTCCAGAATGGCCATGTTCGTCATCTGGGGCCTGGAGGCAGGTAAGTATATTTGGGATCATGAGAAGGGACACAGGAACCCAGGCTAATACTCACTGAAAGACATCAAATGGAAGCATATGGAACATTCTGTCGAGGAATGGCACAGGGAGAGGCCCAGAGGTTGATTTCACATGCACAAGCAGATGGGGAGATCAAGGGGGCCTGGTGTGTTTGTGCTGGTTTACAATGTTTTTCCTAAGTTCTTGGATACTCCTTCCTTTAAAAGGTGGAGCCTAATTCCCCATCCTTGAGAGTGCACTGTACTTAGTGACTCATTGCCACAGAATAAAATACATGGCAGAAGTGATGCTACAAATTTCAGAGACCAAGTCATAGAAAGCACCCTCATTCTCCTTCTCTGTCTCTCTAGAAGCTGGCTGATGCCAGAGGATACTCAATGAGGCCTAGGCAGAAATCCACATAGCAAAGAACCAAGCCTCCTGCCAAAAGCCACTGAGGAACTGGTGCCCCTCCTAGCAATCATGGGAGGGAGCCATCCTGGAGGGGAATCCACCAGCCCCAGTCAAGCATTCAGATACTCTCCTGGGGCAGGCTCCTCACGGCACAGGGCTGAGACAGGTAATCACAAAGAAGCTCTGCACCCCAGAGCTACCCCTTGCCTCATTGTGTCTGGGTTCTGGGTAATGGGGATTAACAAGAGTTGCCCTGACTCACTGTGTATCCTCAGTTTCCCTCTCTACCTTGGGAGAGTGGAATGAGATCACCCCAGCCTTATAAGACTGGTAAAAAGGGAATCCATGTTAAAAAAAAAAATTTTTTTTTTTCACTGCAACCTCAGGAGAGATCCTCCTAAGTAATGTCCTAAATCCTGACTTATAGAAACCATGAGATAATATTTGGGTTTTTTAAGCCACTAAGGCTTGGGGCAGTTTGTTCAACAGCAGCTGAGAATTGGCTGCAGCCAGCCTGAGTCAGCAAACTTCACCCTTCATAGAACTCAGTGTTGGAGAGTCCACATTCCTCCTCTCACCTGGTTCTCAGGCTCACTAAGCTCCCTCTCCAGATCTTCAACCACAGCCACGGCCTGCTCCCCACTCTCGGGGTGCTGCTCCCGCACCCAGGCCTGGAGCTCCTCAGGCAGGATGATCAGGAACTGCTCCAGCACCAGCAGCTCCAGGATCTGCTCCTTGCTGTGGGTTTCCGGGCGCAGCCAGCGTCGGCACAGCTCCCGGAGCTGGGTGAGGGCCTCTCGGGGCCCAGGGGTCTCCTGGTAACAGAAGTGCCTAAAAAGTTGGCGGGAGACCTCCTGGCTAGAAAAGCTGTTCTCTCGAAGGTAGGTTTCCTGGTCCCAGATAGGGTCTTCCTCCACCTTCACAATAGTAAGTCCATCCTGTCCCTCTGTTGAAGCCATTCTGGGGTTAACTTGGAAGGTTCACTCCAGCCTGGGATGAAGGGGAGCCTCATTTAAGATTTCCTGAGATATTCTTTTTAAGAGGATACACCTGATGATGAAACATTATATATTCATGGAAATTAAAAAGTAGTGGAGGAAAAAGTGAAGTATAGGAACAATGAATATCATGCTATCATTTATGTTCATAAAAACGTATATAGGGTTTTACTAATATAGTCTAGAACCTGGAAAAAAGCATATGGCAGAATACATCACTTGTCTCAAGTCTTCACTCTTCCCCATAGCCACGTATTGCAGTGGCCTCCCACTGATTCTGTCCTCAAACATATGACCAGACTTGCCCAGTGGTACACCAGCAAATGTCACCCAAACAAAGGCTTGGGAAGTACTTGTGTGACTCAGCTAGCTGGCTTGCCCTTCCCCCCCACAACTGCAAGGAGGATCTGCTGGCTTCCCGATGAAAGAGGCCTGTGGGACCGGACCCGCCATCCCAATGGGACAGATGGACCCACCTGGTTCAGCTGACAGCCAGCCAACCCCCAGACATGTGCGTAAGCCAGGATGAGGTCTGTAGAACTGCTTGGCGGACCCACAGCTCACTGCAGGTACACAAGCCAGCCCTGCGTGGATCAGGTGAACCCACAGATTCATGTGCTAATTAAATGTTTACTGCCGCAGGCCATCAGAATTTCATATCTGTTTGTACACCACATTATTATAGCAAAGAAAACCTGATGCCCAGGGCTGGCTACTAGGGAGGGAACTAGGTTAAGTGCAAACAAGAGAAGGGAAATTTACTTTTCACAGAATACTCTCTGTACTTCTTCTGACTTTTGTATTATTTGAAATTCTTACTGCAAGAAAACAAACAAATAGTAGTAATTGGAAAGCCTGGTAGACAAATTACAGTAGCATCAGGTAAAGAACCGAACACGTAAAACTAGTGATAAAATCAAATGATGAGTGCTATCACAGAGGATTCAACTAGATAACTAGAAAGCAAAGAGTAGAAAAAAATAATTCTGACTGGGTATGGAGCACTGAAAGAATGTGGCTTAGGAGCAAGTGGGTTTGAATTAGGTCTGAAAGAACAAAAAGAAACTTGTCAGGCACGGACAGGGCACTGAGAGGGGGTTCAACATGACAGGCCAAGCAAACAACAGGACCTCAGCTATTTGCAGGCACACTGTGCAGGGGTCTTGGAGGCTGACTGCCAGGCCACAGAGAATGGGTAGAAGGTGTGCGAAGAGGTCAGGATGGAAAGATACACTGCAGTAGAAAGCAGCCTGAACTCTAGACTAAGATGTTTAGAGTTTAGTATATGGAAAACCAAGGGGCATTAAAGCTTTACTTCATTGTCAGATCTGTATTTTAAAGAAAAACGGAGTATGATTCAGGAAGGAAATGGTAAGAGTATTTGTAGGGCTGTAGCACTTAAGTTGGGAGGTGGAATGGTGGTTACAAAGGCAGTTTACTTTCATGGTAGAATTTGAGTTTTATAGATTACTTCAGTCTTGTGTTAACAGAATTCTTAATGTCTGAGACAATTTAGAAGTTTTTCAGATATGCTTTATTGTGGGAATATGTATTTATATTCCATTCATGCAAATGCCATGTGCCTACCAGATGCCTGGCGTGGTGTGAGGTACCGAGGCCATAGCAGTGAGAGGAAAAACACACGGTCCTTGTCTTCACGGCATTTACAGTGGGACAGACATTAGTGCAATATTTACATAAAATTGTGATGAGAATATGGTAAGTTAACAAAGATTGTGGAGCTTACCCTTTGCCAATGTCCATGGCCAACAACTGCACTGTTTTTACTCCTTACTGCAGGATTTAGGTGTCAGGATTTTTGAGTCTTCAGTACAGGAAGACTATAAGTCTGAGAATCCCTATGACTTGGCATTGGGTTTCATTATTATTAAAAATGTGGTTTCCCATGGGATTAGATTTACAGGCAAAAACTGGTCTGTGATTATGGGGTTGCACCTGAATGCTACTGAGACACCATGGAGCAGAACAAGCAGATTCCTCACATACCCAAGGCCTTGGGTGGGGCAGCCTCTCAATTTTCTGTGTTGCTCTCCCCACAGTGCCTGGGCTTAGGATTTACCTCCTGGTCTTGTGCCACCGTGAACCCTGTCTTTACCTGTATGCCTAATACAGTGCTAGTCCACTGCAAGTGCTCTATGGATGTTTTCTGGATGAGTAAATAAATTCTCCCTTTTCACTGCATCATGCTATAGCAAGGAAATGGAAAGGAAGAAGGACGGGGAAACAGAAACAGCCTCTTTCTATTCTCCCCAAGTCTCTGCCACACCCAGGATCTGTATGCATTATCCAGAGTTCCCAAGCAGCCCTCCCATCTGTCTACACTCCCAACTACATCCCAACCTGCTACAGATCCCAAACACCTCTTATGACAAAATGCCTAGAAGATTTACAAGTCTAGATTTGCCACAAAATTATGGATGACTTGTCAATGTTTTATTTACCTGATTTATTCACTTACGTGCCCGGATTCAATTATGCACAATTTGGCATTGTCTCATTTCCGAGGAAGAAGCAAGTACCTAATACACATCTGATGAACCAAATGGAATGAGTTCTTTAAAATCGTCTTTAGAGAAACAGTGCTGCCAAGTGAGTAATATTCAAATCATGTGGCCTCTCAAAAGTGGGAGTGACCAAAGCACTCCACTTTTAAGACTATTCTGATAATTATATAAGGTAATGCATATAAAAAGCTTAGCACAAAGCTTACCTGGCCCATAGCAACTGCTAAATAAAAATTACCTGGTATTATTAGCAAAGCAGTATTAATGAATTGAATATCCTCCTTTTTAGCTCGAATAAAATAAAACACTGAATTCATAGGCCAATATTTAGTAGATAGTTGAAAAACCTGGAAGAAATATTCGATAAAGGTCAGGACAAACTATGACCAGTGGTGACCTTCCTCTAGATCCCGCGAAGCTTATAACCCTGAACATCCCAATGGCAGCTCAAAAGCAACAAATCAAAGACTGGATTCAGATTTCCAGAGTAACACAGCATAGCCAGTTATGCTTAATTACCAACTGGCTCCAAACATTAAAAGATGATATATAAAAAGAAAGAAAAAGAAATGGCCAGCCACAAACACAAGATAAAAATCAGCCAGGGACAGCCTAGAATTCAACTCCCGGGGATTAAAGACTCAGAGTGGTGTGTGTCAGACTATAGGCATTCAGGCTAACTTTCTGATGCTGACAGCCTACAGCTTTATCAGAAGTTACAGGCCCAGGGGCCAACGGACAGGACCAGCCTCATTTGCAGTAATGAAGCCCAGAAGCTGGTGGCCCCATACTAGGTCTGCACACCCTAATAATTGCTGGGGACAGCAACACGAAAGCACTAGATATAAGACCCAAGAAGGGTCTTAGATGTAACCTACCATGCTCAGCATATAGCACTACATCTAAGTGAGAGAAATCTACAACAGTTTTCCACTCAAAAGAAATTCCAAAACATGTAAAACTCTAACCCTAAGAAAACCAATCAACAGTTAAAATAGTAATTCTCTTGGAATGAAATTTATTCTATAGTCCAAGAAATTTTTAAAGTGATTTTGAGGGGATTCCTGGGTGGCACAGCGGTTTGGCACCTGCCTTTGGCCCAGGGCACGATCCTGGAGACCCGGGATCGAATCCCACGTCGGGCTCCCGGTGCATGGAGCCTGTTTCTCCCTCTGCCTGTGTCTCTGCCTCTCTCTCTCTCTGTGTGACTATCATAAATAAATTTTTTTTAAAAAAGTGATTTTGAGAAATACAGTGAAACCAAAACAGGTAAAATGTAGTTATCAGGTAGATATAAAAAAGAATTAGAAACTTAAAAAAAAAAAAAACCAAAAAACCTTTAACACTGAAAATACATTAGAAGATAACAGAAAGAATACATTTGAAGAAAAAACAGTGATTTTTAACTGTTTAGTATTTGACAACACTAGACTTCACTCTGAATGCAGCAAGAGATGAAAATTACAGAGCAATTAATAAGAAAGGGGCTATGTTGAGAGAATATGACTTTAATATAGGAGGCTCAAGAGAGAAGAATGTGGCGAATGGCTGAGAAATAAATCACTGAGAATAAAACAAAATTTTCCAGAAATGAAGGCATGACTTCTCGGATCGAGAGTACACATGGAGACAGAATACAGTGAAACCACAGCCTACTGAGAACAAGAGACAGCCTTAAAAGCTGCCCTAGAAACAGAGCCAGATACCCCCTAAGGACACAGCAAACCACTCATGAGCAGAAGTGGAGGGAGTCCTGAATGCAATCGGGGTGGGAAAAAGGACTGTCAACACAGAATCTGCCCCCAGCCAAAGAGAAGTAAACAGTGGGAGCAAAGTAAAGTCATATGCTACCCAGAGACCCCCTCCTAAAAGTCAAGGATGCAGTTTAGCAAACAAAAGTGAACTCAGAGAGAAGGTGTAAAATAGAAGAAATAACAGAACCCTAAGAACCAACAAAATATGACAATAAGTTGAAATGATTATGGTAAAAAGTCTCTATTCAGTCATATGTAAAATGCTCTATGTTCAAGGTTGCTTACTGAAGCGCTGCTTTGTGACAGAAAAGACTGGGAACAACATGAATGGTGGCCAGTACAGGGCTGCTTAGACAGATTATAGTCATCAGTGTATTGGATTATGATGCAGTTTTAAAACTGAGAAAATAAATAAATAAATAAATAAATAAATAAATAAATAAATCTGAGAAAGTTCTTTATGTACAGATATGAAAGGACTGCCAAAATACAGTTAAGTGAAAAGAGCTAGGGGAAAAAGGAGTATGATTAACATGCTATTAGTTGTATATAAAAAAAAGAATACATTTGAATTCCCTGGTCTTTGGGGATGGAAAAAGAGTAATTGGGGCAGGGAAGATGTGCAATTTTCACATCCTTCTATCCAAAGGATAGATTTTGTCACATTTTTTTTTTTACATAAGAATGTTTTATGACACAAAAGAAGGATATGAAATTAAAATCTAATGTATAATGACAAGATGTGGTGGATGTGCAGCTCAGTAAAATGTTACAGTGTCTTAAGGTTCTTGTCAGGAGAATAGAAATACTGAAGAATTATGCACTTAATGTAAAAAATTCTTAAAGTAAATACACCTCTCATAATTTAAAGGTAAATCGCAAGCATATGGAACAAATGGAATGCTTACATATGAATGCTGATAGTTCAGTATATGCAAACACTTTGGAAAATTCTTTAGAATTACCTACTAAAGGGGATCCCTGGGTGGCGCAGCGGTTTGGCGCCTGCCTTTGGCCCAGGGCGCGATCCTGGAGACCCCGGATCGAATCCCACATCAGGCTCCCAGTGCATGGAGCCTGCTTCTCCCTCTGCCTGTGTCTCTGCCTCTCTCTCTCTCTCTGTGACTATCATAAATAAATTAAAAAAAAAAAAAAAAAGAATTACCTACTAAAGCTTTAGAATGAAAAAAAAAAAAAAAGTACCCTCCTTCTAGGAAAAGACTGCTTGGTCTGTACCCATTGTGTCAAGTCACCCAGATCTAGTTTATTCAATCACTCAACAATTCACTTCAGAGAACATGTTTCTGCAAGTCAATCAATTCATGACAATCCATAGCTTTTGAAAATCAGCCCATTCAGAATAACTCACTCCAATAAATACATCTGAGTGCCAACTAATGGACAATAGTCTGTTCCATGAAATCGTGCTTCCACAGATGGTATCAGTCCACCTAACCCCAGCAATATTGAACTGCATGCTTCACAAGATCAGCAATCTCCTCTGCACCCAGTCAGCATACGTCTTCAGCTCTGTATCTCAGATACTGAGGAACAGTGCTGTCATTCTTTAACAGGTGGCACACAGGTGTACACTACGACTGAGTAATTCCACTCCTGGATACAGTTCCTATAGAAATGAGAGTTTACTCCACTAAAAGCTAAATACATGTTCAGAGCAGCTTTATTCATAATAGTTCCAAACTAGAAACAACCCCAAAATCCATCAACTGCAAAATGAATATATTATTGTAGTAGGCAGAATTCAAAGATGGACTCATGATCTCTGTCTTCTAGTATTTCTCTTCTCATTGTTGGTTTATATGGCAAAAGGTATAATTAAGATGAAAGTTTTAGAGCAGGCAGTAAGGCTCTAACAGGATGCCTGGAGGGCCCTGTTGGGAAGGTCAGAGACTTGTCCTGGCAGCACTCCAAAACAAAGCCACAAGAAGCCAATCAAAGCAGCACAAAACCCTACTTCCAAGAAATCCCTGCCCCAAATAGTGAATATTCCATTCCCTTACTGACAACTGTCAATAAAAGAAACCCAAATAAATAGCAGTGGCCAGCAATGCATTGGCACTCACTTGCTCACTCACTGGAACTCACCTGCGCTCACATCTTGAGGATGTATCATTACTGTGCTGTGTCTGTCCTTGAATTCTTCATATGACAAAACCAAGAACCTTTCGGATGGGCTAGGTCAAAGCCTCAGGGCCTGGGGTCTCCTAAATTCACCCAGCAACATAATTAAGGTTACTAATTAGTTGATCTTATGATGGGGAGACACCAGCTGATCTCTGGGTAGGGCTAAACTAGGTACTTGAGCTCTTTAAAAGTAGAGTAGTCCCTGGCTGGTAGCAGATGTCAAACGAAGCTCTGAGGAGGATTTGAGGCTCATTTCCTGGCTTGTCAGTGGAGGGAAGTCAGTGTAAAGAAATGCCGGCAACCTCTAGAAGCTGAGGTCAGTCTCCTGCTGGCAGCCAGCAAGCAGGGGGGACCTCAGTTCTACCAGGAACTTCAGTCCTACAACCACAAGAAACTGAATTTTGACAACTGTTTAAGACTCTAGTATTTTTTAAATATACTGCATAAATTTGGGGCTGTTTATATTACGCCAAGGTTTCCCATTTGATTTCTTCTGATATCCTGATTCCTGTTTGTGTTCTAGATAGATGTTATTGCCATTTATTCACTCATTTTACTCAACAATTGTTTCCCAAGCACCTACAACATTCCAGGCCACTTTGTGAGGCGCTAGAGATACAACTGTGAAAAACACAGAATCTCTGTTTTGCTGGAGCTTACGTTCCAAGAGGAAAACCAAGAGTAACATTAACAACGACAAAAGTGGGTAAGGAGCTAAGCAAATGAAGTAAGAACTAGGCGATATAAGTACTGTAAGGAAAACCAATGTGACACCGAGTTATCAAATAAATGGAAGGCCTAGAAGATAGGGTGGTGGGAGGTGATAAACATCTAAGAGGAGCCCTTAAGAGAGAAAAGGAGCCATGCAAAGAGCAGAAGCCAGGGACAGGAAGAGCAGTTGATACTGTTCAAAGGCCAACCGCCCCCGCGCACGGCGGCTCTCAGACACCCCCAGTGGGGGTCCCTCCCACGGGACTCCCACTCGGCCCCGACTTCAGAAGGCGTCCCGGGCCCCTACGCCAAGGCGCGGACCTTCCATTTCCCGGAGTAAGGGGCCCAGGGCCGAAACTCACCTTCGGACCAGGGAAACTTCAGGGCCGCCGCGGGCAGCGGATCCCCAACAGCTGAGCAGCCACGGAGGCCGGAAGTGCGTCAGCAGCCTGAGCCCAGTCGCCTTCCGGGAGTTTTCCGGTCCTCTCTAGGACCTCAGAGGTCCCTGCGTCTCGGTGGCCACCTCCCCGCCCAGCTCCGGCTCCGCTGCAGGACGCCCAGCCCTCGGGGTCAGGCGGCCTCGGGAATGCAGCAGTTCATCTAATTCTAGTGCTTGCCCCCCGGGGCTTCCTTGGTGTGGACAGCGCTAGAGGAGAGAGTGCTTGTAGGGGTGACAGTACGGGGCACTCTGTTGTGATTGTCTCTGGATTCTCCGAGTCGAGGAGACGTGGGCAGGTGAACAAGTAACTTCATAAAGCGGATGTGAACGTGAAATGAAATTAAGGTTTATAAGTCGATTAGGCTGTAGTTACCGCTGTGCAATTAGGACACAGGTACCAGTACTAAGCCTAACTGGTGGCCGAGGAGACCTAGCGGACCTCTCGGGGTAACCCGAAGAGCGGGGCGGGGGGGGGAGGGGGGCGGAATCAGGGGAGGAGCTCGAGAAGCATCGGAGGCCCAGGGAGGAGCCTGGGGAGCGTCGGGGGAGGATGAAGGGGCAAGGACCAGGGAGGAGCGTGCAGGGAGCATCGGAGAAGGATGGGGAGGAGCACAGGGAGCATCAGAGGACCGAGGAGGAGCGGGGTGGGGGCCGGGGGGGCATCGGAGGAGGACCAGGGGAGGAGCGCGTGGGGGAGGAGCAGGGGGCATGCCAGGATTGCAGATGGCACAACGTGGGAGTGTGGGAGGCTCTGTTGCAGCCAGAACACAGCACTGGGGCACCCATGAAGCTAGAGGGAGTGGGATGGGACTCCTTCCCGACCCTCACAGGAATTCAGTTATGAGAGCATTTGCACTTGGACACATTGCAGAGGCCGCAGTAGGAGGATGGGAAGAGCCTGAGATGACAGGCAGGGGGACCAGTTAGGGGACTACTTCCAAATCCTGAAGCAAAGCAGAAGTGGGAGAAGGGGACAGATATATGCGTTAAGTTGAACTGACCTATTCATTTATTTTCCCACAAACTCCAGCTGAATTCATTCTCTGTGCTAAGGGTTTTCTCTAGGTACTGGAAATAATAATGAATACAAGGTCCTCACCCTTATGAAGTTTATAATAGAGAAGTAAAGACAGTGGGAAATCCAGTTTATACAATTTGGTGAAACATAGGTTTGAAAATAGAGATATTGAGGGGGGAAGTCACATCATTTAATAAACCTTAAAGTCTTACATCACAAACACAAATCGGAAAAAAAATTTAAATATTTTTATTTACTACCTGATGCATCTCTGTAATATTTTTCCTAAATTGTTGGCTTTATATTCTTGAAATATCTCTTTATATGCTAATTTTGTCGTTTAAAATTTTCTACATGGGCAGCCTGGGTGGCTCAGCGTTTAGCACTGCCTTCAGCCCAGGGTGTGGTCCTGGAGACCTGGGGTCCAGTCTCACATCAGGCTCCATGCATGGATGGAGGCTGCTTCTCCCTGCGTCTGTGCCTCTCTCTCTCTCTCGTGAATAAATAAATTAAATCTTTAAAAAATAAAAAATAAAAAAGAGTAAAATTTTCTGCAAAGAATACAAAGATAATGTAGTCTTTCCTTTAGCATGGCTGAAGGAAACTACTTATTATTTATTTGGAGAGAGGGAGAGAGAGCACACATGTGAATGGGAGTTGGAGAGAGGGGCAGAGGGAGAAGGAGAATCTTAAGCAGGCTCCATGCTCAGTAGAGCTCAGTCTCACTACCCTGAGATTATGATCTGAGCTGAAATCAAGTGTTGGCCACTAAACTGACTGAGCCACCCAGGCGCCCCTGATCAACATTTTTTTAAAGATTTATTTATTTATTTATTTATTTATTTATTTATTTATTTATGAATGATACACACACAGAAAGAGAGGCAGACAGGCAGAAGGAGAAGCAGGCTCCATGCCCGGAGCCCGACACAGGACTCCATCCCAGGACTCCAGGATCGCGCCCTGGGCCAAAGGCAGGTGCCAAACCGCTGAGCCACCCAGGGATCCCCTCTGATCAACATTTTAAATGCAACATTTTAAATTGTTGATATTTGCATATCAACAGGCACCTGCAGGCACCAATTGATTAAGAATTCAATAACTGAAATGAAAAACACATTAGAGGGAATAAATAGAGGAAGAAGAGGAATGGATCAGTGTTCTGGAGGACAGAGTAATAGAAAGCAATCAAGATGAGTAGAAGAGAGAAAAAATAATTAGAAATGAAAAGAGAGGAGCATCTGGGTGGCTCAGTGGTAGAGTATCTGCCTTTGGCTCCGGTTGTGATCCCAGAGTCCTGAGATCAAGTCCCACATCAGGATCCCTGTGGGAGCCTGCCTCTCCCCCACCTATGTGTCTCTGGCTCTCTCTGTGTGTCTCTCATGAATCAATAAATAAAATCTTAAAAAATAATAAATGAAAATAGACTAAGGGAACTCAGCAACATTGTCAAGCATAATAACAATCACATTATAAGGATATAAAAAAAAGAAGAGAGAAAAGGGGACAGAAAGTTTATTTGAAGAAATAATAGCTGAAAACTTCTTAAATCTAGGGAAGGAAACAGACATTCAGAGCCAGGAGGCACATAAAGTTCCCAAGAAAATCAACCCAAGGAGGATCACACCAAGACTACAGTAAGTAAAATGACAAAAAGTCATGATAAAGAATTTTGAAAGCAGCAAGACAAAAGAAAACAATTACATACGAGGGAACCCCCATAAGATTATCAGCTGATTTTTTAGTAGAAACTTTGCAGGTCAGAAGGGACTGTCATAATATATTCAAAATGCTGAAAGAAAGAGACCTGCGACCCAGAATATTCTATCCAGAGAGGCTCTTGTTCAGAACAGAAGGAGAGATAAAGTTTCCCAGACAACAAAAGGTAAAGGAACTCATGACCACTAAACTAGTCTTACAAGAAATGTTAAAGGGATTCTTTCAGGGAAAAGGAAAGACCACAGCAAGAGTAAGAAAAATAGGAAGCACAAAAGCAGTAGAATTAAGCATATTTATAGAAATCAGTCAAGGGATTCACAAAATAAAAGAACATAGAGTATGACACAGTATATCTAAAATATGGTGGAGAAAGGAGTAAAAATTTAGTCCTTTTAGATTGAGTTCAATTTTAAGTGATCACTAACTAAATATAGACTGCTGTATGCATAAAATGTTATATATAAAACTAACGGTTACCACATACCATAAATTGAAAGAAAATGATAGCAGTTGTGCAAAAAATAAAGATAAAAGGAAATCCATGCATATCAATAAACAAAGCTAGCAAACCATGAGAGGAGGGAGCAAGAGAAGAAAACAAAAGAGAAGAACTATACAAACAACTACAAAACTAGTAACAAAATGGCAATAAGTACATACCTATCAGTAATTACCGGGGGGTGTCTGGGTGACTCAGTTGGTTTAATGTCTGCCTTCAGCTCAGGTCATGATCCTAGAGTCCTGGGATCAAGCCCCACGTTGGGCTCTGTGCTGAGAGAGCCTGTTTCTCCCTCTCCTTGCCCCCTGCTCTCTCACTCTCTCTCAAATAAATAAATAAATAAATAAATAAATAAATAAATAAATATTTTAAAAAACAATTACTTGGAATGTGAATGGGCTAAATGCTCCAAAGACATAGGGTGACAGAGTGGAGAAAAAAGCAAAGCTTATATGCTGCCCACAGGAGACTCACTTCAGATCTAAAATCACATGCAGATTGAAAGTGAAGGGATGGAAAAGCATTTCTCATGCATGTAGAAGTGAAAAGAAAGCTGGGTAGCAATACCTATATGGGACAAAATAGTGCTTAAAATAAAGACAGAGCAAAAAAATAAAAATAAAAATAAAAAAACAAAGACAGCAACAAGTGACAAACAAGGCCACTATATCATAGGGAAAAATTGAACAAGAAAATATAACAATTGTAAATATTTATGCACCCAACATGGGAGCACCCACCTACATAAAACAGTTAATAACAAACATAATGGAACTGATAGTGATACAATAACAGAAGGGGACTTTAACATCCCATTTACATCACAGACAGCTCATCCAAAACAGAAAATCAAAAAGAACACTGGCTTTGAGTGACACATTGGACCAGATACATCTGACAGATATATTCAGAATATTTCATCCTGGGCAGCCTGGGTGGCTCAGTGGTTTAGCATCGTCTTCAGCCCAGGGCATGATCCTGGAGACCCGGGGTCGAGTCCCACATCAGGCTCCCTGCATGGAGCCTGCTTCTCCTTCTGCCTGTGTCTCTGCCTCTCTCTCTCCTCTCTGTGTATTCTCATGAATAAATAAATAAAATCTTTTTTTTAAAAAAAGAATATTTCATCCTAAAACTAGAATACACATTCTTTTCATGGAACATTCTCCAGAACAGATTATATGTTAGGCTACAAAACAAGTCTCAATAACTTAAAAAAAAAACTGAAGTCATATCATAAATCTTTTATTATCACAATGCTATTAAACTAGAAATCAACCAAAAGAAAAAAAATCTGGAAAGAATACAAATACATGGAGGTTAAATAACATGCTATTAAACACTGAATAGTTGACCTAGAAATCAAAGAGGAAATAAAAAAATACATAGAAATGAAAATAAAAACATAACAGTCTAAAATATTAGGAGCAACAAAAGCTCTACTAAGAAGGAAGTTTATGACAATACAAGCTTACCTCAAGAAACAAGAAAAATCTCAAGTAAACAACTTAACCTTATACCTAAAGGAGCTAGAAAAAGAAGAACAAAAACCACAAAACCAATAGAAGAAAGGGAATAATAAAGATTAGAGCAGAAATAAATCATACAGAAACTAAGAAAACAAGAGAACGGATAAATGAAACCAGAAACAACAGAATGGATAAATGAAACCAGATCTTTGAAAAGATCAACAAAATTGAAAAACCTTTAGCCACACACAGAGAGAGACAGAGAGGACTCAAAATCAGAAATGAAAGAGAAGAAATAACAAATGACATCTCAGAAATAAAAATGATAAGAGAATGTTATGAAAAGTTATATGCCAACAAATTGGACAACCAAGAAGAAACAGATTAATTCCTAAAAATAGATAACCTCCCCAAACTAAATCGGGAACAAATAGAAAATTTAAACAGGTCAATTACCAGCAATGAAATGAAGTGAGTAACCAAACAATTCCCAACAAAAAAAAGGTCCTGGACTGGGGGCCCCTGGGTGGCTCAGTCAGTTACACATTTAACTTCTGATTTTGGCTCAGATCATGATCTTAGGGTCGTGAGATCAGACTCCATGCTGATTGTGGATCCTGCTTGGGATTTTTCTCTCTCCTTCATTCTTTCTGCTCCCCGCCCCCGCCCCCCACTTACATATACATACACACACACTCTCTCTCTCAACAAAAAAAAAAAAAAAAAAAAAAAAAAGATCCAGGACCAGATGGCTTCACAGTTGAATTCTACTAAACACTTAATGAAGATTAACATCTAGGAGCCCATGGGTGGCTCAGTCAGTTAAGCATCTGCCTTCAGCTCAGGTTATGATCCCAGGGTCCTGAGATTGAGCCCCATGTCCAATGTCCCCTACTTAGTGGGAAGTCTGCGTCTCCTTCTCTCTTTGCCCCTCCCCCTGCTCATGTGTTCTTGCTTTCTTTCAAATAAATAAATAAAATCTTTAAAAAATAATAAAAAATAAATTAATGCTATGAGGTCAGCATTACCCTGATAACAAAAACAGATAAAAACACTACCAAAAAAAAGGAGAACTACAGGCCAACATCTCTGATGAACACAGATGCAAAAAATCCCCAACAAAGTATTAGCAAACCAAATCCAATGATACATTGAAAAAAATCATATATGACAATCAAGTGGGATTTATTCCTGGGGTGCAATATCTACAAACCAATCAATGTGATATGTCACATCAACAAAACAAACAAATAAAAATCACATGATCATTTCAATAAATGCAAGAAAACTATTAGACAAAGTACAGTCCATTCATGATATAAACCTTTAAGTACATTTAGAGGGAACATACCTCAACATAATAAAGGCTGTATATGAAAAACCCACAGCTAATATCATCCTCAATGGGGAAAAACTGAGATCTTTTCCCATAAGGTCAGGGAGAAGAAAAAGATGTCCACTCTCACCACCTTTATTCAACATAGTACTGGAAGTCCTAACCACAACAATCAGGCAAGAAAAAGGAATAAAAAGCAACCAAATTGGTAAGAAGCATAACTTCTAATATTTGTAGATGACATGATGCTACACAGAGAAAACCCTAAAGACTCCACCAAAAAACTGCCAGACCTGATAAATTCAGTGAAGTTGTAGGATACAAAATCAATATACAAAGATCTGTTGCATTTCTACATTAATCCTTAAGCAGTAGAAAAAAGAAATTAAGAAAACAATCTCACTTACAATTGCACCAAAACCAATAAAATACCTAGGAATAAACTTAACAAAGGAGGTGAAAGACCTAGAACAAATAATGCTAAAATTTGTATAGAAGACCTTGAATAGCCAAAGAAAGAGGAAAAAGAACAAAACTGGAGCCATCACAATTCCAGTTTTCGGGATATAATACAAAACTGTAGTGATGAAAACAATATGGTACTGGCACAAAAATAGACAGATCATTGGAACAGAATAGAGGGCCCAGAAATAAACCCACAATTATATGGTCTATTAATCTTCAACAAAAGAGGCAAGAATATGCAATGAGAAAAAGTCTCTTCAACAAATGGTGTAGGGAAACTGGATAGCTACATGCAAAAGAATGAAACTAAACCACTTTCTTTCACTATACACAAAAATAAACTCAAAGTGGATAAAAGACTTACATAAGAATCCTGAAACCATAAAATTCCTAGAAAAGGGCATAGGCAGTAATTCCTTTGATATTGGATGTAGTAATATTTTTCTAGATATGTCTCATGAGGCAAGGGAAACAAAAGCAAAAATGAACTATTGGAACTTCATCAAGATAAAAAGCTTCTGCACAACAAGGAAACAATCAACAAAACTAAAAGGCAATCTATAGAATGAGAGAAGACATTTGCAAATGCCATATCCAACAAAAGGTTAGTTTCCAAAATATATAAAGGACTTATAAAATTCAACACTTAGTAAAACAAATAATCCATTTTAAAAATGAGCAAAAGGGACACCTGAGTGGCTCAGTTGGTTGAGTCTCGACTCTTGGTTTTGGTTCAGGTCCATGGTCTCATGGGTCAGTGTTGAGCCCTTTGTGGGGCTCCATGCTCAGTGAGGAGTCTGCTGGAGATTCTCTCCTCCTGCGCCTCCCACCAAAAGTGCTCACACTCTCTCTTTCAAATAAATAAATCTCAAAAAATAAATTAAAAATGGGCATTAGACATGAATGGACATTTCTCCAAAGAAGACATACACATGACCAACAAACACATAAAAAGATGTTTAACATCACTCATCATCAGGGAAATACAAATCAAAACTACAATGAGATATCACCTCATACCTGTTAGAATGACTAAACTCAAAAACCTAAGAAACAACAGATGTTGGCGAGGATGTGGAGAAAAAGGAACCCTTGTGAACTGTTGGTAGGAATGTAAATTGACAGAGTCACTGTGGAAAACAGTATGGGGATCCTTGAAAAATTAAAAATAGAATTACTATATAATCTTTAATTCCACTACTGAGTATTTGCCCAAAGAAAATGAAAACACTACTTGAAAAAGATATAAACACCCCTATGTTTATAGCAGCATTGTTAACAATAGTCAATATACGGAAGCAGCTTAAGTGTCCATTGATTGATGAATGGATTATGAAAAAGTGGTATTTATATACAATAGAATATTACTCAGCCATAACATAGAAGGAAATATTGCCATTTTGCTGATATGGATGGATCTAGAGGGCATAATATTATTTTCTTTACTTAATGACTTTTTTAAAATAAATTTTATTTATTTATTTATTTATGATAGTACACACACACACACACACACACACACACACACAGAGGCAGAGACACAGGCAGAGGGAGGAGCAGGCTCCATGCAGGGAGCCTGATGTGGGACTCGCTTCCAGTTTTCCAGGATCACACCCTGGGCCAAAGGCAGCGCTAAACCACTGAGCCACCTGGGCTGCCCGACTTTTTATTTTTAATATTTAATTTGGAAATAATTTCAATAAAACTTACAAAAAGTCGGAAAACTAAAAATAGTACAAGAAACATCCAAATACCTTTTACCTAGATTTTCCTGTTATTAACATTTTACCCATATTTGCGTTTAACTTACATAACATGTGGCTCTTTGTCCCTAAACACTTTGGTGTATATATCCAAAGAATAGAGAGATCTCTTACATAACTATAGTATAATTGTCATCTTCACAGGTTTACACTAATCCAATACTTCTTAAATTTTATTCTAATATTCATATTTTAATTTCATCAGTTGATCTAATAATATTCCTTGTAGCATTATCCCCCTTCTGGTAAATAATCCACTCTAGGGGCAGATACCGCAATTAGTTAGTTGCCTCTTTTAATCTGGAATATTGCCACAGTCTTTCTTTGCCTTTTGTGACACTGGCATTAAAAGTTTATTTCTCATTTACATCACATGTCTAAAACAGCCTGGGCCACCGTCCTCCATCTTGTAGCTATGTCCTCTGGAATCTATATTCCCTGAGCCCTCCATAGAGAGCATGGAGAGAGGGTGCTCTGGATGAAAGTGATATATCACTTCCACGCATGTGGCTTTGGTGACAATCACATAGTACTACGAAATGCAAGGGGCTGAGAAATGTAGAAATGTAGATAGATGAGTAAGGGTAGAGGGTATAATGTTAAGTGAAATAAGTCAGTCAAAGAAACACAAGTACCATGTGATTTCACACTGATATGTGGAATTTAAGAAACAAAATAAATAATCAAAGGAAAAAAGGAGACAAAAAAAACCACACTCAAAAATAGAGAACAGGGCAGCCCCGGTGGCGCAGCGGTTTAGCGCCTCCTGCAGCCCAGGGCGTGATCCTGGAGACCCTGGATCGAATCCCAGGTTCGGCCTCTCTGCATGGAGCCTGCTTCTCCCTCTGCCTGTGTCTCTGCCTCTCTCTCTCTGTGTCTCTCTACGAATAAATAAATAAAATCTTAAAAAAAAATAGAGAACAAAGATGAGCAGGGGGATGGGTGAAGTAAGTGAAGGGGATTAAGGATACATTTACTGTGATGAGCACAAAATAATGTATAGAATTGTTAAGTCACTACATCATACACCTGAAACTACTATAACACTGTTCAGTAATCATACTGGCGTTAAACAAGTAAAAACAATGGAGATCTAAAATGTACATGGAACATTCTCAAAGACAGACTTATGATATGTCATAAAACAAGCCCCAGTAACATTCAAATTTACGGAAATCATATAGAGTATGTTCTCCAACCACACTGGAATGAAATTAGAGATCAGTTATCCAAAGGAAATTTGGGAAATTCACATATATTTGGAAATTAGAAAACACACTCCTAAGTAACCAATGAGTCAAAGAAGAAGCTTCAAGGAAAATTAGAAAAAACCTTGAGATGACTGATAACCAAATGACAGCATACCAAAATGTATGGGATGTAGTGAAAGCCATACTTAGTGGGAAATTTATAGCTGTAAACACCTGTATCAAAAAAGAAAGATCTCAATCAATAGCCTATCTTCTCACCATAAGAAACTAGATAAAGGAGAACAAACTAAACTCAAAGCAAGTAGAATGAAGGAACACAATGGGTACCCCTAAGAGGATTTGCATTTGCCTCTGTCAGTTAAGTAGAGGAATGTTTTAAACTGAATTCATGATTTGAGACTTTTCAGCCCATCTTGGTTTTGTGAATTTGGAATGACAATCTGTGCAATAGTAGGCTTGCAGTTATAATTCTCAGGCACTATTGTGTTCTGTTCTGTTTATGCCAAGGCAACTTCCTTTACAGTCAGCTAAAGGTAGATATAGATAGGAGTAGGATTACTTTTGGTTCACCATGCCACTGCCCTACGGAAGTTGGGTTTATCAAAGGCAGATTTCTCATCAGATGCTCACCTTAGGTAGGTCTGAGGCTTTGTTTTATGCTTTCTTTTTTTAAAAAAAGATTTTATTTATTTATTCACGAGAGACACACAGAGAGGCAGAGACATAGGAAGAGAGAAAAACAGACTCCATTCTGGGAACCCAATGCAGGACTTGATCCCAGGACCTGGGATCACGACCTGAGTCGAAGGCCGACTCTCAACCCCCAGACTGAGCCACCCAGGCGTCACTGTCTTATACTTTCAAGATCATCACACTGAAGATCAAATTGCTGTTTGGCAAAAGTCTCAGGGTAAAAATCAGCTTAAATGTTGCCTCTCTGAATTTCCACTTCTACTTAGATTTTAAGTTGAGATTCCTTACTATCTTACCAGCTCTGCAATGCTTTTTAGAAGTTACTTGTAAATAATGTATGCTGCATGGGTTGCTTTCACTAAGAGAGTGGATCTGAATAACTAAGCTTCATGTTTCAAAAATGGAAACATACCCTTTCTTTTATAAACCCACTGAAATCAAAGTTTTGTCTCTGCCATTCCAGTGAAACTTCTTGACCTCCACATTTCCAACTCTAATGATAAAGTGTCAATCTAGTCTCTTGGCAACATTTCACATTTTTGAATACTCCTCCTTCCTTGAAACACACTCTTCTTTGGGGGACCACTTTCTCTCATAGTTTTCCTACCTTATTGTTTACTGCATCATTTCCATTATGGATCCTTTCTATATCATTTAACTCTCAATGTTAGAATGTTAGAGTTCAGTCATTGATTCTTGTAGAGAATCTATTGCTTGATGGTCAGTTCCTTCTGTCACAACTGAGACATGCATTCCCCACCTTGCTTACAGTGAGTGAGAAGCTCTTGATGCAGGTCTCTCAGCCACAATGACAACTCCAGAGCTCAAGATCATGTCCTCAAACATGGCACCTCATGTTCAGTAGCCAATCATTGCTGAGAGGTATATGCAATCTTGACTCCTTGCTTTTAGGCAAGACAACTCTGAGGACGATTGCTCTGGTTCCAAAGCTTCTTGTAGAGTTAATGTTCCTGTTCCACCTCCCTCTCCACCCAATACTGCTCTGTACAGCACTGACCTAATCAATTTCTTGCACATACATCTCAGAATTTCTTGCATAGAGAACTGAACCTATATTTGATACTAGAAATGATCCTAGGAAGTAGTTTCAAAAATGGTATTTGGGAGTTGGAGACCTGATGTCAACTGGCATTGAAAATCCAGGGCATGGAGATAGGTTGAGCCCCCATAGCCCTGACAGAAGATTGCAGTACAATTGTTAAAAACTTAATGGTGGTGAAAGTAAGATAGGATATTCGTGGGAGGTAATGAATTTGTGGGTGCATTATTTCAGATGAGGTGAGTCTGGGATTTTATTTTATTCATCTCACAAACTAAAAACTAGCCTGCTAAAGTTTTATGGATGATTTCAAAAGATATAAGACTTCACGGTCAGAAACAAAGGGCTTTATTATCCATAGATAGCAAGCGGCATGAATATTCATATATGTGCCAGCTCCAATTGCCCCCAAATCTGAAAGAAATTACCAGATGGGGCAGCCCCAGTGGCGCAGCGGTTTAGCGCCACCTTCAGCCCACGGAGTGATCCTGGAGACCGAGGATCGAGCCCCACGTTGGGCTCCCTGCATGGAGCCTGCTTCTCCCTCTGCCTCTCTCTCTCTCGCTCTGTATCTCTCATGAGTAAATAAAATCTTAAAAAAAAAAAAAAAAAGAAATCACCAGATGGATCCATATGGATGAGATGCACGCAATGAGTCTGTGTTGCGTGTGTGTGTGTGTGTGTGTGTGTGTGTGAGCTGGGAGGGGGAAACCTAAGCTTAGGGAATCTGCCATGTTTGCAGTATGTAGTTAACTAAATTTACACTTTGTCTAGAGGAAAATGTTACCTTATTTCTCAAAGTTGTAAGCTGCATAAACAACTCTGAGAAATGGCTTGGACTAAAGAATTACGAAGCTGTTGCACTGTTGGCCACTGATGTATTAAAGGAAGGTAGTGAAATTCTGAGGTGACTAGTCTCCAATATAAGGCCAAGTGTAAAATCCAGAGGGCTTCTCTGGCACCATATAAAGTCTTATCTCCTTCAGCCAGAGGGCAGAAAAAGCAGAGGATCAGACCCAGGACTCAAGTGAAAGAGTGGCAGAGCTCCAGACAAAGTTATTATCAAACCTGGTAGGCATACCAAGCTACTGCCAGAGAGCTGACTGGGAGGGAATGCAACTCTGAGACCTCGGGCAGGGATACCTCAGTCAAAGTCTCCAGAGTCATGGATCCTCAGATTCCTCAATGAACCCTCTGTGCCTGCAAAATTATTCCATCACTGTCAGTTAAAAACTAGTGTTGCGGGATCCCTGGGTGGCGCAGTGGTTTGGCGCCTGCCTTTGGCCCAGGGCGCGATCCTGGAGATCCGGGATCGAATCCCACGTCAGGCTCCCGGTGCATGGAGCCTGCTTCTCCCTCTGCCTGTGTCTCTGCCTCTCTCTCTCTCACTGTGTGCCTATCATGAATAAAAAAAAAAAAAAAAAAAAAAAAAAAAACTAGTGTTGCTGCTTGCTTGAAGATGAGGTAGAGCCTCTGCTCTGCAAGACATCAGATGCCCCTTGAGAGTCTATCCACATCCACATCTGGCCACTAGTCAGTTCCTAGGATTACATGCAGCAAAATCTGGTTGGGTTAGCACTGGGGTCTGCTAAGGAAGGGAAGAGGCTATATCCTAAAGGAGCTAGCCAATATCGACAGGAACTGAGAGTGTATGTATGAGTCTGAGACGATGGAATGAAGAGGGTGAGATATAGATTTGGTAAGGTAAGGAAGAGTGTGTCAAGATAGATGCACTCTCTCATGATGTAGCATTTAATATCTTGGCCCTGGATGGGTGCCTGCATGGCTCAGTCAGTTGGTTGTCTGACCAACCATACATTGTTCCCAGATACATGCAATCTTATGTCTTGGTAAATCTGCTAGAACTCAGTTTAGAAAGAGCAATTCTGGCTTATTTGATGCCATACAGTCAGGAGTTCTTTCTGTACCAGGACCTAGTTGCACAGCAGGAAATGTTTATCAAAAGATGTATAATAATAAAAAAAAAAGATGTATAATGTATCTTATCACCTTACTCCAGAACTGTAGGGGTCTATATAATGATTCTCTTATTAGGATGTGCCATGAACTCCACACAGCATGTTTTCTAAAATGGACATCTTCAGTACCTGTAATACTTGTTATATGGCCCAACAATCAATGCTGCTCATTTTTCTCAATTTCATTTTTCTTAATATATTCACATTTTTTAAAAGATTTTATTTATTTATTTGTGAGAGACACACACACAGAGAGAGAAAGAGAGAGAGAGAAAGAGAGAGAGGTAGAGACATAGGTAGAGGGAGAAGCAGGCTCCTTGCAAGTAGCCCAATGTGAGACTTGATCTGGGGACTCCAGACCACACCCTGAGCCAAAGGCAGATGCTCAACCATTGAGCCACCCAGGCATCCCTATATTTACATTTTTTAAATATATTTCAGAATCCATTGTAGACATTAGTACAATTCTCCCAAAATACTTCAGCATGTATGTAATTAACTAGATTTCAATAATTGTTTATAGCTGTTTTCTTCTGAGGTAAAATTTACATAATTAAATGTGCATATCTTAATTATACATTAATCGAGGTTTTATAAGTGCATGCCCCTGTGTAATTCAGGCCTCTTTCAAAATATAGGACATTACCAGGGATGCCTGCACCCAGTGGTTGAGCATCTGCCTATAGCTCAGGTCGTGATCCCAGGGGCCTGGGATCGAGTCCCACATCAGGCTCACATCAGGCTCCCTATGAGAAGCCTGCTTTTCCATCTGCCTATGTCCCTGCCTCTCTGTGTCTCTCATGAATAGATAAAATATCTTTCACATGTCTCATGTTCATTGCTACACTTCTGTGAAATTATGTAGATTTATCTCGGTGAATCGAAGATTCTGCATGTCCTTGAATAATGTGCTGTGTCCAGTGAGAAGGAAAGCAAAATGCATGCCCAAAACACGTGTTAATGCCTGTCAAGCTGAATTACTTCCCCTTGGAGAGAGGAAGAGGTCTTATGTAATCACTTGCCACCAATGCAATTGATCCCCTCATGATATGGCACCATATCAACTACTCAGTGTTGATACCTCTGCAGTTAAATTGGACACTCAGCAGTAGCTCTACAGCATTGATGACAGGGAGAGCCTCTTTCTCTGCTGCCATGTTTACCCTGTTCATGAACCCACTTACCAGCAGTGGGGTGGCAAATGACAGAGGCTAGCTGATATGAACGGTCTGGATCATTCTATCTACTTGCTTATTGCCTCCTCCATGATGTGTGTTCTGTGAGAAGCTTTAACATAATGATCTTCAGACTTTCTACTCATTCTCATAGGTTCATCCACATACCTCTTCCTCAGACCTTGTTTTTGATCTTCCAATCTTCTTCCATCCAGGCCCCTGCAAATTAGCCAAGATGTCCATCATTGCCTTGAATGTATATGTATTCTTACTTGCAGACTTTTTTCCTTCCACTGAATTTTGTCTGGGTGCACCACCCAAAGCTCTGCCCTCTGGGTAGAATTCCTGTACTGACAGACTATACCAATTCATATATGGCCTAAACTCAGCAGTTTCCCTCTCTGTTAATTGGTTGTAAGGTAGCCCCCATCAGCCACCACCATTGCATAGCCATATACCCATAGGGATGAGCTGAGGGATAAGTGCAGATGCCCCAGAGGTAGGAGACAGTAGAATGTAGAGCATCTGCTCAGAAAGCTTAATTGCCCTCCAGCTCTGGGCTTGCCCATTCCATCTATGGAATAGCAGTGTCACTGAAATCCTTCCCCCTTAATGACCTAAGTGAGGAAATTTCCTTCTGAGTCTGGATGTCTCAGTTCCTGGAAAGTTCTGTCATGAGAAAGAGGGAGACTCTCTGTAAACTTAAAGGTGGGGGCTGGTGCCCAGATATTTTAGCCTCCTTTTTCCAAGACTCCAGCAGCAAGGAGAGGGGTCATCACCCAGCAGAAATTGATGGTCTCATCATCAGAAGAATATAGGGGCGCTGTTATACAACAAAGACAGGGAAAAAAAGTTTGTCACTCAGGTGATCCACTTGAGGGGATGTGTCTTGGTTCTCCACTGAGAAATTTTTATATTAAATGGACCAGTTCAACAGCTATCACCTGAAAGGAGTATAGTAACCAGAAGTTTAGACCTGTCAGGGATGAGTGTCACCTATCAGGAATACCACCCAGATCATCAGAGGTAGTAGTCAAGGATAAGGGGAATCTAGACGGGGTCATAGAGTAGGGACAAAATGAATATTCCTTATGACTTTAAGATGTGCTATGTCTGCAGGAGCTGCAATTCTTCCTACTTGTCTACCTTTGTGAATTTCCCCAGGAAGAGAAGAAAATTCTGATGTAGTTGTTCCTACCTCTTATTATAGCAAACAAATGGATCAGAGTGGTTCACATGCCGTGCTACAGTACCCCAAACAAGGCATGTGCTTCCCCGGCTGTTTGGAGAACTGGTTGACAATGACTCCTATTTGAGTCTGTGGGAATTGCCCTCATACAAAGAGTTGCCTCACATGAGGATGTACTCTACTCTCAAACACCACGCAGTAAGGCAGGGCAATTCTAAAGGACCATCCCACCTCATGAGCCTCTGATAAGATCAGCTGGAGCTTCTTTTGTGAACTGTATCACAGTTCAACTGCTCTGCCTGGTCCTATTTCCTTAATTCTCTCATGAATCTTATTCCTGAACATATGTCTCAGTAAAATTCCTATAAACAAATCTTACAGTCTGGGGATCCCTGGGTAGCTCAGCGGTTTAGAGTCTGCCTTCGGCCTAGGGCTCGATCCCAGAATCCTGGGATCAAGTCCCACGTCAGGCTCCCTGCATGGAGCCTGCTTCTCCCTCTGCCTGTGTCTCTGCCTCTCTCTCTCTCTCTCCCTCTCTCAGGAATAAATAAATAAAATCTAAAAAAACTCCCAAATCCCAGAGTCTTTTTTTTTTTTAAGATACTATTTATTTATTCATGAGAGACACTGAGAGAGAGAGGCAGAGACACAGGCAGAGGGAGAAGCTGGCTCCCTGAGAGGAGCCCGATGCGGGACTTGATCCCAGAACTCCAGGATCATGCCCTGAGCTGAAGGCAGACACCCAAATGCTGAGCCACTCAGGTGCCCCACAAATCTCAGAGTCTTAACTTGACATGTCTAATTGGCATGTCCAATTTCAGCTGACCCAAAGCCACATATCGATGACCCCTCTCAATGATCCACCCAGTAATCATCCATATCTCAGTTGATGGTAATTCTATCCTTGAAATCACTCAACCTTGTCATCATCTTTGGATCTGCTGGATTTTTTTTTTTCCACATCGCATACCCAGTTTGTCAGGAAATGATGTTGGTTTTACCATCAGAATATACCTGGAATTCTTACCAACTTTACTACTACCACTCTGGTCTGAACTGTCTTCTCTCCTGTGGGAACTGTGATAACTTTCCAATGATCCCCTGCCCCTGTTCTTGTTTTTCTACAGAATATTCTCAACACAGCAGCCAGAATGATCATTTAAGTCAGAATGTCACTCTTCCTTGAAACCCTGCAAAGACTCCCCATTTCACTCAGAAGCCAACCCTTGCAAAGACCTACAGGAATTTATAGGATCTGACCTGTTGTCTTCCTAACCTTGTCTCTTGTGCTCTCTCTCTCTTGCTCACTCTAGCTCAGGAACTAAAATGGAAAGACTCAGTTTTTTCCTTTCTAGGTAAGGGAAAAACTAATTCTTCCCTACTTTGTTTCTTTCCTATGTGTCTCCTTTATTTTTACACAAAATACTTCACTTGTGACACTTTGGGTCACCAAACGTGCAGAGGTTTTTCCCTTATTCAAGCATTTCTCTGTGACACTACCTGAGAATCCTATAATTTAACTCAATTCTAACCTCTCTACCTGAAAACAGCATCGGATCCCACAGGTTGAGGGCTCAGTCCCACAACGCTTTCCCCCTGGATTTTGGATCTTGGTCACAAGCTCAGATAATCACCTGTGCTTCTGGCAGATCAGCTATAGACCAGAGGTTCCACCAACTAGCTCCTTGGGTTTGATTAATTTGCTACAGTGGCTCACAGAACTCAGAGAAACACTCACTTACATTTACCAATTTATTAAAGGCTATGATAAAGAATGCAGATGAACAGCCAGGAAAAGAGATGCATAGGGTGAAGTCTGGGAGGATCCCCAGAACAGGAACTTCTGTCCCCATGGAGTTGAGATGCATCGCCCTCCTGGTGTGCACATGCTCACCAGCCTGGAAGCTCCCTGAACTCTCCCTCTGGGGTGTTATGGAGGCTTCCTCGCATAGGCAGATGAATTATTATCTCCATTTCCAATATTAACTCCATTTCTCCATCATTAACTTTCTGGAGAAATGCAAATGGGTTGAAAATTCTAAGCTCCTAATCATGGCTTGCTCTGTCGGGTGACAAGCCCCCATTCAGAAGCCCATTCAGAGTCATGTCAGTAGAACAAGAGATGCTCTTAATGTTCTTATCACTTAGGAAATCATGAGGGTTTTAGGAGCTATGTGCCAGGAACCAGGGGCAGAGACCAACCACCTATTATCTCACAGCCACTCTGGCTTCCTTGGTGTTCCTTCTACCAGGAACACTCTTATCCATATATGCATTCCATATCCAGATATGGCTAACTCCATCTCTTTCAGACTTCGGTGAAAATATCACCTCCTCAATGTGATTTATACTGACTTCTCTATCTGATACTTCAGCCAACCATCCATCCTCATGCCACAACTTCTAATCTCCCTATCCTGATTTTATTTTGTTCTCTCCACCCTCTTTCATCATGGTGCTCATCAGCTTCCATTCTCCCATTCTATTTATGTATTATTCTGTTTAAATTTGGGATTTTTTTGGGGGGGTGGGTGTCAATCTCCACTATTAGCTCTATGGGGGCAGGGATCTTTGTCTCTTTTGTGGGAGGAGGCGCTTTTGTATCATAAGCATCAAAAGCTGTCTAGCTTAGAATATTCAATGAACACTCTAAGTTCAGAGCTCTTACAAGATAGATATTTTGAAGCTGCTGGGCTATCATGCATATCATTTTCAACTTTAATATATATTTCAAAATTGCTTTTTAAGTGAGTGAGTGTAGTAACTCATACTCCTACCAACTGTGCATGAGAGTTCCAATTTTTTTTCACAGATGTTATTGCTAAGGTATGGGTATGATACAGTTTTAAATTGGTCTTTCCTTAATTACTAATGATTCAACATACTTGCTAATGTTTACTCCTCATTCAAGATTCCTCCTCTGTGAATTGCCTGTGCAGTTTCTTTGTCATTTTTGTTTGTTTGGTTTCTGGCTTTTTTCTCCCTTATTTATTTATTGATGTCCAATATACATTCAGTGTACTGAATCTTTGTTGGTTATACATGTTGGAAATATCGTCTCTCAGTCTTCTGCTTGTCTTTTCCACTAATTTCTGGTGTTTTAAAATATATTTTAATAAGGCCAAATTTATTTATTATTTATTACTCTTTCACAGTTTGTGCATTTTAAAACAAATCCTGCTCTACTTGAGGCTACAAAGAAATTATCTTAAATTTTCTTTTAAAAGAAAAAGTTTTGGCGAGCGTGGGTGTCTCAGTTAGTTGAGCATCCAACTCTTGATTTCCACTCAGGTCATGATCTCAGGGTTGTGGGACTGAATGCCAAGATAGGCCCTGCACTCCTTGCACTCCTTGCACTTCTTGAAAAATCTCCTTATCCCTCTCCCTCTGCCCCTTGTGCTCTCTCTCTCAAATAAATAAATAACATATTTTTTTAACCGCTGAGCCATCCAGGGGCCCCAATTTCTCGATTTTAGGAGGGGAAAATAAAATACTCTGAAGAAGAACTTGTCCCTAAGCAAAGATCCAGACTGGTTTGTGTTGTGTGTTGTGATGCTTGGGCTTCTCCAGGATGCCCCTTCCTTGGGGCCACCTGGACTCACTAAGAGCAAGGACAGGTTTGTAACATGGAGGTCCAGGCCCCTGGGGTTGGACATCCTGCATCCTGCCTGGTGCTAGAGGTGCTGGAGACATGCCAGAGTTTGAACTTCCAGGAGATTCCTGAGTCTTAGCCTGAATCTTCCTGTATGTAACTTCTGTGTCTCTACCTGTTACTGTAAATTTGGGAACTAAGTTCATACGAATGCCTGTAATTCTGATCTCAGGTATGGGGTTCACACCACATTCTTTTTTTCTGTCTCTGTAACTCTCTTTTCTGATAATGAGAAACTGCTCTCATCGCCTTCCATACATTTCCTTATTTCCTTAACAAGCACTTCTTGTTCATAAGGAGTTTCCCAATGCAGAGCCTTCTCAGTCTGTTCACTTGGGCTCAAATCCTGAATAGCATGGGTGGTGATACCTGAATAGGAGGTGGAGTGGGTGCTAGTAACTTTCCTCCCCCACCCCGTACACCTCTGTGATATCCCCTGGGCTCCAAAGTGGCTGAGCTGTGGCCCTTGCACTTGCCAGGACTCTCTCTCCCACTAAATGCTTTTAGGAGCTGGATGGGGGCTCCTCTCTGTGTCATTCAAAGGGAAAGAAGGGAGGCAGGGTTTTAATTTGTAAATGAGGATGTCACATATATCAGCATGAACCCCAATATGTTCGTCCCTGAGCATCCATAGCCATTGTCTTCTGGCCATTTTCTTCCATTCTTCTATCACTCCTTTCCTCTCTCTTCCTTCCCCTTCTCACCCTGCCTTCCATCTTTCCTTCCCTTGTTCCCTTTTCAGTGCTGTAAACAATACTCATCTATTCACACATAAATAGATACTTCAATGTGAATTTCTAATAAGTAAGGACTTTAATTGTAGTATTATTAGACTCAACAAAATCAACAGTAATTCCTTCATATCACTGTGTTCAAATTTTCCTAATTGTTTGGAATGTCTTTTTTTTAAGATTTTATTTTTAAGTAATCTCCATACCCAAAGTGGGTCTCGAACCTATGACTCCGAGACCCAGGGTTGCATGTTCTACCCACTGAGCCAGCCAGGAGCCCCAGAAATATGTCTTTTCACAGCTATTTTTTCCCTATAGGACCCAAGTATAATTTACCATTTGCATTTGGTTGATTTGTCTACTCAGTCTCTTTTATTTATTTTGAAGATTTTATTTTAAAAAAATTTTTAAAGATTTTATTTATTTATTCATGAGAGACACAGCAAGAGAGAGGCAGAGACATAGGCAGAGGGATAAGAAGGCTTCATGCAGGGAGCCTGATGTGGGACTCGATCCTAGAACTCCAGGATCATGTCCTGAGCTGAAGGCAGACGCTCAACCACTGAGCCACCTGGGTGTCCCGAGAAGTCCTAGTTTTATTTTCATTTTAAAGATGGAGAAGCTGAAGGTTAGAAAGATTGAGTAGCTTACCAAAGGACACAGTTAATAAGAGGTGAGAATCCAGGCATTCTGCTAGTAGTCTGTAGACTTCACCATTATGTGACACTACCTCCTTGAGCTGATGGCTATGGGAGAGGGGAAAGGAGGGAGAGGGGTGTTTCAATGGGCAGATGGATAGGTGGATGGAGGGAGCTATTTAGGGGAAGGCAGACTGGAAGAAAAGTCTCCCAAGGTTTCTTGCATGTGCTCTCTATTACCCAGCATCTGTCTATCTGGATACATAATTATTTGTCCTCCAATTTCAGCATTGATACAGGAAGTCCTTGTTTGTGAAAATCTCTATTTCTCCTTCTACTGTGAATGTTAGCTTTGCTGGATAGAGTATTTGTGGCTGCAGATTTTTCCCACCCAGCTCTTTGAAAATATCATGCCTCTGGCTTGGAGAATTTGTGCTAAAAATCTGCTCCTAGACTTATGGGTTTTCCCTTGTAAGTAACCATCTCCTTTTATCTTGCTGCTTTTAATATTTTTCCTTATTACCATATTTTGCCAGTTTAATTATAATATGTGGTGTGGATCTGCTTTGTTGATTTTGTTGGGGGTTCTCCATGCCTCTTGGATCTGGATATCTGTTTCCTTCCCCAGATTAAGGAAGTTTTCAGCTATTATTTCTTAAAATAAATGTTCTGCCCCCTTTTCTCTCTCTTCTCCTTCTGGGATCCCTAGAATAAGAATGTTATTGTGTTTGATGGAGTCACTGAGTTTCCTAAGTCTATCTTTGTTTTGCGTAATCCTTTTTTCTCTTTTGTTCAGCTTGCCCACCTTCTATTAATTTATCTTCTGTGTCAATAATTTGTTCCTTTGCTTCTTTCATCCTGTTGTTCATTGCATCACTCCTGTTTCCAACCTCATTTATTGCACTGTTTATCTCTAAACAATTCTGTTTTATCTGTGCCATAATGGTCTCCCTTTAGTCTTCTATTGCCATCTCAAGTCAATGGAGCATCCTTACTAGTGCTCCTCTAAATTCTCTATCAGACATCCTACTTCTGTTTTTCTTATTCTGGCCATGGCCTTATTTTGTTCTTTCTCTTGGTATAAATTTCTCCATGCTCGCATTTTGTCTAAGTCTCTGCCTTCTCTGTTAGAAAAGCCAGTTGTTTCCTGCTCCTGAAAGCAATGGCCTTATGAAGAAGAGGTCATGTAGTGCCCAGGGCCTGGCACTTCAGCTAGTGTTTCTGGTGTGTGCTGCATGACTGTGCTGCTGTGTTTTGGCTGCTGTATCCTTCAGACCAGTCTTCCGCAGAGGCCGTTCGGCCCTTGGCCTGAATGTGGTGAGTTTTAACTAGATATGCTCTGGTTTGCTTGTTAAATGAGACCTGATACTCCTTCCACGAGCGCTGAAGACCTGTAGAACACTCACTTCAGGAGACTTGGTGAGGGCAGGGGTTTGCGTTGGTCTTCTGGAGGAGGCGGCCACCGTGCTGGGAATGAGAGGAGCTGGGCTAGCACCGAGACTACCAGAGGACCTTGACGGAGAGCGGGGAGTCCCACTAGACGCAGGCGGTGGAGCTTGGTGTCGGCAGGTTAGGCAGCCTGGGTCCCGCTGAGCTGCCTATGGCTGGTGGTTCTTTCCGCTGAGGGGGAGGGTGGGAATGGTGCTGGCCAACTCCTTTGTTCCTGGAAGGGAGTCTCAGTCTCTGTAAACACTGCCTCTCCGAAGAGCAGATAGTCAGCCAGGGGCACGCCCCAGGCGCTCCTCAGACGACAGTTTCCACTTCCTCTGCCCCCCTGTTTCGGGTCTGCCTTCTCTCCGGGAGCAGCGAAGTGCCCACGGGCCTCTATCCCAGCCAAGTCCTCCGATCTTTGAAACTCCAGGCTTTAAGCCCCGCTGGTTGCAAAATCCCACAAAATCCAGCCCCTCTCACCTCCTAAGCCAGTCGCTATGAATAAAGTTCTCCTTGTGCATCTCTCCCACGCACTCCTCTCACCCCTTCTCCGCAACCGCAACCTCGGCTCCCTTCCCTCCCCTCCCCTCCCCTCCCCTCCCCTCCCCTCCCCTCCCCTCCCCTCCCCTTCCCTCCCCTTCCCTCCCCTTCCCTCCCCTTCCCTCCCCTTCCCTCCCCTTCCCTTCCCTTCCCTTCCCTTCCCTTCCCTCTGGGCAGCCAAGATGTTTCTTGCCACACACTGAGTCTCTGCACTTCCTACCTTCTCCAGTGTGGCTGCTTCTCGCCCTGTAGTTGTGAAGTTTGTCTTCCGGTCAATTCCGGAGGTTACCTGGGATGGTTTGAGAGTCCTCTCTGTGTTGGGGCGCATGCCGCGAGCCCAGGTACTCCTAGGCCATCTTTCCCCTCCTCCATATTTTAAAGATTTTATTTATTTATTTATCTGAGAGAGAGAAAGAAAGAGAGAGAAGGAGGGAAGAGAGAGAAGCAGACTCCCCGCTGAGCAGGGAGTCCAATGCAGGACTAGATCCCAAGACCCTGAGATCATGACCTGACCTGAAATGAATGATTAACTGGCTGAGCTCCCCAGGCTCTCCAACTCAAGGCTCTTTTAATCTATGACAGTTTTCCTTTTCTCTCCCTCTTTTTTAAAAAAAAATTTATTTGTTGAATAACATTGGTCTTCTGTCTTATAAGATGTCTAGCACTCTAAACTTAGCAGATTGTGTTGTGCCCAAGATTGCGAATCCGAGAAACCACCAAGGAGCCGACACCGATGTAAGCACACAAGGGTTCATTTACAAGCTCGAGCTTGGGTCCAAGTATACTCCACACAGCAGAGCAGGGGCTTGGACCCGGAAGTGGGTTACAGCTGGGTTTTTTATGGGCAGGTCTAGGGGATTTTCAGAAGGGTTGGAGGAATTTTTTCCATTCCAATATGGGGGAAAGAGTGGGGGAGTTTCTCAAGATCTGATATGGGATTCTCTGCAAGGACATTCTGAGCTCTGTTGTCTTTCTGATATGGATTCCCTGTCAAGGACATTCTGCAGTTTTTCCTGTAAAGTTCAGCTCTTATTCACAGGGGCCTAAGATGGCTGTACTTGTGCTAATGCTAAACTTGAGGTGGAATGGCCTTAATTTTCTCGGCCTCCACAATTGCTAATTTTTAGTATCTTTAACTTAATAATTTTCAAACTCCACTGCATGTTAAAATCATCTAGAAAAGTTTAAGTTCTTAATGCCCAGGTCCCTCCCTCACAGACTGATGTAATTGATCCTGGTTCAGCCAAGGTTATCAGGATATTTTAAAATTCCCTAGTGATTCTGATATGTAGGGAGGTTTGAAAAACTTTACTTTGTTTCTGTATTTCACCTGTTTGATGCTACTTGGATCTAGAGACTTGATGAGACTCAGATTCACTTATCTTGGCCATATTTATTCATGGATTAGTGACCTGGATCTCTTTAACAATGACCTTGACCCCTGGGCATGAGGAGGGGACTGCTAGTACTATTACTGGTTAATAATGATTTCCCACTTCCAGGAATCTTCAGCAGAAAAAAAGCTGCCGGCTAGAGTGAGGCCCAAGTACTGCCTTGGCCCAGGAGGGCTAGAGTTGAAGGCCAGCACCGCCTTGGACAACCAATCTGCAGAGAACCAGATGTGTCTTCTGGTCATAAAGGTGGAAGAGGAAGAGGCTTCTACCTTTAGGAGGAGGCCAGCCCTGTTCGGGGTTCAGAAAACTCACAACCGCGCTTCTGGAACTTCCGATACACTGAGATCAAGCGGCCCCACGAGGCCCTCACCAGGCTCCGAGTCCCGCAGCAAGGAGCAGATCCTGGAGCTGCTGGTGCTGGAGCAGTTCCTGACCATCCTGCCCGAGGAGCTCCGGGGCTGGGTGCGGGAGCAGCACCCCGAGAGCGGGGACGAGGCGGTGGTGCTCCTGGAGTATCTGCAGAGGCAGCTGGACGAGCGGGGGCCGCAGGTAGAGGCAAAAGGCTGAGTATCTGAGAGCCGCGCTCTGTTTCTTCTTCCTGAAGTCTCAAGATCCGAGTGAGGGCCGTTTCTGTCAGATTGAGAAGGTCTCGGGCTCTTTTGGTCTGGTGAACCTCTTTGCCATTCGGGAAGAGTCCACGGACCCCTCCTCATGCTAGTATTTTTGAGAACATAAGGGATTACAAAAGTACTCGAATATATTGGGATACAGTTAACAGCATGAAACCAATTAGTGATAAAATTATATATATGCTTTTTTATTTTTTTATTTTTATTTTTTTTTTATTTTTTATTTTTTATTTTTTTTATATATGTGCTTTTTTAAAGTTAATGCACCAAAGAGTAAGCCGTAGCGACCCGCCCCTAACCGGTACAGTTTCACAGGGTGCTGAATGACCTTGACAGGGTTTGCCTGGCTGTGCCTGCTTCGGCTGATAACATTTTGGTTTGTTGCTGCCATTCATAATCGAAAGAATGACTGAATTTTGCTTAGACACTAGTAAAAGTAGAAATACGTTTCATTTTTACATTCATAGAACACTTGGAAGGGAGTGGATGAACCACAGGTTCCTCTTAGGAACCTCTGGGTTCATTTTTAACTGCATCTTCCTGCTTCTTGTAGACCATTTTCTATGTGCATCATCCTGTATTTTTGTGTGATCCTTTCGCGGGACACATACCAGATAGCTGGTGACCAGGAGACCAAGCTTCTTCAATTGGCACTATTGTTCTCGAGCCCTAGAACAGTGAAAAGTCATTTCAAGTCCCTTTCAGGTTTTGCATCTTGTACAAAGGACGTGGAAATTCTCAGCTGCACATAAGCTAATGATAATGAAAGTGACTTCAGAACTAATTACAAGTGTCCGGAAAGGAACTTGCATTTAATAAGGACAGACCATATACCAGGCTCTGTGTTAGGTGATTTCACATACTGTCATCTAAGTTGCCGGCCCTTCAGGCCTTGTGAGCTAGAAATTATTGTCCTCACTTTTCAGTGAAAAAAAAAAAATTCAAGTAGTCGGAAACTTAACACTAATTTCCAAAGAGCACAATGTGTATAACGAGGGAGCACCTGGTAGTGGTTAAGAGCTTGGGCTCTGGGGTCCTGCCTGTGCCCCCATCCTAGCACCTTCACGTATTAGAGGGGTGACCTTGGGCAACCTGTTTCAGCCCCGGGCCTCTACAGGGTTTTATCTCTAAAACTACAGATAATACTAGTACCTGCCTCATAGAGTTGTTGTTTTCTGCATTAAGAGAATTAATCTTCATAAAGCTCTTAGAAATAGTGCCTGGAAATAGAAGGTACTAGCAAGCACATGGAAAGCATAATAGAAGTTTTTATAAATACAAAGTGAATGCCTTCCAGATCCCAGGTGGTGTTGAGGGGCAACTACTCTGTTGTAAGGTGGCAGCGTTGACACCAGCTCAGAGGCCACGGAACACCCAGTTGCAGCCAATGAAGGCTTTGCTCAAGCATGAATCTCTGGGATCCCAGGCCTCACCAGACAGAGGTGAGTGTTATCTTCTGGGGACTATGAATTCTAGAGTTCACCCAAATTCATTTAAAAGCCAGACGTGTTGGCATGCCTGGGTGGCTCAGAGGTTGGCGTCTGCCTTTGGCTCAGGGCATGATCCCGGTTCAGGGATCGAGTCCCGCATCCGGCTCCCTGCAGGGAGTCTGCTTGTCCCTCCTGTCTGTGTCTCTGTCCCTTTCTCTGTGTCTCTCAGGAATAAAAAAATAAAATCTTAAAAAAAAATAGCCAGACCTGTTGACAGGTTCTTTATATGCCCATCAGAGACCTGCTTTACTTTGAGACTGAGATGACAGGGAAAGTTCGAGAAGTAAACAAGACTTCATTAAATTGGTGACTGGAATGACTCGATTAACACTGGTGTTTGGGAAGAATTGACTTCTTAATATCACAGTGATCTCCATTCATTGAACGTGAATTTGTGGAGATGACCTATGTGGTAGCTAGTGTTCTGGCCCCAGGGTCACAGTTGTCAGTAGACAGATTTCTTGCTCCACTGGAGCTTACACTCTAATAGGAAAGATGGCAAATAAAGTAATGATAATTTTAGTTATTGGTAAGTGCTATGAAGACCATAAGGCAAGAAATGTAAAGCCAGCCATAATATCCCAGACAGCGTAGGACTCTGCAAGTCAAAGAGTGTAAGTCTCCTATATCCTTGGTGTGTAACTAGGACAGGGTGAAATCACTCCATGGGAAAGCACTGGGTGCCCTTCTGCTGTACACATTTGGGCCTGTTCCCAAGACACGCAGCCCTGGGACACACCAGCCAACAGGCAGTCTTTATTTTTCCACAGAGGTTCTGACCTAAACTAATCGGTTTTCTGCCCCTTGCAAAGTTCAGCTCTTCCAGGAAAACTGGAAGTTACCCACACCTCCTTATATAAGACTTCATTTTCTTCTTTCTGGGCCTAGCCTCATCTGACTCTTCTTAGTTTTTTAAAACTAAAGCAGAAACACACTAAGAGCTACTAAAGAGTTATTTTAAATCAAGAATCTTCTTATCCGTTCTCTCAGCGAAATTCAAGACTAAAGATCTTCAAATGGAAAGCTTTGTTGTCTTTCTACGTTGCTTTCCTGTCACCGTCCCTCCCTCCCTCCCCGCTCCCCAGGACCCTGCCTGCTGAGGTTGCAGGTTGCATATCTGCAGGGGCTCATCACGCCTCTTCAGGCCCTAGTATGGGAGCCGGTAGGGACCAGGCATTCAGGAAAGGAGCGCATTCTGTAGGAGCCTGCTGACAGGAATTTACGGGCCCCATTTTTGCACTGGGAATCTACAGGTCAGGGAGGCTGGGTACCAGGGTCCATCTCATCCAGAGCGTCTTTCCTTCTTAGTTCTCCAGGTTCCTGGGCTTGGCCCAGGAGGGCGTTGCAGAGGAGACACAGTGGTGGCTGCCAGGCTGCCCCCAGAGTCCCAGGTGAGCTGGAGCCCCCTCCC
Source organism: Canis lupus dingo (assembly GCF_003254725.2). Lineage (NCBI taxonomy): Eukaryota > Metazoa > Chordata > Mammalia > Carnivora > Canidae > Canis > Canis lupus. The sequence continues at coordinate 25,673,425 of NC_064277.1, forward strand.
TAGCAGCCCTCCTGCCCGTGGGATTCCCAGTAGGTCCCTTTCTCCCCAGTCCTCCTCCCTCATCCTCTGTCCCTGTGGACTTGGAGTTTTTTCATCTATCCCAAGGCTGTTCACTGTCCTCCGCCTTTATTTTGGAGCCCACTTACAAGAATTTTCCTGTTTTACTCCTAGAGCAGGGTGCTGTGTGATTCCCCAGTCTTACCCCATCTGTTTGGTCAGCTCCCATTATCAGTGGGATTTTCTTCTTCCACTGGGCAATTTAGCAAATACAAACAACGTTTTGTTGTGATGGCGATTTAGCTTTGTTTTTTAAAGATTCATCAATTGTGCTGTTAGAGCTATAAACACAGGACTTCTGCCCTCTAGGGACTGAAACTTGAAGGATTAGATGAGGCATGTTCTTTTAGGCTAAGCTAGAATACTAAAATCTGAATGCTCTTTACTGAACCTGGACTTTAATACCTTACCCGGTCTTTCACGTCCTCTTCAGCATTTGAGGCCCTATAATGTTTTCCCTGGTTTTCTTCACTTCAGACTGAGGTCTCCTTGTATTTTAAAAAATCGCTACTATAAATAAGCCCCCGCTAGCACTCTGCCAAAGCACAGCACAAATATTTTGAAAGCTTTGTGTATGCTTCCCCTCCTTTCACTGTCCTGGTCCTTGTGTCCCAAACCCTTTTACATTCTGAACTATTTAGATCCAAATACGAAAGTATTTTTCCTAATGTGTGTGATATTTCTTTTCTTAATGGTCACATATATGTGTATATATTTACAAAGACGTTCTCAGAGACCGGGTGAAGGAGGCATAGTGGGCCACACTTGATCTTTTTAAAGAGAGCCCCTTTAGAAGGGATGTTCACTGCCTGTGCCCAGCTGTGGGTGTGACTTTGGAGAAGAAGAACGAGGTGGGCTCATGTCCTGTTTCAGGGCTTGCTGAAAACTGAAGATATGGCCCTGGCTTTCTGCTCTGTGTGGACACAGCTGGATTCATCTCGGGGCAGCTTCCACAGAGATGAGAGGCAGGAGAACTGTGGCGGCCCGACTCCCCTGGGTAAGAGTGTTGGGGGCTGGTTTCCTAGGGCTTTTTGGCATCCTTTGTCGGTTCAAACCTCCTGGGCTGCGAGAAGCTGTTGGGACTGTGCATTCAGAGCCACCATTTCTGAACCCCAGCTGCTAAGCACATGTGTGACTGGCTCTTTCACCCTCACCCTCGTGACCTTGCTTCTCCTGTGCTGCCGGTGTTCTGGTTAAGTGGGATGCAGCAGGTGCAACTCCCAGCACGGGCCGGCTCACAGGAGGTGTACAGGGAGTGTTCACCCCTCCCTGCTGCTGGCCTCAACAGAGGCCAGCTGGGTCCTCCTCAGGAAATGGGCCCTGGGACCACAGAGCCTGAGAGCGACAGGTGACTTGGAACCGACGGCAGAACTGACCTGGAGATGGGGGCACAGGACACACAGGGTGACAACCTACCTTGTCTGAGCTGCCACAGCTCCATGACAGTTTGGCAGGAGCTCCAGCTCAGATCTTTCCTCACCCAAGCCAGTTCTGCTGGAGACCTGCCCTTGTCTGGGAGCAGAATCCCTGCTGCTATTCCTTGTGAGGGATCAGTGTCTAAGTTCCTGCTTGCGCCACTTCTTACAGAAACGTCTCACAAGGTGGACGTCTCACAAGCTGCCCTGGCCTGCTCACTGCTGTCTTCTGCCCCGCCCTCCCAGCATCAGCCCCAGTGCAGGGTCTGCCTTTGTCCTCGGGACTGAGAGCCTCTGCATGTGTCCCCAGCGCCCAGTCCTCCCCACCTTCCTCCACGCCCGGGGTGAACCCTGCTCCTGACGGCCCCATGCCTATGCTCAGGTCTCCTTCCTCCCCAGCACCCGTCGTCCTCATCCCAGCACCTGGAAGGCTGTGGCAGGGCATAACTGAATTGTCTGGCCACTTGTTATTTCAGGTGGGGACACACAGGCTGAGATCACGGACCTGCTCCCGGGGGAGGAACGTCCAGGACAAGAGCCTGGGGAAATACCCTGCCACCTGGGTGAAGACGTCTCCCGCATTCCTGCCTGTGCAGAAGCTGGTGAACAGGAGGGCCGGTTACCAAGAAAGCAGAAAAATGCCACAGGAAATAGGCGGCACTATTGTCATGAATGTGGAAAGAGTTTTGCTCAGAGTTCAGGCCTGACCAAACATAGGAGAATCCACACTGGGGAGAAACCCTACGAATGTGAAGACTGTGGCAAGACCTTCATTGGGAGCTCTGCCCTTGTCATCCATCAGAGGGTCCACACTGGGGAGAAACCGTATGAGTGTGAGGAATGTGGCAAGGTCTTTAGTCACAGCTCAAACCTCATCAAACACCAGAGAACCCACACTGGGGAAAAGCCCTATGAGTGTGAGGACTGTGGCAAGACGTTCAGCCAGAGCTGCAGCCTCCTTGAACATCACAAAATCCACACGGGGGAGAAGCCATACCAGTGTAGCCTGTGTGGCAAGGCTTTTAGGCGGAACTCACACCTCCTGAGACACCGGAGGATCCATGCTGACAAAAACGTGCAGGATCCTGAACGTGGAGAGACCTGGGAGTATCAGGGGAGGGGGGAGGGCCAGTGGGAAAATAACGAGGCTCCCGTGTCTTATAAGTGTACCGAGTGTGAGAGAAGTTTCACTCAGAATAGAAGCCTTCTCGAACACCACAAAATCCACACTGGTGAGAAACCCTTTCAGTGTGACACGTGTGGAAAAGGCTTCACACGAACTTCCTACCTTGTTCAACATCAGAGAAGCCACGTTGGGAAAAAGTTCCATCACAGTGACCCCCGTCGTACATGTGAGAGCTGGTGCTCATTGCTCATTGGCCTGAAGCCACTGGGAACCCTTTCTGACCACAGAAACTGGGCTGGGACTTTGTTTACCACTTCCCATCATCTTATGTCAGAAGACAGAGTCTGGCTGAGATGTATTGTCTTCTGCATTCTAGAAGGTGGGTGGGGAGCAGCTTGTTTGATAGGAGGCTACGGGAGAGTTGTCTGGAAGGGGTAGGACCTGAAATGTTTATTCTTACCTACTGGACTGAAGTGGGCTTCCAGACTGGCTAACCACCTCCAGCTGGCACCTTAGGATGTCTCCTGGGCAGAAGGCTCTGTTGGGAGCTGCTGCTCTGACCGTTTTGCTTATAAAGAATCCTCCATCAGTCGGTCAGATCCATGACATCTACTCCCCCTTGTGCCTTGAACACAGGTGCTCATAAACATACATTAAATATAACTGTGAGATACCCTACAGCTCTGGATATGATATGTAGATTTCTGAGGAACTTCTCACTACAGTCATTTGAGCTTGTGTCTAATTCTGAGTTAATCTAGTGCATTTTTTGGGGGGGTGGGGTGAGAGTGAGACTACTGTTATAGAAGGAATCCAAATTTCTTGACCAGATGGGGCATTCCAATGTGAATACCTCAGACAGGTTCCTCATCAGTAAATCACTGTGAATGAACGCCAGTCATGGAATGCCATTCTTTAATATTGCTACTCTTTGCAGAGAAGATATTCCTATGCAGATAGTGTGAAAATTAATCAAATCAGAGTAAAAAGATAAATTTACTAATGCTCAGCATCTTGGTTCTGAGCTTTCAGCCCTCTTAGGCCTAAGCACATGCTCTGTAAAGCTGAAGACACTATCCTGCCCACCACCCACTACACCGGAAAGTATAGTAGACTGTGATTCACGACTCACGCCTGCTAAGTTCAGACTACTTCAGGTCAGTAGATTCATACCAAATATTTAAAGCAAGTTATATCTTATGGTTTCAACACTCCATTATTAGTGTGTAGCCTTCTTGGTCTTCTTACGTGTTAACTTCTAAGTCACCGGTGGGGTATCATCTCCTCAATTGTCATGATGACAATCTTAGCCGTTAAGTTAATTCCTCAGCCTATCTACTTTTCTTTCCTTTAAAAAATTGTATCGGGCAGCCCTGGTGGCACAGCGGTTTAGCGCTGCCTGCAGCCTAGGGCGTAATCCTGGAGACGAGATCGAGTCCGCCGTCCGGCTCCCTGCATGGAGCCTGCCTCTCCCTCTGCCTGTGTCTCTGCCTCTCTCTGTGTGTGTCTCTCATGAATAAATAAATAAAATCTTAAAAAAAATTTTAAATGTATTTATTTGTTTTAGAGAAAGTGTGCATGTGAGAGAGTGGACAGGCAGAGGGAGAGAGAGAATATTAAGCCGACTCCCTGCTGAGTGCAGAACCCACTTGGGGCTCAGTCCCAGGACCCTGAGATAATGACCCGAGCCGAAATCAAGAGTCAGACACTTACCCAACTAAGCCACCCAGGCGCCTCTCTGCTATCAACTTTTCTTAAGCATACTTTGTAGACCATCTTTATTTTTCTTCATGATAGTCAAAGTTGCAGTTTTGTGAGAAAACTTTTTTCAAGTCGCCATTATTAGAAGAACAGTGACCCTTGAACAACACTAGTTTGAACTGCACAGGTCCACTTATATGCAGATTTTTTTCAATAAATCAATACTATATGTATAGCTTATTAATAACATTTTTCCTCTAGTTTACTTTATTGTAAGTATACAGTATATAATATGTACAACAAAAAATACATGTTAGCTTTATTGGTAAGGTTTCTGATCAACAGTAGACTATTAGTAATTAAATTTGGGGGGAGTAAAAAATTATATATGGATTTTTCAACTGGGCAGGAGACTGCCACCCCAGCCCCCTGTTGTTCAAGGATGAACTGTAGTATTGATTATTTATATTTCAAGTGGAGTTGCTTCTACAAAAGCATTTCCTAGAATGACGCTGTCCTGCAAACTTACTGGAGAAATATGCTTTTGTGTTTGAATCCACCCTTCTCACATGGTTCCTGGCGCCCACAGCTTCTTCTCTGTTTACAACATCAGTCTGGAATTTGAATATAGCAAGGTTTTCTGGTTACTTCGCATAGTTAATGGTTTTGTCATTGTGATATATTGTCCCCTGCTTATCCAAAATCCTTTGCAGATTGTCCAAGTCCCCACTTTTATGACAGTTTCCAAGGCCTGGTACTCCAGAATTTTTAGGGATCACAAATCTAACAAATCCTAATGTAAATTATTTATATTACAGTAAAAACCATAGGGTTATTTTGAGTGAATTCTTAAACCAATAAAAATGCATTGCATGATTTCCAGAATTTCTGTATATACATGTATTAGGGTTCTCCAGAGAAACATACTTAATAGGATATAAATATATAGAAAGAGATTGTTTGGGACACCTGGGTGACTCAGTGGTTGAGCGTCTGCCTTTGGCTCAGGGTGTCATCCCAGTGTCCTGGGATAGAGGCCCACACCCGGCTCCCTGCATGGAGCCTGCTCCTCCCTCTGCCTCTGTCTCTGCCTCTCTCTGTGTCTCTCATGAATAAATAAATAAAATCTGAAAAAAAGAGAGATATTGATTATAAGGAATTTACTCCCATGATTATGGAGGCTGAGAAGTCTCAGGATCTGCAGTTGGCAAGCTGGAGACCCAGGAGAGCCAATGGTAGTAAGTTCCAGTTCAAAACCAGAACCCATGTGAATTTGAGGCAGGAAATGATTGATGTCCCAGTTTAAGGCAGTCGGGCAAGAGGAGCTCCCCTCATCAAGGGAGCGTCAGCGTTTTGTGCTGTTCAGACCTTGAATTGACTGGATGAGGGCCACCCACATTATGGAAGAGATTCTTCTTTATGCACTGATATCAGTTCAGCACTGACATGAACTGATATCAGTTCAGATGCTGGTCTCCTCCCAAAACATCCTCATAGCCAAGTCACACCCAGAGTAACATCTGACCACATGTCTGGGTACCCTGTGGCCTGGTCATGTTGACCCATAGAGCTGACAGTTATGGTACTGTAGTTTGGGGTATTTGCTGAATAGAAGATACTGAAACTTTGAACCATGCTCCTCCCCTCTCCCCCACCTTTTGTTCTCTAGTTACTGCAACTGACAATAAGAATCTAGGAAATAGTGATTGTGCCTCCCTCCCCTGCTTCAGATCAGGATAGAGAAAGTATAAAGCTGAACACAGAGATCAATGACTGGCTCTTGTATCCTCAGCACCTGGCAGACTTGATGAATGAATAGTTCTGAAGATTGATTGATTCTACTTGCTCTCTCATATTAACATAAAATCCCTATTGGTGGAGACCAGTGTTCACATTCCTATTTCCAGAAATAAATTTTTCTTTCCTATTTCTAACAAACTCTGTTTATAGCCATTCATTCAGCAAACCTGAATTAGGTTAGGTCATGCACTAAGGAATCCAAGATGAATGGTTGCCTCTTCCTTGGAGGAAGATGAAAACAAAATTCTCTTCTAAGATATTCTGTCCACATCTGTCCTCCCAGACCCCAAGATCATGCCAAAGGCAGATGCTCAACCACTGAGCCACCCAGGTGCCCCCTGTATATATTTTAGAGTAAGCTTATTTATATCTACAAAAAATCCCTGGTGAGATTTTGATAAGATCTGTATTAAACCTATAAATCAGTATAGGGAGAACTGATATCTTTATTGTGTTCTGTCTTTAAATCCATAAACACAGTGTTCCTCCATTGATCAGCTCTTCTTTGCTTTCTTTCATCAGGATATAGAGAACTCAGTTCTGACCTGAATTCCACCAACAACCATTGAATGATCTTGGAATCAGATTCTTTCCAAGTGCCTACCAGGAAGAATGCAAATGGCTGACACCTTGATTCTGGCCTTGTGGAACTGGAGTAGAGAAGCCAGCTGAGTTAACTGGGATTTCTGACTTAAAGAAGGAGGAAATAATAAATTTATGTTGTTTTAAACCACCAAGTTTGTGGTAATCTGTTAAGGTGGCAACAGAAAATTAATACAAGTAATATTACAAGCATCACTTGGGAAATTATTAAAAATTAAGATTCAGACCTACAGAATCTGAACCTACATTTAACAAGATCCCCAGGTGGTTGATTTGCTTACACTCATTTTTGAAAATCACTGGTAATACTATGCCTGCTGTGGAAGTGGAACAAAGAAATTGAAGAAGAACTCAAGTTTGCATGTATTTCAAATAAAGACAAAGCCACAAATTTTAATGACCAGAAGAAAGAAAGAAAAAGACCACCACAGAAGGGGTGTGGGCCAAAGATTCTGCGTTCAGAGAGTCATATTTTCCATTGTATCAGTAAGAGTTCAACCAGAAAACACATGATATCTACCTACCAACCTATCATCTATGTACCCATCGGTCTGTCTGTCAATAGACTTATGCATTTGGGGGTCTGGCTAAACAGTCTCTGTGAGGCTCCAGGGCCCACAAGCATGTAGTCAGAAAGGGAAGATAACAAGCCATCTAGTACCTGTGTCCATTCCTATTGCCTCTGATTTTTGTGATAAAGTTATCCTGTGAAAACGGGGCCCTTCATTGTGGAGTTAAATGCAGTTGGATCAGAAGTCAAAGCACAAGGAGTCAAAGAAGCACAAGGAGGATCCAGGGGAAGAGAGAACAACTATAAGCCCAGGTGCTGCCTCACACCAACCAAGTGAGCCAGGTGATTAGCAACAATGTATGTAGGCTACATAATGGCTGTTACCTCCCTCCTGCCTGTAATTCTGAGGAGACAGTCTTCCTGCAGTGCCCCCCTCTAACAGCAACATACTAAGAAAGAGAATTCTGGGGAATGTAATTTAGCTTGGCCAAGTTGGCACATCACAAGCCATCACAATCCATCATCCCTTGTCAATCTTGGTACCAATACACATCTTCTTAACCATACTTAATTGCCTAATATCGACATTACAAAGCTGTACTTCCATCTACATGATACCAGAATCCCCATAAAACCATGACTACACTAACTCTTTTCTCAGGAGAGGATACAACATCTTCTCCCTCTCCTTCCCCATTAAAAAAAAATGTCTTAGCTGGTGTTCATTCCTCTCTTACCTGATTCACACTCATTTTGAAACCCCTTAACTGGGACGCTTGGGTGGCTCAGTGGTTGAGCATCTGCCTTTGGCCAGGGCGTGATCTTGGGGTCCGGGATCAAGTCCTGCATCGGGCCCCTAGCTGGGAGCCTGCTTCTCCCTCTGCCTATGTCTCTGCCTCTCTCTCTCTCTCTCTCTCTCTCTCTGTGACTATCATAAATAAATAAAAATTTAAAAAAATAAATAAATAAAAGGTAATTTTACTGTTTTATCAACTCAACTGCTTCCAGATGATGAGGACTATGGTAAGATTAGTGAACTCCATGAACACAGCCCCAATACCCACTTCATTTGCTTTGAAATAGTTCCTTGGTCAGAAGTTAAGCCGTGTGGAATACTATGAAAGTGGATGAGGCATTCTGTAAGTCCACAGAAGGCAGTTTTGGCAGAAGCACTATAGGCCAGGAAGGTAATCCATATCCAAAGTGTGTATTCTAGTGTGTACAAAATGGTGGACATGGTCCATTGTACTTCATGGTCATTGTACTTCAGTCAAGTAGCTGGCTGATTGCATCAAGAAATGATGCATATTGGGAGTTTAGTGTTGGTTTCTGCCGTTGACAGATTGGGTACTCAGCAGTGGCTCTAACTAGGTTGGCCTTGGTAAGTGGAAGTGAGCCTGAATCCCTGCATCCATGGCCCCTTTGTTCAGGATCCCAGGGAAAGAGGCTGACTGATAGCCCCAGAACAGGTCATCCTATCCATGCAATTATTAAAAAAAAAAAATCCTCCTCTGCTGAGATCACCCATTGGTAAGCAATAAATGGCACACATGTAACTTCAGATTTTTGCTTATTTGGAGAAATCTATTCACATATTTTTACCCAGACTTCCTTGTTTCAATTTTCCAATGGTACCTTAACCATTCAGCCAAACCAAGAGCTACAGCCCATAAATTGTTAATAGATTCATACTTCTGGCCACCTCTCTCTCCTAAACAAAATGAACAACCAGGTACAATTCTTGAAGTTCTGTCTCCTGGGAGGATTTCATTTTATCACCGTCTTTCAGGACTGTCCCAGAATAGGCCTACAGTGCTGCAAGTCAACTTTTGTAGATGTCATGCAGAATCATGTTTTTTTCTTTTTCATTCAACTATTCATAGAAAACTCCCCCATGAGGCCATAGTTTCAAGCAAATAGGAAGTAATGTAGCAGGAGTAAAGGTCTGGAGTATTTCAGTCACTTCCTCATGCAACTTATTTGTCTGCAAGCCTGCTCAAGCTTGACCATGTATATATACAACTTCCATTTAATAATGAAGCTGCTGTGTATTCCCAATTTTATGGCTTGGTATATCAGACAACATCCAACTCATGACAAGCAGATCAGGTCACATGGTAACTTAGTGGTCCATGGCCAAGTATTTATTCTCTATTAAGGTCCAGTAGCAAGCCAAAAGCTGTTTCTCAAAAGGAGAGTAGTTATTTGAAGAGAATGGCTCTGCTTCAAAATCCTAAGGGTCTGTTCTATGATTAACCTATAGGGATCTGCTAATGTTCTAATTTTTTTTTTAAGTTTTAACTTAAGTTCCAGTTAGTTAACACAGTGTACTGTTAGTTTCAGGTATACAATGTGGTGATTCAACACTTCCATGCAACACTAGGTGCTCATCACAAATGCCCTTCTTAGCTCCCATCATCTGTTTCTCCATCCTCCCACCCACCTCCTCTGGTAACCATCAGTTTGTTTTCTATAGTTGAGTCTGTTTTTTTGTTTTGTTTTCTTCTTTTTGCTCCTTTGCTCTTTTGTTTTGTTTCTTAAATTCCACATAAGTGAAATCATATGACATTTCTCTTTGACTAACTTTTTGCTTAGCATAATACTCTCTAGCTCCATTCCTGTTGTTGCAAATGACAAGATTTCATTTGTTTTGATGGCTGAGTAATATTTCATTGTGTATATACACTATATCTTCTTGATCTGTTCTTTGATGGACACTTGGGCTATTTTCATAATTTGGCTATTGTAGATAAAGCTGCTTACATCAGGGTGCATGTATCCCTTTGAATTAGTATTTTTTAAAAATATTTTATTTATTTATTCATGATAGACAGAGAGAGAGAGAGAGGCAGAGACACAGGCATAGGGAGAAACAGGCTTCATGCCGGGAGCCCAACATGGGACTCGATCCCGGGTCTCCAGGATTAGGTCCTGAGCCAAAGGCAGGCGCCAAACCGCTGAGCCACCCAGGGACCCCCTGAATTAGTATTTTTATATTCTTTGGATAAATACCTATTAGTACAATTGCTGGATCATAGAGTCGTTCTATTTTTAATTTTTTGAGGAACCACCATATTGTTTTCCAGAGTGACTGAACCAATTTTCATTCCTACCAGCAGTGCAAGAGGGTTCTACTTTCTCCACATCCTTACCAACATATGCTGTTTCTTGTGTTGTTGATTTTAGCCATTCTGACTGGTGGAAGGTGATATCTCATTGTAGTTTTGATTTGCATTTCCCTGGTGTAAGTGATGATGAGCATCTTTTGATGTCCATTAACAGGATGTCTTCCTTGGAAAAATGTTCATTTTTCCTGCCCATTTTTTAGCTGGGTTATTTGTTTTTTGGGTGTTGAATTGTATAAATTCTTCATATATTCTGGATATTAACTCTTTATCAGATATATCATTTGCAAATATTTTCTCCCATTCCACAGGTTGCCTTTTAGTTTTATAGATTGTTTCCTTTGCTGTGCAGAAGTTTTTAATTTTGATGAAGTCCCCATAGTTTATTTCTGCTTTTGTTTCCCCTGCCTTGGGAGACATATATAAAAAGAAGTTGCTACAGCCAATGTTAAAGAGGTTACTGCTTGTGCGATCTTCTAGGATTTTTATGGTTTTAGGTCCCACATTTAGGTTCTTAATCCATTTGATTTTATTTTTGTGTATGGTATTAGAAAGTGGTCCAGTTTCATTCTTTTGCACATTGCTGTCCAGTTTTCCCAATAGCATTTGTTGAAGAGACTCTTTTTCCTGTTGGATATTCTTTCCTGCTTTGTGGAAGATTAATTTACCATATAGTTATGCTTCATTTCTGTGTTTTCTATTCTGTTCTATTGATCTATGTGTCTATTTTTTGTGCCAGTACTATACTATTTTGATTACTACAGCTTTGTAATAGAACTTGAAGTCCATAATTGTGATGCCTTCAGCTTTGTTTTTCTTTTTCAAGGTTGCTATGGCTATTTGGGGTCTTTCGTGATTCCATACAAATTTTAGGTTTGTTCTAACTCTGTGAAAAATGCTGTTGGTATTTTGATAGAGACTGCACTGGGATATGCCAATGTTTTTTAAGAAACATCTCCACCTGCCACTGATAGTTCAAGGACCACAGGATATGTTCTATTACATGGGAGGAGTTTCTAGTTCCTAAATTAGCACTAAAAGGGGTTATAATCCAACCTACTTAAAGGGTGAATTTGAAAAGTTTGGGTTACTTTAGAGTAGTGAGCCAAAGCCGGATTTGACTTAGATGGCCTTTAGGTAAACATGTAAAGAAACGGCCATTGGTAAAGGTGGGTGCTGCTAAACATTTAATAGAAAGCCAAGTAGATGAAGAGACAAGAAGTAATATTTATTGAACATCCTCTATGTGCCAGGAATTATGCTGGGCTTATATTTATGGTGCTTATATTGATTATTTAATTCCTACAAGTGAGCAATTTTCGAATTATAATGTTTACAAATGGGTACACTCAAGTTTAGAATAATTCAGTGACATATGTAAGAAAAAAAAATGAAACTAAAGTTTTTAATTTAAACATGGGTCTCTAACTCCAAAATTCTATGCCTTCACAACTTTACACCAATTAACTGAAAGTAAGAAAGCAGTTGTGTACCGCATTGCATGTTCTGACAAGAGATGAAATGATTACTCAGAGTCCAATACTTTGGAATAAAGACAGGCCCGAAGGGGCTGCACCACCAAGAAGTGCAGGAGCCGAGGTGAAGCTGTGAGTCCGGGCTGAGTCTTGGTTTTATCAGAATGTAAAGTATGTGGAAACAAGGAAGGATAAATAACCCAAGAAAGCATCACATGAGGGGCAGCAAGGAACTGCATATGTGACTACCTGCACGGGTCTTAGTGAAGCGTTATCTAGGGTGCTGCAAGGAAACAGAGAACTGACCTCAGCAGGCCCAGCTATCTTATCCATTACCATTACTATTTTCAGCACAGACCAATGGCAGGAATAATTGACTTTTGCCACATGCATAGAGCTGTTGCCATTTATGTGTGTCCCTGTTCTTATTGTTTCTTCTACCTGTTGAGGTCCTGCTCTCCCACAGTTGTGGTCTGCAGTGAGGACTATCATTTAGGAGTAACTAGATAGAGGAGGGAGTAAAGAGGAAAAGGCGGTGGAAAAAGGCAGATAGATACTAAATGAACAAGATAGCTACCCTTCAATGGGTAAAAGCAGGGCAACAGTTAAAAGGTGGTCACTGTGAGTACTGGGCTCCTATACATATTATATGCATGTATCTTAAGGGAAATAGAATTTTTAAAAAAATAGTTATGCATACAAAGTTTTATCACCATAAAACTGAAAGGCAACAAATGAAGCTAAAAAGAAAATCCATACGGGGTGCTCCAAAGTATGAGATATATACGCATGTATAATCAGACTTACACAGTGAATAAACAAGACCACAAGGGGCACTACCAAGGATATGTCTTCTGCCCTAAAAGCCATCTGTTAGGGGAGGTTTTATCCATACAGAGATAAAAAGTAAAAACACTGATATCCAGGACCCCAAATAATCACAATTTTGGAGACAGTAAATTTTAAATGATACTCATAATTGACTGAGTCTTGGACAAAAATATATTTCTTTATTTGAATGTGTTCAATTCAGTTGGTATGTACTTTTTTAGACCTTCAAGTTACTTAGTGGATGCCTCAGAGTAACTGGATTTTATTCCCGTGTATAGAAAAGGTTAAGTCCTAGCAATAATCCTGTATAATTAGTACTTTCTTCCATGTCTAAAAGATGCGTTCTTTTAAGTGATTAAGGACTATAAGTACGTAAAATTCTTTGGTATAACACTATAACAGTGTGAAGAGCATGAAAACTGAGTTGCTAAAATGTCGGAAAATAGAAATTGTTAATCCCATTTGTCTCATTCCATGTGTAACAGCAAATATCTTGTAGCTTATATCCAAGAAAGTCGCAATGACTCCTACAAAACCAAAAACAACCAAGCAGCAAGAATACACAACAAAGACAACCTAAGAGTGAAGCATGTATGCCACAGGGTTCTCAACGAGCTCACAAACACTTCATTTTCTTTTCACTCCACAGTTTAATTTCTACCTGCCTTATTTCCTGGGAACAAAGTGCTGTGGTTTGTTTTTTGTTGTTGTTGTTGTTGTTTTAGCTCTGTATTCACTGAGAAATCCAACAGTCATTTGGCCACTGATGTTTGTGGTGCTGAAACTGGATGCTGGGTATTGATTAGCATTATAAAATAACCCGGAGGTGCCTACTGGGGAGATCCAGAATGATGACATCAGCACTTCCTGTCACTGCTAGACAGGTGGTTATTTGTTCCTTATATAATACTAAAAAAAGGGGGGGGGGGAGCTATCCTTTTCCCCCTGTTGCCCTAGAAGCCTCTATGCTGGGGATCTCTATCTCCAGGGCCCAGCTCAGCTCCCTACTACGAAGAATTTACTAACACAGCTTAGCTCATGAGAAAAAAAAAATGTTTCCTTCCTTTATCGTAATGTTCTGGGAAGAACTTCATTCGTTCATTCATGAGTTCCTACCGTGTGCAGGCCTGTTTCAAGCCCCTCAGGTGCTCAGTGAACACAACAGTAAGAGCCAATACTCCCACCAGGCAGACTTCCGGGCAGTGGGCAACTCTTACTCCTGATTACAGCGGAACACACACAGACTTCGGCCCTGGAGGAGCTCACACCAGCGTCAGGGTAGACGTAGGCTGGGAGTACAGACAAACGCCAGACGAAGAAAAGTGGACCTGTCAGCACTTGAGGCGGTAAGAGCTGTAGAGAGAGCGGATCGGCCTCCCGGAGCCGACCCGAGTGCGGTGGGAGAAGCGGGTCACGTAGGCCACTGACGGGGACTCGGACTCTCCGCCCTGGTCCACGTGCACGCCTCCCTAAGGGCTTGTGCCGCAGCTCCCCGGCCCCGGAAGGCCCCATCCACCACGCGCGGTGTCGCCCCGGGCCGTCGGAAAAGACGCCACGGAGGCCTCCCCGCGCCCCTATCATTCCCGGTCCAGCCCGCCGTCCGGGGCCACCGAGGCGCTCCCGCAGAGCGGCCCCGGCTCCTGAGGCGGCTGCCGGGACTTCCGTCGTCCGCAGGCACTTCCGGGATCGCTCTAGGATCGCAGGAAGGTTCCCAAACTCAGTGGTTGCTCTGAGCCGGGTGTAGGGCGCGGCTGGCCGGCCAGGCCCAGCGCCTCGAGGTCGCGTTCTCCCGGCCGCCTTCCCCTCCCCTGCGGAAGCTGGCGCTCCGCTCCCCTTCCGCCCCGCGGGCCCACCTGCCGAGCGGGTTATGCACGTGGACTCACCTCCCTTTGCCTGTAAAATTCAGACACTTTACTTTTAGGGGTTTTTTGCTGACTTGACTAGACTTGTTATATATCGGCCTGGCACAAGTAATATCTTTTGTATTTGCTAGATAAAAATAGTGCATTACCCCTACTAGCCTGATATGCTGCTCATCTGTCCTGTCTTTGACCACAGACGAAACTGGTGGTCTCTGTTTCTAATCTCAGGGCCCGGGATGAAGTTGAAGGAGGAAAGCTACGTGGTAAGCGTGAGAGGAAGACTGGTTTCCCTTACGCATTAGTGAAAGAGTATTCTGAGTACAGAGTTAGTGCATGACCTCAGAACGAGCCACCAGGGCAGGGGGTGTCTAAAGAAACTAATCCGTATTGTCAGGCATCCAGGACTCCCAAATGATCAGTGTCCCACGGTGTGTTCAGAGAAAACACTGTGCCCTCCCCCAGCAATACAAAGGTAGTTTGAGAATCTGTGAAATAATAGGTACTTCCAGATGCACCTATTGGGTTGGCAGTAAGCCACAGAGGCAGCAGGTGCAATGGGAAGACAAGGGGCTATCTCTGCTACCAGTGAATATCCAAAATCCAAAGGAAGTGTCTTGCTTGTAGGAAATAAGAGTGAGCAGAATTGTTGATTCTTCTTCCTCCTCTTCCTTCTCCTGCATCTTCTCCTTTCTCCTCTGCCTTTCTGTTGTTGATAATAAACCCTAATGAGAAAATAGACTTCCCACATAAAAACTTTGTGGGGTATTAAGTTCAATAATGGATGGGACATGAGTCAAAGGATGACAGTTTCAGCCCTTTATTTCCTGGCCTAGAGAATACAGCCTAGGAATCAGATAGTACATTTAAAAAGCTAGGAAGGAAAAAAATAAAATAAAAAGCTAGGAAGGTACTAGAATTTCAACCAAGAAAACTTGTATTTCCTATTTCCATTTCTTGCCAGTTTCCTTCATTTCAGCAAGAATCTCAACTTGAGCACTATTGACATTTGGGGCTGAATCATTTTGTTGTGAGAGACTGTTCTGTGCATTCTGGGATTAGAAGCATTCCTGAACTCTACCCACTAGATTCCACTAACTCCTTCTTCTCCCCTCCCAGACACTGACCTGTCCCTCCCCACTGACCCCCCCACCTGGCTGCCGACTGTGAAACCACAAGTCTCTTTTCATGGTCAAATGTCTCCTGGGGGACAAAATAATCGTGGGTGAGAAGTACTGTTTTAAAATAAGCCTATTTGAGATATTTGAAAACACTTCGAAAGACCTTCTTCATATAGTCTTTTCCCATTTGCATCTCATGGCAACTCCTAGCACCCAGCCAGTCCAAGGAGCCCTTTTTTCCTGACCTTTCAAAATCTAGTAGTCCATATGAAATCTAAGTTACAAGAGCGCCTGGGTGGCTCAGTCAGTTGAACATCCAACTCTTGGTTTCGGCTGGGGTCATGATCTCTAGGTCAATGGACTGAGCCTGGAGTCAGCTTGTCCCTCTAACCTGCCCTGCCTCTGTGCGTCCCCCCTTGGTGCATGTGTGTACTCTCTCAAACAAATAAATAATATAAATAATCTTTAAGAATTAAAAAGACTTTGAAGTGCCTGGGGGGTTAAGCATCTGCCTTGGATTCAGTCATGATCTTGAGATAGAGCCCTTCATCATGCTCCCTGCTCACCAGGGAATCTGCTCCTTCCTCTCCTTCCAACCCTCCTCTCTGCTTGTGCGCTCTTTTTCTCTCTCTTTCAAATAAATAAAATCTTTTTTTTTTTAAATAAAATCTTCTAAGAAAAAACTAGACCTTTAGAAAAAGAAATCTAAGTTACCTCATTTTTAGCATGAACTCTACCTCTTCTCTTATGGCTGACAGCATTGCCCATGCATTACTGTCCTTTCCTCCAAACAAGGCAAAGCTATTATGATGAGACATCACTATTCTATTTTGTAGGGTAAAAACAGTAGAGTGAAACTATTGAATAAAATGTCAGAGCTCCAAGTCATGGATTTCCTTCATACCTATAGACCAGTGAAGAAAATTGTATCATGAAGGGATGTATGGAGTGAGGGCTAGTTGGTCATTTCTATATGAGGGCAGTAACTCCATAGGTATTCTTGAGGTATAAAGTTCTCTCTTCCCAATTAGTAAGTGTCCTAGAGGTTAGAAGGTCATGTTTTTCTACTTGGCTTTTGCATTTAACAAATGCCTGACCCAGCACAATGCATCTATCAAAGTTGACTGACAAAACAGTGTTCCTTTGAAATGGATTTGCCAGAAGGAAGCTCAGCAATAAAATGTCTGTAAAGACTGAGAGTTCAGAACCATTGATGGTACAAGTTCAGAGGGGCCTAGGAGATGACCTGGTACAACATTCTCTATTTTGAATGTGACCTATAAAAATGATAACTTTACAAATGACAGTTACACATACAAATACAGAATACTGAAACAAAAGTATCATAAAACAGTACTCTTATTATTAATGAATTCTGATATTTTCTGTTCTAAATGCTTCCATTTCATTTTTTTGGAAAACCTACTGATGGATAATGACAACTGCTTTGATCTGTGTTGCCAAATATCCTCCAAAAACCATGTGGAACAAGAAAAACAAAACTACACAAAAACTATGTCTTCAAACTACCAGAAGACAGAAAATGCCTAAACTTTAAATTACCTAGAATACAAAGTGAGAAAACACCAGAATCCTACCCTCCCCGCCCCCATGGCAAGGCTCTGTGGTGAGAAACGGGCAGTCTGAGAAAGTCCTAGAAAAGAGAAGAGGGGAGCTAGTAGTGGCCCTAAAAGTTACTCTAAAATCACCATCAGAAAGAGGGAGTCTATCCTATGTGTGAAGATTGGGGAAAATATACCGGGTATGAGAACACTGACTACAGCAAGGGGTTTAAGAGAGTATGTAACTCAGGGTGGCAGTCTTCAAAAGACATACTTTGAAAGGGAGAGGAGTAAAGAAGAAAAAAACAGTTTTTGGTAAATTTGTAGTAAAAGGGATAAAGAGTGAAAGAGGAAACTTTTAAGATTCCTGCAAGATATATATATACACACAAAGAAATCTCAAAACCAGTAATCACACAGTCTGCATAAAAACATCTACTAAAGAAACTGGATTTTGTTACACTGACAGAAGGAACCACTGAATAAAGAATCTAGTACACACCCTAAGTTTATGAACAGGGGAAAATGTGAAAAAAAATCTAGAAAAAGGTACTACATGGAAACAAAAAATCAGAACCAACACACCTCAGCTAATACAAATCAACTAGCCCACTCCCCCAAAAATCCTTGAAGAAAAAGAAAAATGAAACAAATACTGCAAAGTAAACTGAACATCTCAAACAAGCATCGGGGATATGAAAAACACCTTGAATCAGAAACTCAAGGCGCATCCCGCGTGGCTCAATGGTTTAGCGCTGCCTTCAGTCCAGGGTGTGATCCTGGAGACCTGGGATCGAGTCCCACGTCGGGCTCCCTGCATGGAGCCTGCTTCTCCCTCTGCCTGTGTCTCTGCCCCTCTCTGTCTCTCATGAATAAATAAATAAAATCTTTTAAAAAATAAAAAAAAAGAAACTCAAAAATTAAAAACAAAGATAGATAAAAAAAACTAGGAGGAAATGAAAAGAGAGCTGATTGAACCTGGAAGAAATGGAAGAAAGTTACCTGAAAAACAAACACTACATTGAAAGATACCTAGGGTAGAAAATCCTAAATGTAAAAAATAAAAGGAGCACTGAGGCAGGAAAGGCAGGAAAACAAAGAGAATGAAAGCAAAAGGAAAGAAGAAGAAAGTGGAAGATATTAGAGGAGTGATTGAAATGGAAGCTGGGCCAATGAAGTCCCTGAAAAATAAAACAACAAAACAAAATTAATATTGAAAGTCCTAATCCAAGAAAACTTTACATGTTTTTTTTTTTTTCCCCAAAGATTTCATTTATTTATTCATGAGAGACACACAGAGAGAGGCAGAGACATAAGCAGAGGGAGAAGCAGGCTCCCTGTAGGAAGTCTGACGCAGGGCTCAATCCCAGGACCCTGGGATCACACCTCGAACCAGAGGCAGACACTCAATCACTGAGCCACCCAGGCATCCCAAACTTTACATTGTTAAACACTGAAAACAGGGCAGCCTTGGTGGCCCAGCAGTTTGGCACCGCCTCCAGCTGGGGGTGTGATCCTGAAGACCCGGAATCGAGTCCTGTGTTGGGCTCCCAGCACGGAGCCAGCTTCTCCCTCTGCCTGACTCTCTCTCTCTCTGTCATGAATGAATGAATGAATGAATGAATGAATAAATAAATAAATAAAAATTTAAAAAGAAAACAAAAACAAAACACTGAAAACAAGACCTAAATGTACAAAGGCTCACTGGATACCTGGGAAGATTGTCCTGGAACAGGAAACTAGAGATGTGTGCTAGTCCATATATTTGGCTTCAAAGATAAAGAAAAATGTCCTCTAGGCCTCCAGGGGAAAACATTAAAGAACTTAAAAGGGCTAAATAATTAGACTGATATTAGCTTTCTCAAAAACACCACACAAAATGAAACTATAGTGGAATATTTTTTAAAAATTCAATGAAGAAAAGTGTGACCCATGGGGCACCTGGGTAGCTCAGTCTGTTAAGCGTCTGACTCTTCATCTCAGCTCAGGTCTTGGTCTTAGGGTCATGAGTTCAAGCCCCACACTGGGCTCCATGCTTGGCATGAAGCCGACTTAAAAAAATTTTTTTGTGAAGTGTGACCAAAGAATTTAATATTCAGCTCAGCTGTCCTTCAAGTATCAAGATTACAAAAATAGTTTGAGATCTAGAAGAACTTAGGGATTTCTAAATCCATGAGTCTTTCTGGAGGAGACACCTGGAAACAGGCTTTATTCAACCATATGACTTGGAAAACTCAAAATTATCAATAATATTTTAATATATTTTATTGTAGGCCTAAAATTAAAATAGAAGCAGCAACAAGGATAGAAGATAAACATGTAAACATCATTTATTGTGACAAGTAGAATTAATACAACTTCAAAATGGGAGAAAGGAGGAGCACCCAGCTGGCTCAGAAGAGCGTGAGACTCTTAATCTTGGGGTAGTGAGTTTGAGCCCCATGTTAGGTGTATAGATTTTTAGAAAAAAATAAGTAAACTTTAAAAAAAATGGGAGAAAGGAGAAGCTCACTGATTGTAGGTGAAGGAAACAAAACTGACAAGTCAATAGTAAAAGCTGGATATGAAAATAGGTGACTAAGGGCATTAAAAATATAAATATAAATGTTACCATTGTAATAAAACTACATTTTCTTCTAAATATGAAGAATATTTCTAAAGTAAAAGAGCAAAATATACACAAGAAATAAATATAGCAAACACAACAGTCAGTATTAAAAAATTTTAAAAAATAAATTGATAGTTGGTACCAAATATATCCAATCATATCAATAAATAGAAGTGAAACCTAACTTACCTGATAAAAGAAAGATTGGGGGGGGCATGTGGATGGCTCAGTCAGTTAAGTGTCTGATTTGGGCTCAGGTTATGATCTCAGGGTCCTGGGATTGAGCTCCACATCAAGCTCTCTGCTCAGTGAGGAGTCTGTTTCTTCCACTGTCCCTCCCCCTGCTCATGCTCTCTCTTTCAAATAAATAAAATCTATAAAAAAAAGAAAGATTTTTCATTCAAGCTACAAATTAAGACCTGATTATACATGTACCCTATGCACTGAATGTTGCTGAGATAAATTCAAAAAGATGTAAATAAATGGAGAAATATACAATGTTCATATGTTAGACTACTCAGTACTCTTAGGATGTCAATTCTCCCCAATTTTTTTTTATAGATTCAATGCAATGCAAAGTAAAATCCCAGATGTTTTGGAAGAAATTGACAAGCTGTTTCCAAAACTCATATGGAAATGGAAATGACCTACAATTCCCAAGACAACTTTGAAAAGGTTGGAGGACTAATGCAACTGATTTCAAGAATTATTATAAAGATATTAGTAATCAAAAGAGAATGGTATTAGTAGTGTAAAGGTAAACAAATAGATCATTTGAACAGAATAGGAAGTCCAGAAATAGACTCGCATGAATATGAACAACATTTCAGCAATCATTTGAAGGCAATTCAGTGGAGGAAAAAACTAAAAATTACAAAGCACCTAAAAGAATTACAATTTGTGTGTGTGTGTGTGTGTGACTTTGGGTTAGGCAAAGATTTCTTAGTCATATCGCCAACATGACCCATCTTAAAAAAAAAAAGATAAATTGTACTTCATGAACATTTAAAAATTCTGCTCTTCAAAACACACTATTAGAGTGAAGATAGCCTATAAACTGGAAGAAATAGTCATACATCATTGCACTGATAAAGGACTGGTATCCAGAATATATAAGTTTAGAAAACAAACAGCCCAAGGAAAAAAATGGGCAAAATCTTGAACAGATACTTCAGAAAAGGCTTTATAGGAATGACCGATAATCCTATGAAAAGATGCTCAATCATTAGTCCTTAGAATTACAAATTAAAATTACAATAAGGTACATATCTATTAGGTTGTCTAAAATCAAAGACTGACCTCACCAAGCATTAGCAAGAATGTGTAGTTAAGGAAAGCCCATAGAATGTTGGTAGGAATGTGAAAGAGAATAAATATTAGAAAACAGTTTGAGTTTCTTTAAAAGTTAAAAATATTCTTAGCAAGTAATTTCAACTATCCCACTCCTAGGTATTTACTGAAGAGAAACGAAAACATGTCTATACAAAGACTTGTTTATACACAAATGTTCATACTTCAAAACTTCATTTTTAAGAGCCCTCAAATGGGAATAACCCAAATGTCTATCAACAGGTAAATGTACAAACTGTGGTGTATCCATACAATGGAATACTCAACAATATAAAGAAAGGATTGTTGATATATGCAACAACACAGATGAATCTCAAAATAAATATGCTGAATAAGAGAAGCTGGACCAAAACAGTTAATGTACTGTTTTATACATTCATATCCAATTCTAAAAAATGCAAACTAAATTTATAGCAACAGAAAGCTGAGCAGAGTTTGCTTGGAGATGAGGGCAGGATGCAGGGAAGGGAGGGAGGAATTATCAAGGCACACATGTTAACTTTTTTGGGTGATAGATATGTTCATTATATTGATTGTGGTAATTGTTTCACAGATGTGCACATGTTAAAAATTATGTTCAACTGTACACTTCTACATCAATTTTCCTCAGTAAAGCTGTTTATTTATTTTTTTAAAGATTTTGTTTATTTGGGAAATACTGCACAAGTGGGAGGACAGGCAGAAGAAGCAGGCTCCCTACTGAGCAGGAAGCCAGACCCAGGGCTTGATAACAGGACCATGAAATGATGACCTCAGCCAAAGGCAGACCCTTAAACAACTGAGCCACCCAGGCGCTCCAGTAAAGCTGTTTAAAAATACTATAACTGATTATATTGCAGATTCGAGGTAAATAAATTTAAAAATCTAGATGAAATGGATAGTTTTCTAGGCAAAGTAATACATTACTAAAATTGATTCCCATTATAAATAGCCTAAATAGACCATTTTTTGTAGAAGAAACAGAACAAGTTACCAAAGAACTATCACACAGGAAAAGTACTCAGATGGTTTTACATTAGAATTCAAGCTTCAAAGACCAGCTAATTCCAGTGCTCTATAAATTGTCCTAGAGTATTAAAAATGAACAAAAAAGGAATTGCTTTTATGATGCAATTCAAATGTTGAAACCTAAACCTGGAAAATGTAGTACAAAAAAAAAATAAATTACAGGCCAATTTCATATAAACATTGAAGAATAAAGTACTAAATAAAATATTAGAAGTCACACATATTAAGAATAATCATGACTAAGTAGGATTTACTGCAAGAATGCAAGATTGATTCAATATTAGAAAATCCTTTCACATAACAAAAGATAATAAAGAAAAAATAATGTGATTTATATAATTTCTAAAAGGCCTTTTGCAGAATGCAGTCTTCTTTTTTTTTTTTTTTTAATTTTTATTTATTTATGATAGTCACAGAGAGAGAGAGAGAGAGAGGCAGAGACACAGGCAGAGGGAGAAGCAGGCTCCATGCACCGGGAGCCTGATGTGGGATTCGATCCCGGGTCTCCAGGATCACGCCCTGGGCCAAAGGCAGGCGCCAAACCGCTGCGCCACCCAGGGATCCCTTCTTTTTTTTTTTATTAAAGATTTTATTTATTTGAGAGCGAGGGAGCAAAAGAGCATGAGGAGGGGGTGGGGGCAGAGGGAGAAGGGGTAGAGAGGCAGAGGTAGAGGGAGAAGCAGACTCCCTGCTGAGCAGGAAGCCCAACAAAGGGCTTGATCCCAGGACCCCGAGATCATGACCTAAGCCAAAGGCATATGCTTAACAGACTGAGCCACCCAGGCACCCTGAATGCAGTCCATCTTCTAAAATGACTGGAATAGAGGATGCCTGGGTGGTTCCGTGGTTGAGTGTCTGCCCGTGGCCCAGGGCATAATCCTGGAATAGAGTCCAACATCCGGCTCCTTGCACGGAGCCTGCTTCTCCCTCGGCCCGCATCTCTGCCTCTCCCGGTGTTTCTCATAAATAAATAAATAAAATCTTAAAAAAAAATGTAATGACTGTAATACTTATTTTTTGAGAGGGAGAGAGAGCACTTGTTGAGGGGGGGCAGAGGGATGAGAATCTTATTTTAAAAGATTTTATTTAGGGGATCCCTGGGTGGCTCAGTGGTTTGGCGCCTGCCTTTGGCCCAGGGCGTGATCCTGGAGTCCCAGGATCAAGTCCCGCGTTGGGCTCCCAGCAAGGAGCCTGCTTCTCCCTCTGCCTGTGTCTCTGACTCTCTCTCTCTCTGTCTCTCTCTCATGAATAAATAAATAAATAAATAAATAATCTTTGAAAAAAAAAATAAAAGATTTTATTTGAGAGAAAGCACAAGCAGGGTGAGGGACAGAGGGAGAAGCAGACTGCCCCCTGAGCAGGTAGCCCATTGTGGGGCTCAAACCTGGGACTCTGGGATCATGACCTGAGCCAAAGGCAGATGCCCAACAGACTGAGCTACCCAAGGGCCTCGAAGGAGAATCATAAACATGTTCCACAACCAGCAGAGAGCCCAACATAGGGCTCAATCTCATGACCCCAAGAATGTGACCTGAACTGAAATCAAGAGTCGGATGCTTGGGACGCCTGGGTAGCTCAGTGGTTGAGCCTCTGCCTTTGGCCCAGGGTGTGATCCTGGGTCAGGCGATCGAGTCCTGCATCAGGCTCCCTACGAGGAGCCTGCTTCTTTCTCTGCCTATGTCTCTGCCTCTTTCTCTGTGGGTCTCTCATGAATAAATAAAATCTTTAAAAAAAAAAAGAGTTGGATGCTTTACTGGCTGAGCCACCCAAATGCCCTCTGTAGTATCTATTCAAAAAAATTTAGGAATGCGGGATCCCTGGGTGGCGCAGCAGTTTAGCGCCTGCCTTTGGCCCAGGGTGCGATCCTGGAGATCCATGGATCGAATCCCATGTCAGGCTCCCGGTGCATGGAGCCTGCTTCTCCCTCTGCCTCTCTCTCTCACTGTGTGCCTATCATAAATAAAAATTAAAAAACAAAAAAAATTTAGGAATGTGCAGCAAATACACTCAGAGTTCTAAAATAATCACTGCAAAGTTTTAAAATCTATGTTTCCTATCTATATTAGTGATTAATTACATAAGCCTCATTCTCTCTCACAGAGATTAGGCCATATTAACAACTTGCTGAAGAGCTTCTAAAGATGCTTTCCTCTTTTGGCCTGTTTTACAAATGAAAAAGGATAATTAAGTTAAAGTATTAGCCTTCACAACATTATATTATGCATTATTTGTAAGGGAAAGTATTTCCATCATTATCTTTCAATAAGTTGTCTGTGAATTATCTTTCACCATCGTTTTTTTTTTTTTTTAGAGTTTTATTTATTTATTCATAGAGACACAAAGAGAGAGGAGATCTATGCGGAGGGAGAAGCAGGCTTTATGCAGGAGCCCAATGTGGGACTCGATCCTGGATCCTGGGATCACACCTGTGATCCTGAGCCAAAGGAAGACACTCAACCGCTGAGCCACCCAGGCATCCCTATCTTTCACTATCTTAAACAATCAAACCCAAGGTAGAAAATACATGTTCTCTAAGGGACACTGACATGGTCTTATGCTGGAGAACACAGAAGCAGTCTCAAATTTAGGAAAGTGTCCAACTTTATAAATGTGATTTTTGTGTCCTGGGGTACAGACATAAGCCTATTTAGCTCATAAAAAAAATAAAATATAACAGTAGGCAATATCTACTGTTGTTGAATGAATTAAAATATGAGATTACAGCAGGCCTGGCAGAAACATGTACACACAGTCCTCAAGAAGACAGTAACACAGATCCTGGGATGCAGATGAGCACCTTATTTCAAAAGTTCTGGTTGCTTACATCTATAGATTCCTCTAGAATGCAAAAAAAGAATGGCTGACATTTTCTTTTCTTGACCTGAGACATTCATTGAATGTTTTTACTGGCTAAATTGGGCAATTAAGAATACCCATTCCCCATACAACTTGCCTTTTTACATTAATTTAATTTTCCAATAATGTGGAGATTCTGTTGTTGAGACTTGGTCTCTGTCCATGCAACATCCCA
The DNA here is from genome assembly GCF_003254725.2 of Canis lupus dingo. Taxonomy (NCBI): domain Eukaryota; kingdom Metazoa; phylum Chordata; class Mammalia; order Carnivora; family Canidae; genus Canis; species Canis lupus. The sequence continues at coordinate 25,698,608 of NC_064277.1, forward strand.
TGATCCTCTCATTTATAAGAACTCCTGGGGTATGGATTCACTGACGTTAACCAAGGTCCAACCACTGTTTGAAGACTTCCATACTCCTCACACTGTCTGGGTTTCCTTGTAGTGTGAATTCTTCAATGATGAATAAAGCTGATGGTTCCATGCAAAACATTTCCACATTCATCACATTTATAAGATTTTTCTCCTGCATAGATTCTCTGGTGCACAGTTAGTCCTGACTTGTGGGTGAAGGCATTCCTATTTCCTCCATGTAAGGTTCTATAAGGTTTCGGTGCTATATGAAGGCCTCCTCACAGTCATCACATCTATGCAGTCTCTCCTTTATGTGGATTCTCTGATGTAAAATAAGTCCACTATGGCTGAAAGCTTTCCCACATTTCCTATACTGAGCATTTTTCCTTGTGATGTATCTCCTGGTGGGAAAAGATGGACCCGCCATAAACAAAAGCCTTTCCAAACTTGTTCTCCAAGAGATTCTCTTTGTCATTTGGACTCCCTGATGTTGAGTAAGGACTCACCAGTTACTAAATCTTTTACTACACTTACTGCATAAGTGTTGCAGTTCTACAGAGATAGAACTACCACATGATTTAGCATCTTCATAATTTTTTTGTTGGAGACAAGTCCTTATTTTCATTCTCAGTAACACCATCTAAAAAAAAAATGCAGACAGTTCAAATGTTGGTTATCTCTTCTCCTGAGATAATAAGACTTAAGATGAAGAGCAGTGATAAAAATAAAACCCAGTTTTACCTAAAGTGCATCCCTTTTCTATGTATCCAAACTGTCATCTCAATTTGGCAAAGTGCTGAAAAAGGCACGTGAGGTTCCAGTTTTAGTGAGAAGAAACAACTGGGCAGAAAGTCTGGAGGATTTTCTTATGAAATGTGACAAAGAATCAGGTAGGTATAATAAAAAAAGTTAAGAGATCAGCTTGAAACCAGAGATGAAAAATGAAGTTATTATGCAATCAAGAGAAATTTTGTTAGTGTGAGTTAAAAGGACCATTTATACCAAGTTAGATGTACTTAGGCCACTATTATAGAAAAGCAAAATGCTCCACAAATATTTATTGAGTGAACCAATTAACAGTGAGATATGATAAAAGTTAACTCAAAGCAATAGCTAGAACAGTTTCAAAACACGTAGTATTTTTTAAAAGATCTGTTTCTTTATTTCAGAGAGAAAGTGCATACAAGCATAAGGGGGGCAAAGGAAGAGGGAATATTAAACGGACTCGGCACTAAATGGGGGTGCTAATGTGGGCTGGATCTCACAATCCTGAGATCATGACCTGAGTCGAAATCATGAGTCAGTCACTTAATCAGCTGCACTACCAACGCACCCCAAAATACATACTGTTTTGAAAGGGAAAAATTTAAGTGGGGAAAATAACTTTTCCAGCAATGTTCAGGACTAAATCATAAGAAGAAAGCCGCACTTTGAAGTTCAAGGAGTTGAATAGGTCAAAACAAACTAAACAAAACCCCTCACAATAATGGCTTGGAGTTTCTACCTCAAGAATTGGGCAGATAATGAGGAGATGGGTAGAGGCCAAGTTTTCCTTTTTTTTTTTTTTTTTTTTGAGGCCAAGTTTTCAAGGGAAAGGGCATTACTAATGAGAATTCTAAGAAACTTTCTTCAAGGATCTCTTCTTTCTCTGAAGACACTGCTTTCCATTTCAAAAGGCAATAATGCTCAAAGTCAAACTAAGACAAGATCTTAACAGGCTGCACTTGACACTTTGGATTCCAAAGTACTATCTCTGCCACAAGCGTATCTTGTTCTATCCTTTAGCCCAGACCCTAAAGGAAATGGGATGAAGCTGGTCTTGCAAAACTGAATTTGAAGCTAAACTTTCAGTAAAATTGCCCAAACCACCACCACCCAATTTCAAAAAAGTTTCCAGAGGTGCACACGAATACCAAGGGGGAATTAAAGTCCATGAGGTAGGTGCTGGGTTTGGCTCAAAGACATGTAGTGGATCCTAGAGTTCAGTTTTACCGTTTTCTGTACTATTCCAGAAGACTTTCACTAGTCAAGCCATAACATAAGTGATTATCCTAACCCTTCCCACCTGATGGCTTTTCCTCCAAGCTGTCTCCAACTTCTCCAGCATCAGCGATGTCTCTTCTCCACATTCTGGATATTATCACTTCCTGAGTCTGCAGCTCGCCAGTAGGTGTCAGGATCTGCTTCAGCACTTGCTCCTTGGTCTGTTTCTTATCTCAGCAACTGTAGGCAAAGCTCGGAGTCTTCTGACAGCCCTTGGAGCCCAGGTAGCTGCCTCTTGGTAGTAGCAACTTCAAGTCTGAAGGAATGCCCATGATTTCTCTGCCAGCACGATCCCAGGCATAGCCCTCTCCCTCTGCCATCAGTCACTAGTAGGGACCTTTGCACAGGAGCACCGCCATTCTGGGAGGAGAGCGCTCAAGAGAAGATTCACTCCAGCCTCGAGTTCACACTGGTTCTTCAGAAGTATTTCCTTGTAGTCTTCTTCTTCCTGGGGAACAAAGTAACACTGTTAACAGAAACTCTCAATTTTAAGTTCTCTTCCTCAAGAGCTCACTTAGGAGACAAGGCACTGAAGGAAAAAGGAACTCTGTCAGGAAGCTAAATAAATTAGGAGAGTGGGAGTGACTTTGCAAATTATTAGCTAGCACCAACACCAAGTACTAAAATCTTACTTCCTAAATGTTAATAAAGCTTGAAAGACCATGACCCTCTTCTCTTGGGTTCTCCCTTTCAGAGAATCCCAAATAAACAGTAAAGAAAATAACATCAGAAATGAAATAGCAGCTAATATTTAAAAGTGGCTGCAAATTTACTCATTTAAGTAGATAATATCATAATCCCACAGACAGTTGAGACACCATGGTAGAGATTGAATCACTCAATACAGCACACAACCATCCTAATCCTTTCTCGCACTCCAGCGTCACCTATACTCTAGGGAGAGTCACAAGGCGGATCATCTCCCGACCAACCCAATTTCGCTTTCGCAAGAGCCGGGCCCCAGACTTTCCTCCTCCTAACAACCCACGTACCCTAATACAGCTCACAACTCGGAAGCCATCCTTGACCCTCCCACGCAGCTCTCCATTGTCGGACACACTCCCACCCCAGCGTGCCTCCTCTCCTCCTGCACAAGCGCGCCCGGGTCCCGGCCCTCGCACTTCCGGCTGCACCGTGGATCTCCTCTAGGAACCTGGAGGCTTCCTCCTCTCGGTGATTGCCTTGGCCGTCCCCGCCCTGCCAAGCATCCCCGCGGCACGGGCAGATGAGGGGGCCCACCCTCCCAGGACAATGGTCGCTAACCCGGGCTGTACTGAGATAACGAGCAGGGGCGGAGACAGGGCGGGGAGCCCTCTCGTCGTCAGCCTGAGTGAGATGGGTCCTGAAGGAGCCGCAGCAGGCAGTTGGCCCGGGAATCCTGCAGTGGCCACAGACGACCGGTGCCTGCGGTTGGAGCGCCCACGGGGACGCAGCCGCAGCAGATGGCTGTTAAGAACCGCAGAGCGCCAAGCACTGTTCTCAGCACGGTCTACAGAACCCAGCGACTCATGTACCGGCCCAATCACGTGGCGACTAGTACCGCCACTTTCCCTATGGAGACACTGACACAAGGATAGCCGTGGGTCTGCCCGAATTCACTTAGTATGCCTGGAAAACTAGTACCTACACTGCCAGGTCCTTTAGCGGGTATGAGATGGTGAGATGCCCACTCCTAAATATTTTTCAAGTAGGCACAACTGACGCAGTAGATGAAAGTGAAATATACGTATCAAGCTTATAGAGGAATGAATAAAATCCTAACCATAAATCATAAGGGACAAATGACCCCCACTTGAGGTCCTTCTTGGGATAGCCTGGACCAGGCCATTCCGGGTAAGATGACTGGTCGAACAAACATGCGTCCCCCAAAGACCACTTTCAACTGTTGGCTGAAAGCTCTGGGAGCCAATGGGTTTTCAGACCGGGGAGTCAGTGGTTTCCAATATGAAAACTGCTGGCTTTCAATGATGGTCTTACCATGTGAGCTAAGGAGTTACTCAACTGACTTTACTTATTTGGCTTTGTCAAAATCGAATTACGTCTAAAGCCTATATACAACATATTTTTATAAAATACATTCATACATATATCCTCTCTCTATATATACACAAAAAAACTATACGTGAGTAAAAAATGTGCAAGGACTCCTTACCAATTACCCCCAAAAACATTTGGAATGAGAGAGAATTCAAAGAAATTTCCAATAAAATGAACTGCTAGAGAATGTGGTATGAGAACTTTTAAGTGTGAAAGGACAAAAGTTGAGAATATTTAATTAAAGGTTATCAAATGATAATCCCTAAGAGGAATAGTGCAACTTGTTGCTCAAATTCTGGGCTTGTGGCGCCAGGAGACACCTGAAAAAACGATTTTATATACTTATGTTTCCTTCAATCTTAGAAGTGGTGTTAGCTACAAATATAAAACCCTCATCAAGGGTAGATCCATATGGGTTATTGGATAGACCCATAATGGGACATCTAAATCTTTATCATTTGTATTAGTGAAAACTGCCAAATACCCTGAATTCTGTCAGAATGGAGGGTGATCCCTTCCTATAAACATATAGAGAGCCCTCTTTTAGTGGAATGTCTCCTTTGGACACCCTCCTTAGGTAGGCAACAAGAATTGGGGTTCATGTCAGGCTGACCAAACCTCATTCAAGATTTAGTGTGCAAAGAGGGTGGTGATATTACCTTGGGTGTTTAGACCTGGGACTCGGGTTTCTAACATATCTTTCAGAATAATGACAAGAGTAAGAAAGTTTCCACATATAATTACTAGAGACACTGATTACCACTGCAACATAGGGTTCCCTCAACTGAAGTAAACAGGAAGTGTGGGCTCTGGAATTGGGCTGCGTGGGTTCAAAGCTTGGCTCCACCACACAATAATTTTGTGACCTCAGATGGCTTTGATTTCAGTTTCCCCAGCTAAAAATAAAATAAAGCACTTAGTAGTGCCTGGCCCTTGGTAAGCCATTAATGTTAGGCATTAACAAATCCTTTTCTTGACTTGCAAAGATAGCCAATAAGGCATCTGTTCAGAGCACAGGAGTACAGAGCTGCTCTTCTTGGATCTTCACGCTCTCTACAGCTGGCCTCACCACACAATTGAATGTCTTAATTGACATTCTCAATTAAGAGTCCTACTCAATCCCATTCTGCTTCCTCATTAGCTTTATTTCCCACCTAAAATTCCAGCAACCTCTTCATACAACTGGGGTTTTTTTTTGAGGGGGGCCCCAGCTTTCATCCCTTTGTCCCTTTCCATTAAATCCTGGACCCCCTGTTTGTCAGGTTACTTTTCATTTAAAGCCCCCTTTTCACTGTTTTAGTACTTTGATTCTCCCCCAATTTCTCCAGGTTTTTTTTTTTTTTTTTGTCTTTTTTTGTCTTAAACACTCAATATCTTGTTTACCTTGAATCAATTAGAAAAGCCAGGCAATCTCACTCTCCCTTATTTCTAAGCCACCACTTCATGATTCATCATTTGAATGTTACACCAGTTCTTCAACCTGGCTGTTATGTTACTATTCTCGACTGACCTTATTTCTACCTTGGACTTGCTTCAATTTCACATTTTTCTTTTCCATCCTACCGGCTGTTATTGTTGATGATTTCAAAATCCACAAAGGTAAGCTACTCCAAAGGACCCTAATTTCTAGATGCTGTCACGGTTACAGCATGTCTACCTTTTATCCATAAAGATATACTCTGGACTTCGTCATGGGGCACTCTGTTCACCACATTCCCCAGTTTCATCTCTAACCCGTCATGTCCCCCACTTGCCCCTCAGGGCCTTCGCCTTCTGTGTTGCCAGTTTAGCTGGCGTTATTCCACTCTATTTTCTCCTTATCCTGGATAGTTTGACCCCTCTGATGCCTACTTGGAAATTCCATGCCATCCCACCCTTTCTTGGTTCTGCAACTATATATAAGTACAAGAAGTGATCAGAACAAAGCCCCCACCTTCACTTTTAAACCAGTGATGAACTGTATCCTATTGAAGGGGTACATCCTGCTGCTCTGGGTCTCTGTCTACAGCTCCTTTATGTTAGGCAGTTAAGGACATCAGGGGCAGATGGAGGATGTGTCTGCGTTGAAAGAACGTGTTAAGCAGATGAACTGCACAACCTGCAAGTAACAGCACTGCAAACAGAAAATAAGAACTGAGTTCCAGTGAACAGTAAGATTATGAGAGAGGCTCAAAGGGACTATGAAGAGTAACTTCAGTTTGGACACCGTGTCTGAAACCAGATCGGATGGCAAGGACAGATAGCATCAGCTGGTATAGAGGAAAGGTGCACGTGGGTTCTCATCACTGAGTAGCAGAGAACTTGCAGGAGAGTGAGAGACACATGGCAGGGTGAGCTGGGGAACAGAAGCATACGACTGAGTACACTCAGGCTCACTCGGGGCAACAAACTGCTTTCTGGATGTAAAAAAATTAGGTGTCCAGCCCTGGCGGCTTCAATGTCTCATGGGCTCAGCACCAATGCTGGTCGTAGGATAAACACCCTAAAGAGTTTTCAACTTATGATTGAGTTGTTTTTCAAATGTTCATTTGCTTTCCCCTATTGCGAACTCAGAATGTTTTCCCAGTCATGTAAATTACAATCCCAAAAGCAAATGTGATACATAATATGCCTAAATTATAGTAGTGATACCATTATTATTTTTATATGAAAATGTGCTCACACCTACGAGCTTAGAAGCTACATATCTATTTCTCCAGAGACTCTTCTGGTTCCAAGTCAGTGATGATATGCTTATGTTCTGTAAAGGACTGTGGATAGAGGGGCAAGAGAAAGGGGCCACTGGGAAAGGACACCAAGTACATTACAGGAGCAGGGAGGAAATGGGATAAAGACACAGGGCTGGATGCAATGGGAGTTAGGAGTAGCCAAAGGATAGTTACCCTTGTCTTTTACCACCCCCTTTTGTCACTATCTTACCACTTCAAGCCCACTAACCAGCTAGAGGTGAGGGGTGGAGAGGATCCTGGAGCCACATGGGATAAGGTGGGGTGAGGAGGTAGCCCCAGAAATTGCAGTCTGCCATGGCAAGGTAGAAAGGGAAGGAAATAAGGGGAGACAGCTCAGTGAAGGTTATAGTCTCTGTAAATAGAAAGATAAACAGGGGTGCCTCAGTGACTCAGTCAGTTAAGCATCTGCCTTCAGCTCGGGTCATGATCCCAGAATTCTGGGACTGAGCCTCAGCCCCACATCAGGCTCCCTGCTCAGTGGGGAGTCTGCTTTTCCATGTCTCTCTGCCTGCCACTTGACCTGTTTGTGCTGTCAAATAAATTTAAAAATTTATTTAAAAAGAAAGTTTAAAAAAATGGTAAAAATAAAAAGACCAGGAGCCATACATGCCTCTACATGGCTGCCTATTATCCACAACAATAATCATCGGCCCTCATTAGGACATAACTATTTACTCAGTAATACAGGAGTAAAGTTAACCAGTTATCAGTTGATCTGTGTTTTCACAAGTCCCAAGGGACAAAGTCACCAATCTTTGGCTCTTTCATGTGCTCAAGAAGGTATATAGACCAAAAAATTGTAAACTAGTTCTAGAGAGCAGTTATTAGGGAATTCAGAACATGAGAACCGTATAGTTGGGTAAAAAGAGAGGTTAGGAGTAAAACAGAACTCTAGCACCCTCCCTTAACTAAACATACACAGACGTGTGCTCAGATGACCCCTGGAAGCCTTCAAATGTAGGTTAGTCTATTTTGAAAGCCTTAAGTATGAAACAGTAGGAAGGCCATTCTGAAGCCCTAGGGGCTGGACAGTGGTCTAGTTCCCTGTCCACTAAAGCACTGGTAGCACCTGGCTTTCTTTAATGCCTCAAATCTGCATGGGTCCCTGTTTACACAGACTGTGTCCAGGCGTAATCACTCCACAGGCAACCATGAAGGGAGCTGGGATTCAATGCAATGTTTCTCAGATTTATAATCAGGTGACCACAGAGCTATACAAATGAAGATTCTTGCCCTCATTCCAGACTTAATGAAGCAGAATGTCTGTGAGTGGGATACAGGCATTTCAACAAGCTCCATGGGTGATTCCGATGCTCAGAGGAATCCCTAGAGCAATGGATAGGACCTGAGGTCAGAGACCCAGGCTTCAGGGGCTGGCCTTTCCCTTTGTGTGATGTTAGAGCTATGTCACCATCTCCATAAGCAAGGGTAGCCTTGCTTTTAAGAAGGAGAGGAATGTTGGGATGCCTGGGTGGCTCAGCAGTTGAGCATCTGCCTTTGGTTCAAGGCATGATCCCAGGGACCCAGGATTGAGTCTCACATCGGGTTCCCAACAGGGAGCCTGCCCCTCCCTCTGCCTCTCTCTGTCTCTCTCATGAATAAATAAATCCTTAAAAAAAAAAAAAGGAGAAGAATTTTAATTTACAGAGATATTTTAGGAATTCAGTAAGAGTGTTCTGTAAGTGCCTTTGGTTAAGAGGCTCTTTCGCCCTCCCAATCTGTCCCCAAGTTCTGTTTCCAGCTTACTGCCATCAACTGTCCAACTGAAGCTGGTCTACCTCAGGTTGGCATGGATGCTTCCAAACCATGAGCACTCTTGCCTCTGCTTACATCTCCTTTACCCTAAATGTTTCCCATTTTGCCTTCCAAATCTGCCCATCTAACCCTCATCATCCATAGAATCTTTCTTGACCTGCTTAGGCATCAGTGATCTGTCCTCCAGAATTGGTAGCACTTACTGTGTGCCAGGTGCCACTTCAAAGATACAGGACTCATCAATCCTCCTGCCCTGCTGCCATTTGATGATCTAACCTCACACGTGGATCTTAGAAATCCCAAACTAAATTGTAAAACTTTTGAGAAGGATAATTTGGTGTTCTGCTTCTTGTTCTCCACAGCACCTGAGAGAATGGGCAGCACACAATGAATTCTTTGTAAAATATCTGAGGTTTCCTTTTAGCGAGTGACTGACGTTTTGCCCTAAAGGATTTGAAAGCTAGTATTTCTCTCCAGCCTCCACTGTGAGACAGCTTCCCTATAGTTGTCATACAGAAACAGATTTTTTTCCTCTGTGGATAATCTGATGTTGAATTAGAGCTGAAGTTTGCCTGAAGGATTCCCTACACTCTTTAAATTTACAGGGACCATCTCTGTTATGGATTCTCTGGTGTTTACTAAGATCTGACCTCTGCCTGAAGGCTTTGCCACATTCATCACATTGGTAGGGTTTCTCCCCAGTGTGGATTCTCTGATGCTGAATGAGGCTGGTTATTCCTCGGAAGGCATTCCCACACTCATCGCACTTGTAGGGCCTCTCTCCAGTGTGGATTCTCTGATGTTCTGTGAGGACTGACCTTTGAGTAAAGGCCTTCCCACACTTATCACATTTATAAGGTCTCTCCCCAGTGTGAATTCGCTGATGTTCTCTAAGACTTGTCCTCTGAATAAAGGCTTTTCCACATACATCACACTTGTAGGGTTTCTCCCCAGTGTGGATCCTCTGATGCTGAGCAAGGCCAGTCTGACTGAAGGATTTCCCACATTCCTTACACTGATGGCACTTTTCTTTGTGGTGGATCTCCTGGTGGGAAATGAGGGATGAGTTATAAACAAAGGCCTTTCCACACTTGCTGCACTCATAGGGCTTCGCCCCAGTGTGAACTCCTTGATGTTGAGTAAGTATCGAGCGCCGACTGAAACTTTTATTACACTGAGTACAATGGTATGGTTTGTCTCTTGTGTGGATCTTGAGATGGTGAAAGAGGCCTGCTTTCTGGCTGAAGGCTTTGCCACATTCATTACAGTGATAGTGCTTCTCTCCTGTGTGGAGCCCCTGATGTTGGTTAAGAGCTGACCACTGGCCAAAGGCTTTGCCACATTCATTGCATTTGTATGGTTTCTCTCCAGTGTGTATTATTTTGTGCCGAATAAGTACAGTTCTCCCACGGAAAGTTTTTCCACATTCCTCGCATTTGTAGGGCCTGTCCCCAGTATGGACCCTCTGATGCTCTATGAAGTGCAAGTGCTGACTAAAGCCTTTCCCACATTCCTCACACTCGTGAGGTTTTTCTTCCAGATAGACCATCTGCTGTCCAGCCAAACTGACTCTGTTTTCATCACCTGTAGATTGTTCACCTTCCCTGGAGTGTCCAGAAGACTCCTCTGCTTTTGCTGCAGATTCATTAACTTTTCTGTATCGAGTGGACCAGAATACTTCACTTTCAAACCTAAACATATTCCCACATGGTTCCATTTCTTCAGAAACTTCTTGCTTTAAATTCCTGTACTCCTTTCCAGTCTCAACACCTGAAACTACAATCGATCACCAAGTCAGCTAATTTCCAGCATAAAATTATTCAGGTGAAAAATACATAAGAACCTAGAGTTTCTGTAGGACAATGAAATGGCATTAAAACACAGGACTGACATAATATATAAAGCACTTCAAAAACTATTATGGAAAAGACCAAACCCAAATCAAACTGGGCAAAGGAAGAATTGACTGTCTCCAGGAAAGGAAATAATTAACTCTTAAACACAAGATACTCCACCTTAAGATAAGGGAAAAACAAATTTAAACAGTATCAGGATACAATTTTCACCCATCATCTCTGCCCATGAGTATAACACCATGTTCATGAAATGGGCGTCACACATCGCCAGTAGGAGTGTAAACTGACCCAGGCTTTACAGAGAGCAATTTGCCAATATCCATCAAAATTACAAATGTACTCAACATTTGGCCAAGTAACTCCACATATGAGAATCTATACTGAAGTACTCACACACATTCCCCACCACTACCTGTTAAAGTAAAACACTGAGGACAGCTTGGGGGATGGGTAAGTTAATTGTGTGGCTCGTCCATACACTTTAATATCAAGCTGCTGTTAAGAAATAAAAACTGCAAATTTTACTATCTTAGTGATAAAAAGAAAAAAAGATACTTATTTTGAATACGAATACATATTTTGAATTTGAAAAACATATGTATGTAAAAAAATTTCTAAGAAGAACACATAAGAACTTAAAAACAGTGACAATCTGTTTCAGGGCTGGGAGGAGACCAGATTGCCAAAGGAATTGAGTGGAATGAAAAACCTTTCACTGGGTAACTTTTGTTTTTGAACTATATGAATTTTTACCTATTTTAAAAAAATAAATATAGACAAAGTAGAGATAGGAAAATATGGGTTCTTTCACCCATTCACCAACTTTTATTTTTATTTGTTTATTAAAAGATTGTATTTATTTATTTTTAAAATGATTTTATTTATTCATGAGAGAGAGAGAGAGAGAGAGAGGGGCAGCAGAGACACAAGCAGAGGGAGAAGCAGGCTCCATCCAAGAAACCCAATGTGAGACTTGATCCAATGACTTTAGGATCACGCCCTGAGCCAAAGGCAGACACTCAACCGCTGAGCCACCCAGTCGTCCCTCATTCACCAACTTTTAACACTCTGCTATATTTGCTTTGTCGTTCCTGCTCTTTACAAGCATACACATTTATACATTTTTTTTTCCCAAACCATCTGGAACTTGCAGACATCGTGGGGCAGAGGCCTGTCTACTGACCGATAGCCAAAGTGAAGACAGTAGTACTGTCTGATCGGATAAAGGCTAGAGAAAGCAGGGAGATAAGGACAGGAAAATAACTATCAGAAGGACTAAATTAAGTGATCTCAAATAAAATATTGCAAGAATTCACACACAAAAAATTTAAATACAAAGAGAAAACAAGAACGGAAGAGTGACAAACCAAAGTGGGTGAGTCTATGCATGAGAGCCCTTCCTGACTATACTGATCAGACAGAACAAAGTACTAGAGGCCCCATGTCATGGGCCAGCCTGCCTTTTCCTTTCTCCCAGGATGGTTCTGTCTTCTTTACCTTGTTCCTCTGGTTGGGCTTCAGATTCCAGAGACTCACATTTTAGTTGCACTGTCAGGGGTGGAAGGGACGTGCTGGGCTCCTGCTCTGTCCTCAAAGGGCCCATGTCCTGCAAGGGCTTTTCCTGTTCCTCAGTGTGGACCAAGACCTGGGGCAGACGAGACACAGTTCAGACACTCTGCAAACAGCAAACAAGAGGATACAGTCCAGGGCAGTGACACCAGCTCCCCGATACCTGAACTTCTCTCCAGAGACCAGTCTGTCCTAAGCCTACTCATGGCACCTCCTCTGGGAAACCTTCCCTTCTCTCGTTCTTCACAGCTACAAAATGCTGGTTGTACCACCTTCACTTCATTTATGCTCAAAGAAGTGGAGAAAGGGAAGGGAGGCAGAAAGGAAGAGAACAGAACTTGGGGGAGAATAAAACAGGAGAAGGAAAACAGGGTGGGGATAAGCAGAGAGGAACGAAGGACAGAGGTGCTGAAGAAGGCAGAAGGAAACTAAGGGGGAGGAGGACGGAGAGGAGGTCTCCTCCCTACAGACTCTGCCCTGCCCAGGCCCCCACCCCACTTCCTTCTGGGAGATGACCTTGATTTCTCCTTGTACACGGTCAAGGTCACAGTCACATCAGGGACCGCCCACCCTTCATTTCATCACCCACCCCCACACACACACTTCTCCTTTGGTTCCCACTTAGAGGAAAAGGCCTTTTCTTGTTTGAGGCTTGTATTTCCACCCTTGCCTTCAACCCCATCCCTTCTTGCACCCTTTACCCCTGCTCTTCCAACTAACTCATTTATTTATCAGTTTAAGCTGCCTTGTAGCTTCCATGCCTGGACAAAACAATTCCCCTTGTATTTGAAAATAATAGGTTTCCCCAGCAGGGTGCAAAATGCAGGGGCCAGGGACCGCTTAGTCTGTTTCTTAGTTCAGTAGCTCTGTGACCAAGGCCCAGTTACTCGGACCGTATGGCATTGATTGTGTACCAAAGCACCTCACCCAAGGGGGGGGGGGCACTGGCACACACCAGGCCCTCAAACTGCTCCCCAATCCCCTACAGTGGCTAAATTTTGTAAATAAGAAATCACCACACACTGCCTCTATTCCGACTCAGTTTCATTTTGTAACCTCTGACCCCAGAATAAGAGCCAGAATTAGCATGATGCTATCTGAGATGGACAGAAAAAGATGTGTCCACCTCAAAAGTGGAAGGAGAAAAAGGCTGGTACAGTGAGCTATGCCTTTCACCCATGGATCTCTGGCAGGGCCTCAAAAATCAAGTTTAAATTCCATTAGCTGCCCCCAGCGTGCTCTGAGGGAAAGGGCTAGTTGGTAAACAAACTCAACATGTTTAAAACCAAATTACTGTGCTTGAGAACTCTGCTTCTTTCTTCTGGTTCTGCCTAGAATGGTGCCTGGTACAAAAATCAACATTCAGTATATGTCTTCTGAATGCGTGGACTTTTCCTTAATCCACCTTCCCCTATACCTTGAACTCTGTTAGGAGCACCTGGATCACACTGGAAAATCTTAAGCTGGAAATCCCCAGTGCTCAGCCTAGAACAGAATCCTCGGTAGACAGTTTTCATCCACTAGTCTGTCATTGTTTCCAATTAACTTATGGACGACATGCTTCATCCTTGTAGACTTACCATCACAACTCCATTTCAAACTCACATCCCTCTCCAGTGTTTCTGCCCCAATGCTGGAATGCACTTCTTGTTTGGTTAGTTACCTGTCTTACACTCTTCCTACCAAGACTTCCCAGTCTTGACTTTATGACAAGTTGGGTCAGATAATTCTTTGTGGTATGCGGCCGTCCTATGCACTGTAAGACATTCCCCAATGTCCCTGCCTGTTAGCCACTAGATGCCAGTAGCACCTCACCCTATCTGACAACCCAAAATGTCCCAAGACGCTGTCAGATGCCTCAAGGGCACAAAATTGACACCGGTTGGGAACCACTGTCTTTTAACAATGTTTAAACAAAACAGAACAGAACAAGCTTCTATAACTTTGGTTACATCCTGGGGTTAGAGAAACTCATTTAGATTTAAAGAGAAACAGAAGCTTGTATCCTACAGAATAAAATCTACACTCCAGAGATGATATTCAAGGTCCTGGACTCTCTGTTCTCAACCCTTCTACTTACAACTCGCCTGTCCAACCTAAATGGGCTTTCTCCTACTCCAGGTAACTTGGCTCCTGCCCTGGCCCTCAATCCTAACCTTCCACTCTGCTCCAACCTCACACGTCTCCAAGGTGGAGACTTTGATTTTGCCATCTTTTAATTCTTTAATGGAGGCAGGGCAGCAGATACACTATACTGCAAAACAGAAGTGATGTCTGTTTCAAACGACTGTTGCCCACCCCATTACCATGACCTCTCTAACATTTCCTCTTAGAAATCTGTTTCCAATGTTTTTGACCAACATTTCACCAACTAGAACTCTGTAGGCCTAGTACAGAAATACGCGATCCTTCCACAGAAAAAAATATAATTTTAACCAACTTTCCAAGAGGGTCGAGCCTGATACACCAAACTGTCAAGAACACATTTTGTGAAACAATGCTGCGCTTCACTCTGGCCTAGAAATCCATAATCCACCTTTTCTCAATCATAAACCAGATCTCTTTTTCTCACCTGCTCCCTGGGCTCATCCAGCTCCCTCTCCAGGTCCTCCAGCACGGCCACCACCTCGTCCCCGCTCTCGGGGTGCTGCTCCCGCACCCAGGCCTGGAGCTCCTCGGGCAGGATGGTCAGGAACTGCTCCAGCACCAGCAGCTCCAGGATCTGCTCCTTGCTGTGGGTCTCAGGGCGCAGCCACTGGTGGCAGAGCTCGCGGAGCCGGCTCAGGGCCTCGCGGGGCCCAGATGTTTCCTGGTAGCAGAACTGCCTAAAGCACTGCCGGAAGACTTCTCCGCTGTGGGTGTTGTTCTTCTGCAGGTTCTGATCCCGTGTGGGGGTATCCTTACACTCCTTTTCCTCCTCCTCGGTCTTTACTTCCAAAAGCTCATCCGGGTCCTCGTGGGCCTGGACTGCCCAAGTAGATGCCATCGTGTCTTCAAAAGCTTTGTCAACGCTTTTAGCAAGAATCCCTGGTCAAGTTCGTCCTGGGCGGACCCGAGGGAGAAGCCATCCCTTCTAACACAGGCTACACCACACAGGCAAAAATGGCAAACTCTAAAAATTCACTTTGTGCTTTGAAAGCCTCCTCCAGGTTAATTGACGATACTCGGGGAAATGCTCTGATTTCAAGAGACTTGAGAACTTAAGTAAAAGATGCCAAGTGGTCTGAGGGTTTACAAACGAATACGACGCGGCAGAAACACCTGCATTCTGTTCTAGAATAAAGGGCAAAGCGCCTACAACTAACATTTAGAGCAAATAAGCAGTAGTAAAAGGTGGAGACATCATTCAGGTCTCCTTTGTTCTGTGACGGCCGAAGTGCGGCGGAAGCCCAGGAGTTGGCAGGCAGCGGCCGCGGGACTTTATCCCCGCGGGCGCAGCCTCCGCTCCTTCCCCGCGGCCCTCCGAGGGCGGGAGACGGCCGCACGCTCGCTCACGCGCGGCGGGCAGAGGCCAGAGCACTCACCCCTCCGCGGCCCGAAGGCCCGCGGCCTAGAATAGGCCCGGAGCGGGAACAGCCGACAGCGCCCCACAAAGGCCGGAAGCGAGCGAGGTCCGCGAGGACGCACTTCCGCTACAGCCGCAGGTGGGCGGGCGACTCGCCGCGCAGTTCCCGCGGGCCCCGCGAGGTCGCGAGAGTTGGGCGGGTGGGAGCGCGTGCGCCCTCCCCGGCGGTTGCAGGGAGCGGCGAGCTAGCAGGTGCCGTAGCTCTCCCCGTCGCCCCCCACGGCGGGCGAGGCCCGGCACACCTCGAGTAGGTGCCACTTTGTCCTATAATGCTTTTTATGACTTATTCGAGTCAACTTGGCAATGTTTTGTTGGGGGTTTGCATCCCTGTTCGTGGAAAATACTGCCGGTTTTCCTTCTGTGACCTTGACCCCATGGCGCGCGGCTTTCTGGAGGAGGCTGACCTGGAGGAGGCGGCACCGCGGACGGGCCGAGGCGACGGTGGCCGCGGCGCCTACTGGAACGGGGTGGCCGTGGACGGGGGAGGAGGGCCGCGGGGGTGTGTGTGGCCACAGCAGAGCCCCAAGCACGGAGAGCATCCCCGTCGTTTACAGGGAGGAAACCCAGGCACGTAGGGATGCAGAGCAGACACCAAAGGTATAGAAACGGATCTCCAGAAAACTCATTCATCACTTTCCGTCCAAGTTTATTCCTAACATTTGGCCATTTTATAAACCAGGTAATGCTAATTTATAAGAGAGTGTTTCTTGTGATAATTTGATGAGCCTTCTAACTACTAAAAGAGGGAAAAAAAAAAGCAGACTTTGAGATCCAGGGCTCAGGAAATAAATGGTGAAACTAATGTCAGAAGATCACTTTACTTTGTGTATAAAATATGAACGTATACATTTGATTAGCTCGTAATCATGTTGGGTGTATTTAGGGAAGTTGAAAGGAAGCAAAAAAGGAGGAAAAAGTTGAACAATTATTTAGAAAAAGAGAATCCCAAAGGAACTTTATTATTATTTTTGCCCCAAGCTTTAAATCTGGGTGGACAAGGCTGTTTTGGAAAATTAAAGATGGCTACAAATTCGTCAGCACTTTTACCATTAAGAGGTAATGTCATTTGGGGGTCTATGTCATTTTCCCTTAAGTCTGAGTCGATTTGATGACTGCTCTAATAAAATACAGCAAAAGTGATGCTGTTTAAGTTTTCCAGCCTGAGCCTTTTAGAGAACAGCAGCCTTCACTTTTTGTTTTCTGGAACAACTGGTTTTTTTTTTTTCCATTTGTTTTTGTTGAAGTTCAATTTGCTAACATATAACACCCAGTGCTCATTCCATCAAGTGCCCTCCTCAGTGCCCGTCACCCAGTTACCCCAATCCCCTTCCCACCTCCCCTTCCACAACTCTTTGTTTGTTTCCCAAAATTAGGAGTCTCTCATGGTTTGTCTCCCTCTCTAATTTTTCCCACTCAGTTCCCCTCTTTTCCCTTATCATCCCTTTTACTATTTCTTATATTCCTTGTATGAGTGGAACCATAATGATGATTGTCCTCCGATTGACTTACTTCACTCAACACAATACCCTCTAGTTCCATCCACGTGGAAGCAAATGGTGGGTATTCATCCTTTCTGATGGCTGAGTAATATCCCATTGTGTATGTGTATATATATCCATTCATCTCTCAAAGGACATCGAGGCTCCTTCCACAGTTTGGCTATTGTGGACACTGCTGCTATGAATGTTGGGGGTGGTGTCCTGGCGTTTCACTACATCTGTATCTTTAGGGTAAATACCGAAAAGTGTAATTCCTAGGTCATAGGGTAGCTCTATTTTTAACTTTTTGAGGAGTGGCTGCACCCGTTTGCATTCTTACCAACAGTGCAAGATGGTTCCCCCTTCTCTACATCCTCTCCAACATTGGAACAACTGCTCTTGGAGACCTGAGCCATCACAGAAAAAGTCTGAGTGCCCTGCTGGAATCATCAAATAAGGAGGCCCTGTGACCATCTTTCTACCTGTCCCTGTCCCCAGTGCACTGGTCATGGCACTGCACTGTCTTGGATTTTCCAGAAAAACCCAGCTGCCAGATGAAGTGCCAGTAGAAGATGCCAGATGAAATGGAAGACTCTCCCAGCTGAGCCCTTCCAAAATTCCTGGCCAAAAACATCATGGGATGGCTTTCTAAGCCATTGTTTTGGGGTAGCTTTTTATGCAGCAACAGATAACCAGATCATGTTTACTATTACGGCTTGGTTAGACGATTCCCTGAGAATATTAAATTTCCTTAGGTTAAATGGTATAGTCTACAGGGAATTTTCAATTTGTAATTGATTTCTCAACTACTAACCAGAAAAAGATGTGGAAGATATGCTACTTTTTTTTTTTTGCTACATTTTTTTAAGTTGAGAAGTTTATTAGGGAAATATGAGAAGCAAAGACACTCCAGTGACAGGAAGAAAATTCTGAAAATGTCCCTTCAAGCCAAGTTGGGGCCTGGCCTTGACCTCCCCAAAAGGACAAGAAAGTGATGAGTTAGCAACAAAACTCTGTGGTGGCCACCTTGCCAGGACATGAGGGACTCAGCCAGGACTGCCTTTCACTTCTCCACCAAAGGCTGAGAGGAGACAAAGATTGTTTATAGAACCAACAGCAGAAACCATGAGAGCTCTAAGGAAAGTCTGAGAGAGAGGAAGGGAGGACTGTAACAAAGTCCCAGGGGTTTGGCTCTGAGCACCTCAAATACATTGACAAATAGTTCTACAAGATGTTACTTAAAAGGTAAAATGCCTAATGTTTCTGAGTTCCCCAGGTCCACAACCAGCTGTTTTATTATTTTTTTTAAGATTTTATTTATTCATGAGAGACACACAGAGACAGAGGCAGAGACACAGGCAGAGGGAGAAGCAGGCTCTATGCAGGGAGCCTGATGTAGGACTCAATCCTGTGACTCCAAGATACACCCTGGGCCAAAGGCAGGTGCTAAACCACTGAGCCACCCAGGGATCCCCAGTTTATTTATTTTAAGTAATCTTTACCTACAACATGAGTCTTGAACTCATGACACCAAGATCAGGAGTCACTGGTTCCTCTGACTGAGCCAGCCAGGCGCCCCCAACCTGATGTTTTTTTTTTTTTTTTAAAGATTTATTTATTTATTTATGATTAGACACACACACAGAGAGAGAGAGAGAGAGAGGTAGAGACACAGACTCCATGCCAGGAGCCTGACTCGGGACTCGATCCCAGGACTCCAGGATTGTGCCCTGGGCCAAAGGCAGGCGCCAAACCGCTGAGCCACCCAGGGATCCCCAACCTGATGTTTTTAATAAGTTAGTTGCAAGTGGGGAGATAAGGAAGAGGAAACTATTAAAAAAAACTTAAGAGATATATCAACCAAAGTATGTTTTCTTCTTGGGATCCTAATTCAAACAAATAAGCTAAAACAAAAGAAATTTAAAAATTCATGACATCATTGAGACAACTAGAAATTTGGTATCAAAGGATTATTGTTAATATTTATACATGTCATAATACTATTATGGTTAAATAAATTCCTGTCTTTCAGTCATACCTCTAAGAATCCATCTTTTGAGCTATATATTGAAATATTTACATTTGAAAAAATATATCTGAGATGTACTTCAAAATTATATGGAAAAAATAATACGGCAATGAGTTATAAATGAGATAAGATGGTCATAATTTGATAATGTTGAAGCTGGGTGGCAGGTTCATGGAGATTCATTATGCAATTTTTTTATATAGATTTGTACTTTTTCCAGAATAAAAAGAAAAAAAAAGTTTGTGGCTTTTAGTTGGTAGTATGTAAAAAAAGAAAGAAAAAAGAGGCAACTTAAAAACCCTCCATGGCTAGTTAAAAAATAATTTGAGCTTTTCCCGTAGGAGCCACTGGGTTGAGAGGAGTGCAGTCCTCTCCTCTTCATGGTGTGTACTCATCCACTGATATTTGTGTACTCTGAAAAGAGGTCATTTGGCAAAAATGTTACCTTGCCTGCTGTGCTCAAGGCTCCCATTCAACCTAATATTGTGAACTCTGTTCACACCAACTTGTGCAAAAACAACAGATGACCCTATGTGAATTAGCAGGTCATCTAGCCAGTGCTGCATCTTGGGGTACTGGCCTCCCAGGGTACAAGGTGATGGGACTCACCATTATAGCCAGGGTGCTTCTGGGAATATGTGCTGTGGGAGCTGCACGTTTGTACCAAGCAAACAACACAGAAGCAACAATGCTATCTGCTCTACCCTGGCTGCATGAGCCTTTCCAGCACTGCTCATGTCTATAGGTCATTGTACTGAGGAAGTTCCTGAACTTCCTTTGTTGGTTAAAGATAAAGTTGAAGGCTACAAGAAGACCAAGGAGGCTGTTTTTGCTTCTTAAGAAACTTAAAGCCTCGGATGTCTGGGTGGCTCAGTCGGTAAAGCATCCAACTCTTGATTTTGGCTCGTCATGATCTCAGGATTGTGGAATGGAGCCCTGTGTTGGGCTCTGCACTCAGTGGGGAATCTGCTTGAAGATTCTCTCCCTCTGCCTGTCCATACCCCCATTTCTCTCCCTCTTTCAAATAAATAAATCTTAAAAAAAAAAAAAAAAAAAAAAAAGGGAAGGAGAAGAAGAAGAAAAAACCTTAAAGCCTGGAATCCACTGAAAAACCTAGGAATCACAGTGAAGCCAGACCTGCACACAAAGACCACGTGCCAGAACATCATTCTTCGCGAGGGCAAGAGTCACAATCCAGAGCAGCAGCCTTAAAAGCCAAATCAGATGAGAAGGGGTTTCTGGGCAAGAAGCCTGTGTTAGGGAAGAAAGTAAAAAAGGATGTTGGTGTTGGAAGCAGAAGGAACGTTTGGTGGGAAAAGGCCACAGCTACCAAGAAACCAGTAGCTGAGAAGCAGCTTGTAGGGAAGAAACCCATCACAGAAGACAAGAAGCCTGCTGCATAAGCTTAAATTTGTTTGTTCTCTAACAGTTGAACCATTTTGGACAGCTAATTTTGAATAAAGACCTGATCAAAGGCAAAAAATAACAATAATTTGATACCCATAAAATGAAACCTGTTAGTGGGATGCCTGGTGGTTCAGTGGTTGAGTGTCTGCCTTCAGTTCAGGGCATGATCCCAGAGTCCTGGGATCCAATCCTGCATTGGGCTCCCTATGGGGAGCCTGCTTCTCCCTATGCCTATGTCTCGGTGTCTCATGAATAAAATCTGGGCAGCCCCAGTGGCTCAGCGGTTTAGCGCTGCCTGCAGCCCAGGGCATGATCCTGGAGACCCAGGATCAAGTCCCACGTCAGGCTCCCTGCATGGAGCCTGCTTCTCCCTCTGCCTCTGTCTCTGCCTCTGTGCGTATGTGTGTGTGTGTCTCGTGAATAAACAAATAAAAATCTTAAAAAAAATCTTTAAAAACAAAAAAAGAAAAAAATTTATGCTAGCAATATGTATGCATAACATGTAACTCTTATGGATATGTCCATAATGTATTATTAAATTTAATAGTAGTGGCAGTTGATATGTTCAGTCTGATTATATTTGAGCATATACGTGTGCTTCTCTAACAAGCACATAAAAATACTAGGTTTGTTTCCTGTACTAATTTTTTCAAAATGCACATTTAGAAATTTTTGTATTGCACATAGCTTTTGAGTCATTTTCTATTGGCTTCAATGAAAAAAAATGTTCTGCCTCTGGGTTAAGAGGAAGTTGGTAGGGATCAGGGAAGTTGGTAGTATTAAGTTAGAATGGAGGAACTGAACCATTCAATAGGAGTGAATTTTCAACAATTCTAGTCAAAGAAGTGAAGGAAGAATCACAAGGTGAAAACAATGTGTTTAAAGGAACAGGTTAAAAGTGGAAAAAAAGAGCAAGTGAAAGGTAGGGAAAAATGTTAGTGATGAGGTTTGTTTGGAAAAACACAAGAAGACATTTCCTATCTTTTCCCCCGTTGGGATCTCCTCACCTTTCTCCTGAACAGGGTGCAGCTCCCAAGGTTCAGAAGTGAGCTGACCCATTCTGGCTGGAGCCAACTCTGGGGTGAGTCCTGTGCTGCTGCCACATAAGCTGTTTGCCCCTGGGTCCCTTCCTGTTGCTGCAGGAGGACTAGGACCCAGGGACAATGAGATAAATTTGACCAGGGAGCTATATGCTGAGAGTTCTAGAGCTTCAATCCCAATATCAATGGGGAACATAGATTAGGAGAACAGAGGTTTCCTTGACCAAGGGCAGGGATTAAAAGGACAGGGAGGGGAACACAACTCTGGCCAATACATTTTTTTTTTTAAGATTTTATTTATTCATGAGAGACACAGACAGAGGGAGAAGCAGCCCCCCCCCCCCCCCCCCCCCCCCGGGAGTCCAATGCAGGACTAGATCCTGGGACTGGGATCATACCTTGAACCAAAGGCAGACGCTCAACCGCTGAGCGACCCAGGTGTCCCTGGCCAATACATCTTGACAATTTCCCTCCCTACATGTGAGAGGAGATCACAAATCTCTTATCTCTCTCTCTCTGGAGAGAATACCTGCCTTCCGATGATAGATCACTTCTTCCTTATCTCACCTTTTGTCTGGGATGATCCAGCTTCCTGGACAAGCCTTCCAAGTCCAGCAACAGCCTCCTCCCTATCCCCTGGGCTGCTCCTGCACCTGGGCTGGGAGCTCTCCCACAGGGTGGTCAGTAGCTGCCCTGGCTCGAGAAAGTCCAAGCCCTGCTCCTTGCTGTGCATCTCTGGTCTTAGCCACTGACAGCAGAGGGTCTGGAGTTGGCCTTCTGAGGCCCAGAGGAATCCTCCCAGCAGAACTGCCTTAAGTTTCGTCTGAAGAAATCCTGTCAGAAGGACCACTTCTGTGCAGGTTAGATTCTGCTACTCACATTCCTTCTGTTCTTCTGCAGCCCAGAAGGGCTGGATTGAATCCATTCCTGGGCAAACTGCTCAGAAGATTGGCTCATTATAACAGCAGGGGGAGCTTAAGGCTCATGATAACACATAACACAACACTTAACAGATCAGCTCCAAAGAAAGAACATATTTAGTCAGAGTGAATCGCTGTGATCAAGCCAGTGATTTGAAGGTAGAGATGCTCTGTAAAAGATAAAATGAACACAAACTGTCATTAGAATACTGTCATAAAATTATGCAAAACACATTACTTTAGGATTAAAGAACAATACTAGTAACTTTTAGATCTAGAAACTTCAGTGGCATATTCAGATAACAAAATATTCAGGTAACGAAGAAAAAACAATGCAAACAGTTGTCCGCTTAAGCTGCATGTCAGAGGTTTAGTCAGTTATATTTACAAATCAACCTGTCTGCCAAGAATTGTGCTAGATATGTTCCAAGGCGTTCTTAGTTTTAAAAAAGAACAGTGTGCATGTCAGTCAATGTGTCCCAAATTTGAGTCAAGAGTCCCAAGTCAATAAACTGAAGCCCCCTTTGTACACAAACCCAGTGAATATTTTTCAGTCCTTTACTTATCAGATGCCCCTACAGCACCTAACACTGCTAGCCACTCCCAGTCTTACAAGGAACTGCAATCTTGTGGCTGTTTTCCATAAGTTGGTCTCTGTAAAGTGCTTAGACCAATGCCTGGTGCTCAGGGAGTTTTTGTTTTGTTTTTTAAGATTTTATTTACTTATGAGAGCACAGACAGATGAGAGAAGCAGGCCCCTCATGGGGAGCCCAATGTGGAATTCCATCCCCAGACCCGGGATCATACTCTGAGTAGAAGGCAGACGCTCAACCACTGAGCCACTCAGGTATCCCCGGGATGTATTATATAACACTTGTCATAACTCATTCTTAAGTCTACTTTATGGCCCTTCTTCAGCTTGTCAAGAAATGTCTGGTACCGTAAGTTGAGACCCAGCCGTCTTCTCATTCCATTTTCATGCTGGGCAACCTTGTCCATTCAGTAGTAGCATCTGAGAAGTGAGATGTTGTCACCTAAGAACTCCTAAATCTGATTCTTTTTTATCCCAATCTTGCTTTGGAGCTCCAGACCATTATAGTCCAATGGTGTATCAGACCCTTCCACTTGCATGTATTAAAAGCATCTCTTGGGATGCCTGGGTGGCTCAGTGGTTGAGTGTTTGCCTTCAGCTCATGATCCCAGGGTCCTGGGATTGAGTCCCACATCGGGCTCCCTGTAGGGAGCCTGCTTCTCCCTCTGCCTATGTTTCTGCCTCTCTCTGTCTCTCTCATGAATAAATAAATCTTAAAAAAAAAAAAAAGGCATCTCAGCACCACCAAAATTAACTCATTTTTCCCCCATAATCAATGTCTCCTCCAAAATTACCTACCTACCTCACTCCTTCCTTCCCCCATCTCTTTTAAAATGGCACATTCACGGGGCACCTGGATGGGTCAGTCAGTTAAGCATCGGACTCTTGATCTCAGCATTTTAAATTCAAGCCCTGCATTGGGTTCCATCCTGGGTGTGGCACCTATTTAGAAAAAAATGGCATATTCATTCACCTAATCATCTAATTAAAAAAACTAATTATCCCTGGCTATATTTTGCTTTATTATTTTTTCTAAAGATTATATTTATTTGAGAGGGTGAACAGGGGAGAAACAGGGAGAGGGACAAGCAGACTCCAAGCTGAACATGGAGGCCTTTCACCAAGTTATAGTATTGGTTCTTTCTGTGACAACAGCACATCTCTTCTCTAGCTTCTAGTCTTGCCCCATTCCAATTCATTTACCACAATGCTTCTAGAATATTCCTAGTAGCCTAGTAGGATTATATTACTAAGCTGTCTGTAGAGTAGACCTTCCCATCTACCGTGGATGCCACAGTTCACCGGGTGCCTAGATACTGCCAGCATACTGATGAGCATAACTGGCACAGCTGCAGCCCTCGGCCTGGACTCTTCTGCAAGGCGGCTGCACTGCTGTACGTTAAATGTATGAGCTGTTACATTAAACGTGGAGCAGCACAGTGCCTTTCAATGTTTAGGGCCCTTGGCATACCCAGTTATTACTACTTTCCTCTGGGCCCCAGCTACACCACACCCGCCTTTCATTTCAATTTTCTCATCTGTCACCCACAATCAATCCCCTAAGGGCCATTTCTTTCCTCTTCGCCGTCTGCCTCCTATTGAGAGGCAGCTCTAATGGCTTCAGGGGGGTGACCTCTAACTCGCCCCTGCCCGCCTCCCAAGGCCTATATGAAGCTTACTTCCCTGAGGCACTTACACTATACTGTAAGAGTTTCCTCATCACACGGTAATGTCTGTTCCGGTGCTTAAGGCACGCACGGCGCCCAACAGACGGCCGTGCTACCTGTGGACCCGTTCTTGGCCATAGGAGCTCACGAGGCGCTGCCCTGGGCTCCTCGACATCGTGCAGGTCACGCTGCCGTATTTCAGCGAGAGCCTCCCCAGCACTACATGCAATCCCACGATCATTCCCCAGGATTTCTCACTAGTCCTCCGGCAAAACCACCACCTGCGGACCACACCAGCGCTGCGCAGCGCCTGTGTCCGCCAAGGCCGCCCAGGTCTTGGGGGTCCAGGCTATAGCCATCCCGCCCGCGGGCGGAGAACCAGCCTCCCGCCCACGCCCACGCCCGCACCCGCGACGGAAGGGGCGCCCTGGGGCCGCGGCGCCCGCAAGACCGGAAGTGCGTCACGACCCCCGAGCGCGCCTCCGCCGGCTCCTCGCCGCCTCTCTAGGAAGTTAGAGGGCCCGTCATCTCAGTGGTTAGTTGGCTCCCACCCGCAGCGGGGCCTCGCTGGCGCGGTGGGCTCGGAACCGCTCGGGAAGGCGGGTTGGCCTGGTGTCCGGCAGCCCTGGTGCCTGGGCCCAGGTCTCTCTACTCCATTGAGGACACCGGGCCCCTGGTCGTTGGAGGTCCTGCCCGCAGGGTCCCTGAAGATGCCCGCTGTCCAGATAACAGTCCACTCTGCCCCCCGGGCCAGAAGCAGTAATCAGCAGCCCCCGGAGCAAGGCTGGCTTGCTCTTCATTGTCTGCAGCCTTGTTCACACAACTTGGGTCCTTCTGAGTAACGGAACCGCATCAGATCCCTGACTACTGGGCTGGCAGAAAGCTAGGAGGATACCACCCCCTACCCCTACCCCTACCCCTACCCCACCCTACCCTCGGGAACACAACGGCACACGGGCCTGCGGCAGGGGGGCAGCGTCCGTGCTGGCCGCAGCGAAGTAAGTGGCTCAGTTATAGTAACTCAGGAAGCTACTTGGCACAGGATCTGGTCCCCATTCATCCGAGCTACTTCTTAAAATGGCTCACCTTCTGCTTTACTCCTTCAAGGTTCCCATCTAGTGCCCTACTGTCCCATCTTCCCTCTACAGTTTGAAAGTGCACATCCCATACTAGTCCATAGTCCCTATGCACTGAACGGCCCTTATGCTTCTGAAATGTCACCCTTGTCTGGTAAACCCTTCTCTCAACAGGTTCACATTAGGTGACTACCTGTATTAACAGCTTTGTTGTTTGTGTTTTGAGGGGATCCTTTTTGGGTGTTTTTTGTAGGCATACTCACCCTTTCTTACCTAATCCAATAGATGCATTAACAGGGATTATTTCAAACCAGGCAATTGGTGGTGACCCTGGTCTAGGTGGCTTCATCTAAATCTCCCATCGCTTCCTTCATAGATGTTCTACCTTTGCTCTCATGAGAACATGGACTTCTTTCTGCTTCTATCTCATTTTCTATCTCCTCAGCTGGAAAAGTCCTAAGTGGGAAGACCACACATGCTGATTTAGGCCTCTTATCTGGGTGAAATTAGTAACTGTCCCTTTCATTCTCAAGTGTCCCAAATTGGGCAATAAATTATATATATGATTACCTTATGTCTGAGAGCCACTGATAAACTAGCTAAAATACTCCCAGGTTCTGCCCTCAGAAACATTCAGCCAGTCTGGGGTAGTGCCCAGGAAACTGCAGTTCAAACAGCGCAGGGGGTTCTAACACAGGTATATATTCAAAAACAGTGGCTTCATCAAAGAGCTGAGATGCTGGCATGGAAAACTGGGTGTGGGTCCAGAGACCTAAAAAAAAGTCAGTAATTTATACACTGTGCTCTTCTCTTTCTTATGTAAAGCACCAAAATGAGTAAGGAGTGAAGAGCAGTGGGACTGTTTTCACTGTTAAGACAAGTGGACTAACAGAGACAAAGGGATCTCTAGTAAAAGGTATTATAAAGATAGGAGCCCAGGATCATGACCCAGTGGAAGGCAGCCGCCTAACTGACTAAGCCACACAGACACCCTTACTTTTCTCTCAACTTCTAACTTAAATTAACATTGAACCACAGACACACATGTATACTGGTACAGACTTTATATTTCAAAATTGCTCCTGAGAAAAATACTTCATATTTTATAATTTTGACTTTAGATAAACTTTTAAAAAAAGATTTTATTTGAGAGAGAGAGCAAGCACAAGCAGGGGGAGCAGCAGAGGGAGAAACAGGCTCCTTACTGAGCAGGGAGCCAGATGCAAGGCTCAACCCCAGGACCCTGAGATGACCCAAGCCAAAGGCAGACGTTTAACCAACTGAGCCACCCAGCTACCTTGACTTTAGGTATACTTTTATTTTAAAATCTCCTCAGAGATTTTGTCTTTGTCTTACTGGAAAAGTATAAAACAGTCTTCCACTATAAATAATAATTTTTAAAGGAAAAGTATTGTCAGATACAGAAAATAGGAGTCATTTCCAAATACAAAATGTGGACAGAGACTTGGTTCTCCTTGTGTCTTGACCTTCAAATAAAAATTACAGTGAAAGAATCTTTAGGGCTCTTATCTACATCTCTAGATAGGTGTTAGTTGCAAAATTCTCAGCCATTTTTTTCCTTACAGTGTCCAGTCTCCCAGCAGTGTTCAGAGGGGTCCTGGACTATCCCTCAAGAACCAACAGGCTTTTTAATTGGATTTCAGTCAGTATTTTTTATACCTTGCTCAGCTGTAAAACTGACTACGCTTTCAGATTAGACTTTCAAAAGCATACGGATAGATGGTTGCTGGCTTAATGGAGATCACTGCCAGAGACTTCGTGGGTTGAATAAAAAGAGCCAGGGTAGAGAAAGAAGAGAGAGAAGCGAGGGTAATTTAGGAATGTAAAAGGGACACAAGCAAGAACTTCTGGCCAGGAAGGCTGGAATAATCACAGAATAGCCAGGATCTGCATGCCATTGTCTACAGGCCACATCAAACATTAGTTTTCAGCGAATGACAAATATGCATCCCAGATAAGAGAATTAGCACAATTAGTATCAGAAACAAGTAAAGTTAGTTTAGTGAACTGTAAGTAATTTTAATCACGTTAACCATCACTGCATTCTAAGTGGCACATATCTGTACAGCATATATAACATCTTTTGTTTCTTGGTATTTCATCAGTTGTTGAGAAAATTTAGAATTTTTGAGAAGCTGTGAAAAAACAAAAAAACAAAAACAAAAAGACAAGCACAAACCAAACCAAACATCCAATCCTCAACTGCAGGTGTAAAAACAATCCATTAGAAATACATTCTTTAAAATTCTGATCTGTTCATATTTTAAATCTTTTAAGAGCTGATATAGCAGAATTATCCAAATATGCTGCTTCAGTATATGCAGATACATTTAAGATATTTATGAACTCAGGTTATAATTGTATATGTATTATATTACTATATGGAATATATATTTATTTGAGAAGTAGATTTTATTTCAAACTTAAGTCTACTATATTTTCCTTCACTTTAAAATCCACATGTATCACTTTTGGAAATCATTTAAGCTCGAGACACAGTAAAATACACTCTTGAGAAAATTTAAGATTTGGGGAAAGACCTGCAATTAGCCACAAATGGTGACAGAAATGGTTTGAAATATTATAAATAAGGATTTATAATAGAGCCAAATACACAAGACTGAAAATCACCCCATCACTTCTGCATTTCTCTGTAGAAGAATTAGGTGCAACTTTAGTTACTCAAACCCTATTTCCTAGCTCATGTGGAAGTTGTTAGCTTTTAAATGGTTTGGCTTGAACCAAATTTGGGAAAAGAATGAAACAATCTGTGACATTGTAAAGTAGTGATTGTGCATCTACGGGAGTGTGTCAAACTGCAAGAGCACCAATAAATCAAATACTGTCCCCACTAGCAAACAGAACGAGAAAGCTCTGTTACTCTAAAGACTACTGTTTCATGAACACAGAAAGGTCTAGAGTATATCATCTTTCTGTGTAAAGAAAGGAAATAAGGTTATATATACTAACATTTTCTTGTATTTACATAAACACTGAGGATACATAAGATACTAGGAAAATGGCTATCTATAAGGTCAAAGATAGGCTCCCTTTTTAATGTTGTTCTGATACTTGAACTGGATGAAGAATGAGTTATTTTTCTTGAAAACTCTGGCTAAGTAAATTAAAATTTAAAAGTTAAAAATAATCAGGTTGCCTGCTGTTTCAAGTCAGTGAAGTGTGTAACTCTTGATCTTGGGGTTGTGAGTTCAAGGCCCATATTTGAGGTATATAGATTACTTAAAAATAAAATGCCCCAAGTGAGGGATAAGTGGTGAGTCTTTCCTGGAACTGAATAGAGGAGCTGTGCATTTACTAAAACACACAGATGGGAGGCTTTGTTGAGCTACAAAAGCAAAGCCTCAGTGCCTTCTAAATCTTGTAAGTTCCATTTACTAGTAATTTCTATTTGGAGATAAAATGCTTCCAGTGGCTTAATGGAAAGAGCACTGGGAATTAGGAGACAGAGGTCTAGCTCCAGCTTCATTAATTAGCTATCTGTATGATCTTACAGTTGCTTCCCAGAACCTCCATTTCTATATCAATCATACAAGGGGGCGCAGAAGTGATCTCTGAGGGCCCTTACAGTGTTTCTATTATTAAGGCGTATTTGGTACTTCAGATTGTCATCACCAGAGAGTTTCCATTTCTTTGTGTTCTGGGCTTAGTATAAAGTAAACACTCAGTTACTTTAGGGGAAAGAAGTTTTTTTTAATGCATGACCTTGGTGATAATCAATAGGTAGTGCTGAGAAGCATGGAGCTTATAAAAAGCCAACAACAAGGAAGACTGATCATACTTTTCTCCTTTTTTATGTATTTGAAAATATCCATAACTAGGGGTTAAAGAAAGCAAAAACTGAAAACGCTTGTAAGTCACAGGAAAAATACAGAGGCCTATATTTTCATAACAAAGATCAGAAACGAGATAACCAGATTTTTAGCTAAGTTTCTTGGCCTGTGCCAATTGAATATCTCAGGCAATGTCTGCTACGTCTAGCCACTGAGCTACTAGTAACATATGATTGTTCAATTCCTTGGACCCTATCCGGAGGCTGAGTTACTGAAATGCTACAGAGCGCTTCCATAGGGAAAAGCTTTGTGTATGTCTATGGGACAATTCATCTGCCCCCCTGCTGCAGGTCAGAAAGGTATGATAATTTTATCATACCTTAATGAAAACAGAAAATAGCCAAATAGTTTATATATTTCACTGCAATTACTTTTCAATTAGTTTTTAAATTCTCAGTGAGTGAACTACTTTTAACATAATTTTGTGTTCAGGCAGCATTTAATTTTTAAAAACTTTTAAAAAGTTTCCTAGAACCAGAATGAAGAAGGCTTCCTGAAGCACACCTAGAAAACTTTTTGCACAGGTGTGTGTGAGACTGAAGACTGTGTTGATTGAGTCAACACAACAATGTTCAGTACTGCAAACTGTGGATGCTGTTGACCCCAGAAAACCTGACAGAGGTACTTACGATATTAACACTTCTCTCAGCAGAAAAATACAATTTCACTGGCTCTCCTAGGAGCTTCCTACTCGAGAGGATTACACTACTTTTTACTATTACCTTACTCAGGGACAAAGTGAGAACCCCCCCCCTGCAACCTTGCCTAGTGGTCTGATGTCAGGAAATGTTGCCCTACCTGTTCCAAGGGGCTGGCTGGACTCAGCAGAGGGTGCACTTTCCGGTGCTGAATGAGGTTGCATTGATAAATGAAGTTCTTGCCACATTCTTCACATTCGTAAGGCCTCTCCCCAGAGTGAATCCTTTGATGCTTACTGAGGACAGAGCGTCGACTAAAGCTCTTACTGCACTGACCACACTGGAAGGGCTTCTCCCCCGTGTGGATCCGGAGGTGATGGAAAAGCCCCGCATTCTGGCTGAAGGCTTTGCCACAGATGCTGCACTGGTAGCGCTTCTCCCCAGTGTGGAGTCTCTGGTGCTGAAACAGGCCTGACCGCTGCCCAAAGGCCCGTCCACACTCCTCGCACTCGTAGGGCTTCTCGCCTGTGTGTGTTCTCTGGTGCTCGATAAGGATGGAATTCTGGGTGAAGCTCTTCCCACATTCACCACAGATATAGGGTCTTTCCACTGAAGAGCTCACCCGCTGCCTTTCCAATCTGCCCTCATGGTCACAGGTGTCTCCACATTCAGGCGTCTGAATAATATCATCATTCGATTTTTCAGGTGCTTCCACAAGAGATTTCATTTCTTTAGAAAGCTCCCTCTTTGGAGTTAACTCCACATTCCAAGTCCCAGCCCCGTCACCTGAAATAATAAGTAGATCACATAAATGTTATGTTTCCAAAGGAAAATGGGAAAAAACAGCCAGGAGAGTAGGTGGCAGGAGACAAATAACCATGGTTTCTGTTTACTGTCCCTGGGTAAACAATGATGCCCAGCCCCCAGGGAGAAAACTCACGGAACCATAACTGCTGTGACTGTCTGCCTCTCCCACCAGGCTGCAGACTTCCTGAGGGCAAGGAGCATGTCTCCCCTGCCTGTCACAGTATCCCTAAAACCAAGCACACTGCCTGGCACACAGCAGACATGGAACAGAGGTGCTGAACTGATAGACACTCGGGGAGTGAGGAAGGCCTCCTGAGGAAACTCTAATCCTCACCGATCTCCTGAACCGGGCACATCTCTCGAGAATTGCACTGATGCAGCTCTTCCAAGGTTTGGAGCCGGCCACCTGACACCTCGTGGGCTGTTCCCCGGGATGCTTTCTCCTTCACAAACTCTCCCTGTTCACAGACATAAGTTAGGACCTGATGGAAATTAAGGACAGTTAGGAATCAAATATCAGAGAAGACACTGTAAGGGAGCCATCTCAGGTCCACTGCACAGGAAAGGAAGGACCAAGAAACTGGCAAAGAGGAGAAGGCAGAGAGATAGAGTACCCACAACACACCCCATCAGGAACAAAGAAATCCTCCTCTTCCTCTTGCTGCACTGAAACCCACACTCTCCCTGTAGGTACAAACCTCTGTTTTCCTATCTTCCACCTGTTCTCCTGGCTCGTCCAGCTCCCTCTCCAGGTCCTCCAGCACGGCCACCACCTCATCCCCGCTCTCGGGGTGCTGCTCCCGCACCCAGGCCTGGAGCTCCTCAGGCAGGATGGTCAGGAACTGCTCCAGCACCAGCAGCTCCAGGATCTGCTCCTTGCTGTGGGTCTCGGGGCGCAGCCAGTGTCGGCACAGCTCCCAGAGCCGGGTGAGGGCCTCTCGGGGCCCAGGGGTCTCCTGGTAGCAGAACTGCCTGAAGCGTCTACGGAAGATCTCTCTTGTATGAGGGTTATCCCCCTCTTGTTCTTCTACCTTTACTGCCAGATGTCCCTCCTGCATCTCTGGAGTCTGAAGGGCCAAGGCTGTGGCCATTTTAGGCTTAACTATTCAGGAAAAGAGTCTATGCTCGATGATGCCTTTTTGATCTTTTCTCCTAGAAATCCCAAAATCTATAAAGTAATTGCAGAGAAAAAAATATTAAAATATAGAAAATCTTTTCTGCTGGCAGGCACAGGGAGTACTTGTACCAAAAGCAGTCACTGTCTAGTGAAAAACTCTGAATGCATGAGTAACAGTAAGGACTACAAAAATTCTGATGCAGGTGATATGGGAAGGGAAATAGAACACCCACCCTATCCCAACAGACAGACAGACAGACACACACACACACACACACACAGAGTTTTATTGAAGGAAGGGACCATTCTGATCATCATGAATGAATCAGCTCAAACAAATCAGCGGGAACATACTAGGCTTCCATTTCAATGGCAAGATACTGGACTCGGAGTTAAGTTTTCAGTTGGAGGTAAACCAACGTTTTGGTGCCAAGGGGTCACAGAGGACACTAAGAATAGGAGCAAAGGGAAACAAAATGGAGAAGAGAGAGAAAGCAAAAAAAGATAAAAAGACAGAATGAGGAGAAAGGCTCCATCCTTGCAGTCAGGTGGGGTGTGGAGGAGCGAGGTCCGTGTGGGGTGGGAGAAATACGGATGGAGACCTGGTCCTCCAGGCACAACCTCTGCTGACCTATCTTTGTAGGTGGATATAGAGATCAAGTAAGACCATGGATAAAGAGCACAAGAAGCTGGGAGCTTGGGATATTCTCAAGTATTATAAATTACCAATATTATTATTTTCCTTATAAATGTTGTTGAAAGATTTAATGAATCCTAGCGGTCAAAACATTATGGCAAAAAAAAAAAATGCTCTTGAACTGTTCTTGACTCAGAGATATTAAAATGAAAGAAATACTGGTTCTGATATTTTAAAACAGAGGTAGAGTTTGAGCTGTTTCTTGTTCTTTAATTTTCTGAAAACTGTTTTCTCTTTGAATATTGAGGATGGAGAATGGCAACCGTGTGTAAAAGAAAATTAGAGCACGTAAAGAGACAAATGTCTATGACCACGTAAAACTTATGGTAAAATCTTAACCATGAGAGTAATTAATGAAAGCAATTTTCTGAAAGAATATTATATAAACCAAGTGATTTCAAAGGATCATGTTTTGGCAGAGGCTTTCAAACTTTTTTGACCAGGACTCTCAGAAATATTTTATATCGAAACAAAAAATTTTTACATTGAGACCCAGAGCATGTATGTATACATGCACAGGAATGCATGTTTGCACATGAGTGAGGTACCCCCCCCCCCACACACACACACAAATAGCTAAAATAATAATTTCACAAAACACTATGTATCCTGAATTACATCATATATACTATTAAATTCTTTTTTGAAACCCCAAAACAAAAAACCCTGCTCACAGCTGACCACATAGATTTCATGATCCACAAGTCATGATATACAGCTTTAAAAAGTTTCCACATTTAAAAAAAATAAAAAAATAAATAAATAAATAAAAATAAAAAGTTTCCACATTTAAGTAAAATTATTAAAATTCACTGTAAATACTGGGGCAACTGGGTGACACAGTCAGTTAAGCATCCAACCGTTGGTTTCAGCTCAGGTCCTGATCTCAGAGTCCTGGGATTGGGCCCTGCATTGGGCTTCAAACTCAGCAGGGAGTCTGCTTGAGATTCTCTCTCCCTGTGCTCCCCCAAACCCCCTCCTCTCTCATATAAACAAATCTTTAAAATATATATATATATGTGTGTGTGTGTGTGTATATATATATATATCCATACATACATATATGTGTGTGTGTGTGTGTGTGTGTGTGTGTATATCCCAACACTATTCTTAGGCATTGGCATGTATCACAAAATAAAAAAACTAGGAGTGGGGTGGGGGGGTTGGGGGTTAGGGGGTGGGGGGCTCCCCGGTGGCGCAGGGGTTTAGCGCCACCTGCAGCCCAGAGCATGATCCTGGAGACCCAGGATCGAATCCCATGTCAGGCTCTTTGCATGGAGCCTGCTTCTCCCTCTGCCTGTGTCTCTGCCTCTCTCTCGCTCTGTGTCTCTATGAATAAATAAAAAATCTTTAAAAAAATTAAAAAAAAACTAGGAGCATATTTAAATTACAACTGAATACAGGTCACACTACAACCACAAAGTTAAATCTATATTGCCATTATTAGTTATATTTAATCTGCAAACATAATCCTCCTCCACAAATTTCTGACATTTCTGGCTTCATTGATAGTCATGACCCTAGCACATCTTAGCTCCTTTTCGAACCCAGTGCCTCTAAAATGCTTCCCAAGTGTTTTATAACCCTAGCCTCCCAGTCACAAACATATAGTTTTTAATATTGTTTAGGTTCACCACCCCATTGTACAGGTCTTCCTTGACTTACAATGGGATTATGTCCTCATAAACCCATCAAAGTTGAAAATATCACAAGTTGAAAATGCACTGAATACACTTAACCTACCAAACATCATAGCTTAGCGTCACCTACAGTAAATGTGTTCAGAACACTTACATTAGCCTACGATTGGGCAAAATCATCTAACACATATCCTATTTGGTAATTAAATGTTGAAAATCTCATGTAGTTTATTGAATATTGTACTGAAAGTGAAAACCAGAATGGTTGTACAGGTACAGAATGGTTTTAAGTCTATCAATTGTTTCTTGTAAACAACTCGAGAAGATCAAAACTCAAAATTTGAAGTAGCATTGAACATCTATCACTTTCCATCATTGTTATGTTGAAAAATCATCCTACATCATTGGGGCCTCGGAAACAGGTCAGGAATATAATTAGCATAATAATCTCTCACAGTTAAAAAAAGAAGCACATCAGCATTTTATTTTATTTTTACATCAGCATTTTATTTATTTTTTATTTTTTAAAAAATTTTTAAAGGTTTTATTTATTTATTCATGATAGACACACACAGAGAGAGAGGCAGAGACACAGGCAGAGGGAGGAGCAGGCTCCATGCAGGGAGTCTGACGTGGGACTCCATCCTGGGACTCCAGGATCACACCCTGGGCAGAAGGCAGGCGCTTAAACCGCTGAGCCACCCAGGCTGCCCAACATCAGCATTTTAAAGCTAGTTTTTCCTAGAGCCTCAGCAAGATCAATACTTCAAAATCTACCAAGACTCTCAGAGAGAAATGTTCTTTACCAACAGGGATAGAGGTTAAGACAAAGCAGCATGCAATACAAATGTCTCTATCATAATGCCTCCCCACACTCTCTCCTCTGATGTCACCATCCAAGGCCCCCACCACTTACTGAACACATGCCCACACTCTCCCTTCTGATGTCATCATCCAAGGTTCTACCACTTACTGGACTCATCCCCACACTTCTCCCTCTGATGTCACCATCCAAGGCCCCCACTACTTACTGGACACATGCTACACTCTTGCCTCTGTCACCTTCAAAGGCTCCCACTACTTACTGGACGCATCCACACACTCTCCCCTCTGATGTCACCATCCAATGCTCCCACTACTTACAAGATGCAATCCCACACTCCCCTCTGATGTCGCCAGCCAATGTGCCCAGTAACTACTGGACACATGCCCACATTCCCCCCATGATGTCACCATCCAAGGTCCCCACCACTTACTGGATTCATCCCCACACTCTTCTCTCTCTGTCACCATCTGAGACCGCCCACTACTTACCGGACATATCCTCAAACCCTCAAGCTTGGTTTAAGACCAGTCACAGCTCAATTGTTGGGCCACATTCTTGTTTTCTCTATTCCACATGCAAAAACTGCCAACTCCATTTAGGCTTTCCTTCTCACTGCTCTTTAATCAGGCCTTCCTCTTCCCTGTTCCATGTCTGTGGTCTTGCTTTCTGTACTTATTCAAACCCTATCCAAACTCAGCACATTGATCTGACTCTCAAATCCTCTGAGGTCTTCCCCATACACTCCAGTCCATCCCCTCCTCCTCCCAGCTCTTCTATTATGAACCTTTTCTTTTCCCTCAAGTCACTATCTTGCAGTTATTTCTCATATTTAAAAAAATCCAGAATGTACAGAATAAATTCCTTCATCAAGCTCTACTCTCCAGAAGTAGATACTGTTATAGATAAGAATGGATCCTTTGGACTTTCTCTTTATCTTCAATCTCAGAGGCGTGAATGTGTGTGTGTACACACACACACACACACACACCTCTTATGTTTCCTGTTTATCTGAAGTAAGTAGAAGGTAGTATGAGGTAGCAGATCTGGTTATGAATCCTGACTTATGAACAATGTGATTCCAGGCAAGTTTCCTGATGGATTTTTCTGACCTTCAATCTCTCTTACAAAACGAGGACAACTACTTTGTAAAGTTGTGCAAGAGTATTAAATGAGATAATGCATATAAAAGGATTTTGCACAAAACCTGGCACTTAATAAGCTTCAAATCAACTACCTTCTAAAGAGATAATGTACAATTTTTGGTTTAAGGTGGCTTAATCAATAGCTGCTACCAGCGGTTTGGCGCCTGCCTTTGGCCCAGGGCGCGATCTTGGAGACCCGGGATCGAATCCCACATCAGGCTCCCGGTGCATGGAGCCTGCTTCTCCCTCTGCCTATGTCTCTGCCTCTCTCTCTCTCGCTCTCTCTCTGTGACTATCATAAATAAAAAAAAAAAAAAAAAAAAAAAAAAAAAAAAAAAAAAAAAAAGCTGCTA
The DNA here is from genome assembly GCF_003254725.2 of Canis lupus dingo. Taxonomy (NCBI): domain Eukaryota; kingdom Metazoa; phylum Chordata; class Mammalia; order Carnivora; family Canidae; genus Canis; species Canis lupus. The sequence continues at coordinate 25,735,484 of NC_064277.1, forward strand.
CCTACCCTAGCAGCCAAGACTGTAATGTTTTCTACTTCCCAAAGCACAGCATGGGTATGTGGGTGGCGAAATGTGGGTACCACACAGGTGAACACACAAATGAAATCGCTGTTTCATCAAGTTTGCAGACATATTCTGCAAGACATTCAAGTCTTCAGATCTATTCTTCTGCAATTTTAGTCTTCTTTTTTTTTTAATTTTTTATTTATTTATGATAGTAACAGAGAGACAGAGAGAGAGAGAGAGAGAGAGAGAGAGAGGCAGAGACACAGGCAGAGGGAGAAGCAGGCTCCATGCACCGGGAGCCTGATGTGGGATTCGATCCCGGGTCTCCAGGATCGCGCCCTGGGCCAAAGGCAGGAGCTAACCTGCTGCGCCACCCAGGGATCCCTCTTCTGCAATTTTAAATCCTAGCTAGAAGACTAGGTCTCCTGAGGTCCAAAAGGTGCAGGATCAGATTCAAACAAGAGAAGTAACCTCCTGGGTTGTGGCTGGAAAGCTAATCCAGAAAGAGAGCAGAATCAACAGAGAGAGCAAAAGGTTTAAGAAACAGACCCTGGTGCCAGACAGCCTGGATTTGCAAGCTGACTACAGCCCTGACCCTAGCAAAGTTACTTGACCTGATTTTCTTTCTCGATGTTAAAAAGGGGGGCAAGGGGGCTTACATCATAGCAGTGCCTACCTCCTAGAGTTATGGGAAGTAAATATGCTAATACGTGCGCTTTCAACAATGCCTACCTGGAACATAGTAACTGCTATTTAAAGCCGCCGGAAAAAAACAAAACCCAACAGAAGGCGAGAGCCTGCGCCGGCTGTGAGCCAGACCACGAGAGGCTGCGGCACAGGCTGAAACGACCCCTGCTCATTGCTTCAAGCAAGTCCCCAGCAGAACTGCCGGCCGCGGCAAAACACAAACACTGTCCCACGACACGGACAGGGCGGGCGCGAAGCGGCCCGGGAACCAGGTCAGCGAGCGAACTAGGTCAGCGAACCGGTGGACGAGCTGGAAAGGGACAGAGGGGAGGGGCCGGGCGAGGAGGGAGGGGGGAGGGTGTGGCGATAATGGGTCCAGGCGCCGCCGCCGCCGCCCCGTCCGCCGGGACCCCTCGGCCCCCGCCTCACACCCCAGCCCCGCCCCTCCCAAGGCCCTGGCGTAGCCGGACTTCGAAGCTCACCGGGCATCCGTGGGACGAGAGGCCGTCGGCCAGACCGCTCCACCTCCGAGTCCTTGACAACCGCAGCCCACGCAGCCAACGGGGCAGCCCGGAAGTGCTTCCCGCGGCCCGCCTCCCAGGGACAGCAGTTCCGGCCGCGTTCGCTCTAGCAAGCTCGGAGGCCTCGCGCCTCTGTGATCGCCTCTGAGTCTCCTCCCCAGGTGGAGTGAGGGCCTGGGTGGCACGGAGCCCCCCAGGCGGGCAAATGTAGTAACGGCCGACTTAGTGTTTTGCACACGTTAACTCACTCATTCTAAATAGCAACCCTGTAAGTTAGGTACAGTAATCCCCATTTAACAGAAGAGGAAACTGACCCGCATTACTTGCTTGTAGGCCCTATCAATAATTCCTATTTTCTTTAGGATTTTATAGAATGTTTCCAATTCAAATACAAAAACATAGAGTACAGGGATCCCTGGGTGGCGCAGCGGTTTGGCGCCTGCCTTTGGCCCAGGGCGCGATCCTGGAGACCCGGGATCGAATCCCACGTTGGGCTCCCGGTGCATGGAGCCTGCTTCTCCCTCTGCCTGTGTCTCTGCCTCTCTCTCTCTCTCTCTGTGTGACTATCATAAATAAAAATTAAAACAAACATAGAGTACTTAATTTGAATGAATTCTTTCTTTTTATAGTTATGTTATAAACTTGGTATACAGTTAGGATAAGTTCTTTCTGTTTGTTTTTCTGTTTCAGGGTTTATTTTCCTTTCATCCCTTTTCATTTCCTTTCCGAACATGCAAAACACTTAATTCAAAATCTAAATGATATAAAAGGATATAACCAAAGTTTTGCCTCTATCCCTAACTCCTTTACTCCATATACAGTGGACCCTTTAATAAGATGGGTTTGAACTGTGTGCATTCACTTATACACAGATTTTTTCAATAAATACAATAGAGTTCTATAAATGTATTTTCTTAATGATTTTTCTCAGTTTACTGTACTATAAGAATACAGTATATTATACATATAACATACAAAGTGTGTGTGAATCTAATTATGTTATCATAAGACTTCAGTCAATAGTAGGCTACTAGTAGTTAAATTTTGAGGGAGTCAATATGTGCGTTTTTTATTGCATTGGGGTCAGTTCTCCAACCCCTGCATTGTTCAAGGGTCAACTGTATACACCCCATTTCCAGTAGTTTTAACTTATCCTGTCTTTCCCTCCTCTTTCCCTTCTTCTCTACTCTCCCTTACAAAGATAAGCACTTACCTTCTTTCTGTCTATAAACTATCATATTGTTTTGTACCTTGCTTTATCACTTACTAAAATAACCTGGAAATTATCTGTTCAATGAAATATCCGTCTTTGATTTTTTTTTTTACAGTGTCATAGTACTCCATCATGTAACTGTACCATAATTTTTCCAGCCAGTCTGTGAGGGATGGGTATTTGGATTGTTTCCAACATTTTTTTTAATTCCTTTTTTAAAAATTTCTTTATGATAGTCACACAGAGAGAGAGAGAGAGAGAGAGGCAGAGACATAGGCAGAGGGAGAAATAGGCTCCATGCACTGGAAGCCCGACGTGGGATTCGATTCCGGGTCTCCAGGATCTTTTCTTTTTTTTTTTAATTTTTAAATTTATTTATGATAGTCACACAGAGAGAGAGAGAGAGGCAGAGACACAGGCAGAGGGAGAAGCAGGCTCCATGCACCGGGAGCCCAACGTGGGATTCGATCCCGGGTCTCCAGGATCGCGCCCTGGGCCAAAGGCAGGCGCCAAACCGCTGCACCACCCAGGGATCCCCTCCAACATTTTGTTTTAATAAATAATGCTTAAGTGAACAACGAAGAAAGAGGAGAGAGGAGAGAGAAAGGGAAGTATCTTTGTAAACATATTATTTTGCACTCTCAACAGCAAAGTGTGAGAGTGCCTGTTTTCACATAACCTCCCCAACTGTATGTTTTCAAACTTTTGAATTTTATCAATATAGAGGTCATTAAGTATTTATTTTTTAAAAAAGATTTATTTATTCATGATAGACATAGAGAGAGAGGCAGAGACACAGGAGGAGGGAGAAGCAGGCTCTATGCCAGGAACCGGATGTGGGACTCGATGTGGGACTCCATCCCGGGGCTCCAGGATCGCACCCTGGGCCAAAGGCAGGCGCTAAAGGGCTGAGCCACCAAGGGATCCCTCATTAAGTATTTCTTAAGCAACCACAACTCCCATGCTGAAATCCCTGTTAAAAATGGATTCATAGGGTACTCCAAAAACTATAAAACATTAATGGAAGAAATTGAAGATACCCACGCTCATGAATTGGAAAAACCTATATTGTTAAAATGTCCATACTACCCAAAGCAATCTATTGATTTAATGCAATCTCTGTCAAAATACCAACAATATTTTTCATCGAACTAGAACAAATAATACTAAAATTTTTATGGAACCACAAAAGACCTTGAATAGCCAAAGCAATCTTGAAAAAGAACAAAGATGGAGGTATCATAATCCATGATTTCAAGGTATACTACAAACTTCTAGTAATCAAAACAGTATTGTACTGGCATAAAATTAAACCTATAGATCAATGGAACAGAAAGGAAAACCCAGAAATAAACCCACACATATGTGATCAATTAATCTTTGACAAAAATATACAACAGGGAAAAGACAATGTCTTCAATGAATGGTGCTGGGAAAACTGTACAGCTGCATGCAAAGGAATGAAACTGGACCACTTTCTTACACCATACACAAAAATAAACTAATGGATTAAAGACCTAAATGTGAGACCTGATACTGTAAAACTCCTAGGAGAAAACATAGGCAGTAATTTCATGACATTGACCCAGCAACATTTTTCTAGATACATATCCTCAGGCAAGGGAAACAAAAGCAAAATTAAACTATTAAGGCTACACCAAAATAAACAACTTTTGCACAGCAAAGAAAAATATCGATCAAATAGCAAGGCAAAATACTGAATGAGATTGGGAAAAGATATTTTCAAGTGACATATTCAATAAGGAGTTAATATCCAAAATATAGAATTTATACAACTCAGCACCAAAGAGCCCCAAATAATCCAATTAAAAAATGGGCAGAAGACACAAATAGACATTTTTCCACAGAAGACATACAGATCACCAACAGACACACAAAAAGATGCTCAACATTACTAATCATCAGGAAAATGCAAATCAAAACCACAATATCACATCACACTTGTCAGAATGGCCAAGACCAAGAAGACAAGAAATAACAAGTGTTGGCAACGTGGTCTCCATGCACAGTCAGAGGGAATGTAAAATTGGTGTCACCACCTTTGAAAAAATTGTATGGAAGTTCCTCAAAAAATTAATAGAGTTACCTTATGATCCAGTAAATGCACTATTGGATATCTGCCCAAAGAAAACAAAAACATTGATTTAAAAAGATATATGTACCCTATGTTTATTGCAGCATTATTTACTATAACCAAGATATGGAAGCAACCTAGTATCCATCCATGGATATAAGAAAAAATGGATTCACAATGCCATATGTTAGCAAGGATTATGGAGCAATGAGAACTTTCATATGCTGTTGATGAGAGTGTACATTAGTATTATTATTTGGGGGAAACTTTTGGGCATACCCACTAAAGCTGAACACATGCATAGTCCATGACCCAGGAATTTCACTTTCAGAGATAGCCACCAGAAATGAATATATATTTGCATCTAAAGGCATGACTGAGCAGCATTTTAACAGCTTTAAAATCGAAACAACCCAAACATCCATTAACAGCAGAATACATACAAAAGTTTAAGTTTATTCATACAATAGAATACTATGCAACAATAAAAAGGAATGAACTATAAGCCACAGCGATAATTTTCACAAAAATAATAGTGAAAGAAGGCAAACACAAAAAGATACATATTTCATGACTCTGTTTACATAAAGTTCAAACAGGGAAAGCTAATATCTGGTGTTAGAAGTCATAACAGGAAGGGGGGATGGAGCACAAGTGGGTCTTCTGGGGAACTGGTAATGTTCTCTTTCTTGACTTTGGTGGTGGCTATGTGGGTAGTTTCATTTTATGAATTTCATTTACCTGTACACTTATATTTTCAAATATAGGTATATGTCAATAAAAAGGCTTTGTGTGTGTTTTTTATTTTAATTTTATTTTTAAAAAGATTTTATTTACCTATTCACAGAGAAGGGCAGAGACATAGGCAGAGGCAGAAGCAGGCTCCCTGCGGGGAGGCTGATATGGGACTTCATCTCAGGATCATGCCCTGAGTCAAAGGCAAATGCTCAACCACTGAGCCACCCAGGTCCCCCTGTGGGTGTTTTAAATTCAAACCGTTTTACAGTTGAAGAAATCAACGTTCAGAGAAGTGAAGTATGTTGCTGAGGTCAGCACAGCTAGGACTTAAATCCAGGTTTCCTGATAAGGTAGCTTCCTTGACTCTGAAAAATCCTTTAGCTAGTAATCTTTGCATATGGGTCTTAAAGGGGCCATTACTTTTGTTGCAAGTTTAACACGGTGTCCATTAGGCAAAAATACAATTGTTAGTAATACTTAGATACATATATATGATAATATTCATACTCAGTTATTCCACAAATGCTTCCCAAGTAGAGGTGGAGATATATAAAGTCTAAAATGACCTAAAATTATTATACCAGCTGTAAGGTGATTATATAGAAATATGGAATGTTTTCTTTAAATAGGGGTTATGGATAGAACAGTTCAGAAAAATTTGAAACACATTATCTAAAATTATGTTCTCTCTCTCTCTCTCTATATATATATATATTTGTTAGATATATATCTATATATAGATATATTTGTTTACTATATGTAAACAAATGAATATATAAATAAATAAATGTGTAAACAAATGAATAAATAAATAAATATATATCTCCAAATAGTGTAAATACATGAAAATAATTCTCAAATTAGGGAGGTAGGAATCTAGAGGAATTTTTTTTATTTAAAAATATCCTTTATTGGGGTGCCTGGTGGCTCAGTTAGTTAAGCATCTGCCTTGGGCCCAGGTCATGATCTCAAGGTCCTGGGATCGAGTCCCATTCAGGCTCCCTGCTCAGCAGGGAGTCTGCTTGTTTCTCCCTCTGCCTTCAACGCACTCATGTTCAATCTCTCTCTCTCAAATTAAAAAAAAAAAAAAAAAAAAAAAAAAAAAACCTTAAAAAATATATCCTTTATTACTAAGTTAAAATGGATTTGGGCTGTATTTTTCCCCAAATCTTTTTAGTAACATTAAAAGAAGCCTGGTAGGGACGCCTGGGTGGCTCAGTGGTATCAGCGGTAGAGTCTCTGCCTTTGGCTCAGGATGCCTTTGGCCCAGGATGTGATCCTGGAGTCCCAGGATCGAGTCTCACATCGGGCTTCCTGCAGGGAGCCTGCTTCTCCCTCTGCCTATGTCTCTGTCTCTCATGAATAAATAAATAAAATCTTTTAAAAAATAAAAAAATAAAAGAAGCCTGGCAAGTTTAAAGAATCTCCAATTCATGAGCTTTACCTATTCCCACTCCCTGCTTCCCAGTTTTCTTTCTCCTTGCTCTATTCTATTTTTTCTTTTTCTTTTTTTTAAGATTTTATTTATTTATTCAGAGAGACACAATGAGAGAGACGGAGACATAGGCAGAAAAAGAAGCAGGCTCCATGCAGCAGGCTCTGTGCAGGGAGCCTGATGTGGGACTCCATCTCGGGACTCTAAGATCATGCTCTGGGCTGGAGGCAGGCGCTCAACCGCTGAGCCACCCAGGGGTCCCTCCTAGCTCTATTCTCCTAATCTCTCTTTTTTTTAATCCTAATCTCTTAATATCCATCCACCACTGTATCTCCTAGTTCTAATTTTGTGCCTTGCACCCTTTATCATTCATTCATGCATTCATATGTAAATCAGTCTTTTAGCACACATTTATTTAACAATTCAGAACTCAAAAGATTTGAGACTGTTGGCAGAGATTGTTTGCCTACCAAATAAGTATTCTGTTTTCTTAAGTAACAGAACTCCAATTTTTATCTGTGTACTTTGGTATCTGGTATTATATTCCCTGGCTACTTTTAAAAAATATTTTATTTATTTATTTGAGAGTGAGAGAGAAAGAAGGAGTAGGGAGAGGAGCAGAAGGAGAGGGAGAAGCAGACTTAGGCTGAGCAGGGAGCCCAACATGGGGCTGGAGTAGGGGCTCCATCTTGGGGCTCATGATCATGACTTGAGCCAAAAGCAGACACTTAACTGACTGAGCCACCCAGGCCCTTTTTCCTACCTACTCTAGCAGCCAAGTGTGGTCATGTAACTCAATTCTGGCTAATTAAATGTAAGAGGAAATGTGTGTGTTCTTGGAAGGTTCCATGGAAGATGCTGTTAGCTGGCAGAATCCCTTTTTTGCCCTTCCTGCTGCCTGGAATGCAGAATTGATGGGTGGTGCTTCAGCAGCAATGGGAAGAGAAGATGTATGCAGAAGATGGGGAAAATGTGAGAACCTGGATCCCCAAGGACCCCATGAAATAAACCAACAACTGTAAATGATCTGCATTTAGATGTCTTTTACATGAGAGAAATATATTTTGTGAATTTTTCAGATTTTTGTTACTAATAGTCGATCATAAATTCTGACATAGGGCGTCTGCTCCTTGACTTAGATACAGATGTATGATAATCTTCTTACTCAGCAATTATGTGAAATGCTTCTCAAATATATATATATTTGAGAAATATATATTATATATATATAATGCTTCTTAAATATATATATATATATATTTAAGTCTAAAGTGACCTAAAATTATTATCAAGTCATAAGGTGATTATATAGAAACATTGAGTGTTTTTAAAAATAAGGATGATTAATAAAATAGATGAGAAAAATTTGAAACTCATTATCTAAAATTATGTTCCCTCTCTCTCTCACCTTAGAAAACTCAGGTTTTCTTTTCCTTTTTGTGTAAAATGTGATCCTTTCATCTCTGACTGAACTATCTCTGCTTCCTCCCTGAAACATAGATATTTAGGAAACACAATTTGGAAAGAACGTAGATAATTAGGCAGAAATGATGTGGCAGAAAGAATGTAAGTAGTCAGGGAATAAAAGGGAGGAGAGAGCAGGCAAAAAATGGCACCGCATTCAGTGATTCATCAACCACTCAGTAAATTATGTTAAAAATGCCATAATGTCAAGCCAGGCTCAAGTGTCCATAGCTTGAGTTACCCTCCAAGATTGTTATGCTTGGAAGTTTGATCTCTCCCTTGAAACCTGGGGGAAGTTAGGGTCTTTCCACTTGTAAGTATGCTGGCTAATCAATATAAAAAGGATAGCTCTACATTAACAGTGATATGACACTTAATAGGAATGACAGCTAATGCCCTCAGGGTCACTGGGTCTTGAAACAAGTTAACTCTCATGTGGGAGCCATGCTAAAGGAGCATATTTTCTAGCTTATCCAGTTTAATCTCACTAGGGTATACTCTTTTTGATCCCTGCTACCCATCTTCTGATTGAACAAAGTATCTACATTCTTTTGATTTGAACCATTCTCTGCTCTTTGTTTTGGGAAAACCTCAGAACTCCTCTCCAGAACCAACCCATTTTATTTTTCTCTGCATTAACATAGCATTAACGTAACAGTGCCTGGAAGGAGCACTTCCTAGGACCTCCATGAAAGAGCAAGATCTTTTATTTTTTTTTAAAGATTTTATTTATTTATTCATGACAGACACACACACACACACACAGAGAGAGAGAGAGAGAGAGAGAGAGAGAGAGAGAGAGAGAGGCAGAGACACAGGCAGAGGGAGAAGCAGGCTCTATGTAGGGAGCCTGAAGTGGGACTCGATCCCCGGTCTCCAGGATCACACCCTGGGCTGAAGGCGGCGCTAAACTGCTGGGCCACCAGAGCTGCCAGAGCAAGATCTTTTAGAAGGTAATCCCAACTGTCACCACATTTACTGAATGCGCACAGACAAATCTTCCAGGGCTCTGAAGGGGAGGTACTGGACAGTTCACTACTCCATAAGCCAGGCCACTTTTAGTGACACATCAGAAGCACTGCTATAAGCTCTGGGAGACCCAGCACTCAGAAAGGTTATTTATCCCAAATGGGGTTACAGCAGGACATACATAAACTTAGGGAATCAACGCCCCCTCCAAAAAAAAAAAAAGGGTATTCAGGGCATGAAGGGGGAGGAATGGAAGACAGACATGGAAGCTGGAGTGTACTTGGGTAGCTAGGCAAAGTGAGACCAGAAAAGGAAAGTAATACGGAAATCCTGGGACAAATTTGTGGAGGACACTTTTGAATGTTTAGGAATTAAATATAGAGGGTTGATGGTATTCACAAAAACCACTTACTTTTAGAGGTGGAAGGGACCTTTGAGAGATTCTACTATTTTATTTTTTTTTAAGATTTTATTTATTTATTCATAGAGACGCAGAGAGAGAGGCAGAGACACAGGCAGAGGGAGAAGCAGGCACCATGCAGAGAGCCCAACGTGGGACTGGATCCAGGATCTCCAGGATCACGCCCTGGGCTGCAGTTGGCGGTAAACTGCTGCGCCACGGGGGCTGCCCAGATTCTACTATTTTAATCCCATAATTCACAGATGCCCAGAAAGCATGGGAGACTTGCCTAAATGCAAATGCTGCCCAACAATTTTACTACAATAATTAAAGCAATGGGTTTTGATTAGTTGTGTGTGTGTGTGTGTGTTTTAATGTTGAAAGAGACCTGACCTCTGTTTGAGGGATTTTCCACACTTATTACACATGTAGAGTTTTTCTTTGTTGTGGATAATCTGGTGCTCAGTGAGACATGAGGTCAGATGGAAGGCCTTCCCACACTCATCATACTCAGGGTTTCTCCCCAGTGTGAATTCTGTAATGTCTATTAAGGTCAGAACTTACACTGAAGGCTTTTCCACATTCACTGCATTCTAAGGCTTTTTCTCCTGTATGAGTTTGCTGATGTTGAATGAAATCTGAACTTTCCCTAAAAGCCTTCCCACACTCCCGGCACTGGTAACATTTTATTTTTTTTTATTTTTTTATTTTTGGTAACATTTTATTAAGCTATGGTATCTCTGCTTGCCACAGCAAGTCCTATGCTGTTACTGAAGGTTTTGCCACATTCACTGCACCCGTTCAGTTCCTCCCCAGTGTGATTTCTCTGATGTTTAATAAGGACTGAGCCTGGACTAAAATTTTTACTACACTGATTACACTGATACGGTTTTTCACCCGTGTGAATTATGAGGTACTTAAACAGGGTTGTGTTCTGACTAAAGGTTCTCCCACACTCTTGACACTGAAAGGGCTTTTCCCTGTGTGGATTCTTTGATGTCCAAGAACTTCAAGCTGTGCATGAAGCTTTTCCCACACCGATCACATTATGTTGTCGTCCTTCCTCTGAATTTCCTTGATGCCTGCCAAGCCTGTCCTTGCATTCATGAAGGTCTCCAAAATGGAGAAACAGAAAAATATTCCTACCTCTGCAGATTCTATGGAGTATCATCTTCTGTGATTCCATTTCTTTGGATACTTCCTGCCTTCCAGCCAATTTCCCAGTCTCAGGCTTGGTCTCACTATCTAAAATAGGAAATAGATCATTGAAACGTCCCTTTCTTTTTCAGCTTTTTTTTTTTAATAGAAAGTTTTAGACATTTAAAAGCAAACAAAATGGAAGTGTCACCTGTTTGAACTGATGGAGTCTTACACACCAAGGGACCATTTGTCTCTTTCTTAGTCATGTTCCCTCAACTGATAAATATCTCTTCAGCTCAATTAAGGAAAGTGCTGGAGAGGAAAGGTGAGATAAACACATCTTGAAATAAATAACTTATGTCGTACTTACTAACGTAGGATCGGGAGCAATCTTTACCATGAAAAGGGCACAAATTATTAAAGCATTTGTTAAAAGTCTGAGGGTATGAAGAGTACTTCAAACTGCATTCAAATACAATTATAGAGGAAAGGCAAAAACGTATTTATTCTATTGCTTGGAAAGAAAATTCTTTGTCTTAATCTTCCCCCAAATAGGACATTGCTTGCAGATTCAGTGTAAACTAATAATTCCCTCATATTAACTAAGATCAGTATTCCTTTATGAACACAACAGAAAAATACAGTTTTAGTGAAATTTGGCCTGAAGGAGATAAGTGTTCCACCAAACTCATTAAAATGAAGATTGTACCTGAATTCAAAGGAAATCTGGAAAAGGACTGATTTCTTGGCTCTTCTGGTCACTTTATTGCTATTATCTAGACAGACTGTCAAGGGGATCAGGATATAAAATGGGGGTAGTTTGTAAATGGAAAGCATATATGACATGTCGAGAATGTGGAAAGGAAAAGGTACCAAATGTAGACTGGAGTGAAATGAAAGGGAAAGTATTGGCATGAAAAGAGGAGAGAATTTAATGTGGAAGAAGATAGAAATGCAGTCAAAGTGAAAGGTTTAAAAGGTGGCTTTATCCTTGATGGGTAGAAAAAAATTAGAGAGACAGAGGGTAGGGCAGGACACTGAGGAGGTAAAGGAGAGGTGGTTGTAAGAAGCAACAGGCTGATGTGATAATTCAGTGCTTTAATAAAAAGCATAAATAGGTATCTGAAAAACAAACTCCTTTTGCTTTGAAGGCCAAGAATAAAGGCTGTACTTTGTAAAGAAAGAAGTAGATGAGACAGTAAGGATTTCGGGTGAGTCAGGCAGAAGCACCCATGAATAAGCTGTCACGGACGGCTTTGATTGGCCAAGAAAGAGCCTGCTCCCCTAACACATCTCCCCAGAGAGTCTCCTCCTCTTGTCCTCACCTCTCTCTTGTTGGGAATGGGCTTTCAGAGAGGCATGTTGGAGCAGGGTCTGCACGTGCTGGAGCGGATAACTTCGTGACTGGTGTGTGGCTCCCAGGAACATCACCTCCTCCCAGAGCACTTCCTGTCCATCTGCTTGGGATGTGCCATGGAGACAGGCAGGGACTACTGGGCTTCGGAAGAAGCTGCTGTGAGAATCAGAGCTAAAGCTTCAGGAAACATTTCCCATGGAGACAGGATTGGGGAAAGGATTCAAGGACTCAGAACAAGGGAGAGACAGAAACCATGAAGCATGATGGGGGGTGGACTCCTAGCAATCTCACTGCTTTCCTATTAACCTAACCTGCAGATACTGCACTTTGCCACCACAGAACACCTGCTCTTGTCTCCTGAAACCCTGGATCATCAAACTCTCTATCCAAATCTTCCAACAAAGACACAGCCTCATCCCTGCATCCCTGTTCTTGGGGTACTACTCTGGCACCCAGGCCTGGAGCTCCTCGGGCAGGATGGTCAGGAACTGCTCCAGCACCAGCGGCTCCAAGGTGTGCTCCTTGCTATGGGTCTCGGGGCACAGCTAGCATTGGCACAGCTCCCAGAGCCGGGTGAGGGCCCATTTCTGGTAGCAGAACTGCCTGAGGCGCAGAGCTCCTGACTGGACTGGCTGTTCTTCTGCAAGTCAATTTCTTGTACAAATACTTACCTTCCTCCATCTTTATTTACTATTACAGGTTCTTGTTATTTTCCGTCCTGGATGATGAGCTCTGCAGCCATCTTCTCTCAGGTGAGGGGTCCCTGCAGATGGCTTTATACCCCAAGGAGAATCCCTTTCACAGAATATAGAAAAGTATTAAGATGAAAAATTGCCACCAATTAAAAAAGAAAATCTACATGTACTATTAAAGGTTGCACAGGATACTTTAAGAAAAACACAACAGAAGAAGTTTTTGAAATTTTGCTAACAGTGACATAGATGATTTAAGGATTTGACACTCTTGGTAATGAACATTTAAATGACTATTTTGGAAATTAAAGAGTAATCTTTTTTCCTTCTTGTCTTTCCTGTCCTCACTCTACCCCCAATAAAATCCCCTTCAATTTTAGACGTGTCAAATGTGTTCTACTTGAGGGCCTCGACACCTGCTTGGGATGCTCTTATGCAGATATTTGCATGGGATATTCCCTCATTTGATGACAGCATGCTCAAAAAGCATATCCTCCAAGAGACATTTCTAGATCACGCTGTATGAAATAGCTCTCCACCCACCATCACTCTCTTATCCTACTACAATGTTTTTTGTATCATTCACCACCACCGGAGGTTGTATGTTTACTCCTCACTCCCACAATAACACAGGCAGGGCTTTATCTGTTCAGAACACAAACAGGTGGTGCCAGAGCAGTGCATGATACATAGTAAGCCATCAATGATTAGACAAATACAGCAGTGAAAACATGAATAGGCCCACAGTTGTGAACTTCCCGAATGCTCTGAAAACCAAGAGCATTTTCTTTATTACTAGAAGGCAATCCTCAAAGTGATAAGTTTATTAACAAAACTTGTCCTGAAATGACAGTAGGCTTATAGTCTCAGTGTGAATCATGTTCTGTTACAGAACTAACACGTTTGTACACGCGGCTGCCCTCGACTCCCCAGGTGCTGTGCGTTTAAAACACCATATAAGCACCACGCTTTTCAAACAATCCCTCCAAATCTGGTTCCGAAATCATTTCTGACCCCCAGGGTTGGAGAAGAGTTTTCTGTGTGTCAGGGACCCACCGGCTCGCAAGAGAGCCACGCGTCTCCCCGGAGTCCCCGGCTTCCCGCCCGCGCTGGACAGCGGAGCCGCGCCAGGTGTCAGCCCCCCGGATGCCCGACGGCCCGCGGGGTCCCACTCGGGCGGCTCAGGCCCCTGCAGCGCCCCGCCTGGTACATGCCTGCCCCCCCCCCCCCAGCACCCAGCACCCAGGACACTACCGCCCCCCAAACCCACGCTCCCGGGTCGAGGCGGGGCTGCTCCGGAAACCACCGCGCGGTCTGCAGTGTCTGATGCTTTCCTCCCCGCCCCGCACCCCGGGGTAGTATCTTCCTCTGCACCGCCCCCTCCCGCAGGGTGTGTGGTTCTCCCGCAGCCCCTTCCTCCGCCTTTCCTTCCTGCTCACCTGACCCCACGGCCTGGCACATCTGCACCCTACCGTGGGATAGCTCGGTGTCCGAGCTCGACTCGGAAACCCCGCTTAGAGCTCTGGATGCCCTGTCGCCTTGGAGGCCCTTGTAGGAGGGCTGAGAATCAGACGAGACTGTTGCGGTGGCCGGTGACCGGGGGCCAGAGGTTTGCACCAGGAGCGGAACGACGAGCAGGACGGATTTGATTCTCTCCAGGGAAGGAGAGGGCCCAGATACGCAGAGCTGCGGCTCGGTTCTTTTAGGCTGGCCCGGAGTTTTAAGGATGTGAGAGGGTTGCAGGAGCGCCGGTGGAGGTGGGACGGGGGGTCCATTCTTGGCCAGGTAGAGCGGGAGGGGCAGGTGCTCTCGGGATGTGGGTTGTGGTCAGACTAGAGAAGAATGTTTTGTATACGTGGAGTCGATTTTCCCAAGATGTAGGGCACTTGAAAAGCAATGAGGTAGGGCCAAGTGTAGACACCTGTAAGTTTTGTCTGTAAGGTGGCTGGGGGAAGGGGTGGGGTGGGGTTTGAATAAATTTCTTTTAGGGATGAACCATAGGAAATCAAATTTGATAGCCTACAAGTGGGGAAGTCCACAGACATGAAATTCCAAAGACAGTCAAGCAAAATAAGATATAAATGTCCTCAACAAAGGAGAACCTGGCAGGAGTCTGGGACTCACAGGGAAGGAATGCAATCCTCAGGAAGATGAAAAAGAGTAACTGTTTGGTAAACAAATGTTTTCTTGGCCACTCAGAAATACTGGGGCATAGAGGACCTTGATGAAACTGGCCTTGCTAGGTTCCTCCCTGTCCACCATACCTAGTTCACACCATAATGTTGTTATCCGTGGTGACACCTCCCTTCCTGGAGCAGGACCTCTATCTACATTCTGTTTAGGCAGTTGTGGGGGAGGTAAAGAGCTTTTCCTGAAGCTCCTGGGTTTCAATTGCTTTTTAACTCAAAATAATCATCATGCTTAGGGAGCATGTCTTGAGGCAGCCTGCCCTTGGCCCCTACAGAATGCAGTTACTTAATCTCTGTGTGCCTCATTTTCCTTATCTGTAAAGTAAAAATAATAGTACACTCATCAGACAGTTATCGTGAGTATTGAATGATTAACCTGTAAAGAACCCCCGGCATCCAGGTAGATCCTTGCAAATCATCTGGAATAGTTCTTAAGCATTATTTTTAATGGCCTCAAGGCATTTATTTTAATAGCTAACTTACTGTCAAGCATACTAAAATATATTTTTTGCTATAATGACCAAGTCTGAAGCATTTCTTTTTTTGCAACATTCTTATACATGATGTCTTCTGCACACATATGATTTTATTTCTAGAGGATAGGTTCTCACAGTAAGATTGCTGGATGGAAGAATATATATATATATATATATATGTATATATATATCTTTTTAAAGATTTTTTAAATTAATTAATTAATTTATTTATGAGAGAGAGAAAGAGTGTGTGTGTGGGGGGGGCGGGAGAGGGAGAAGCAGATGGAGAGGGACAAATGAGCTCCATGCTGAGTGGAGCCAGATGTGGGGCTGGATCCCACATCCCAGAGATCATGACCTGAGCATTAACCAAGAATCAGATGCTTAACAAACTGAACCACCAGTGTCTTTTTAATAATGAAAGATGCTGTTAGATTGCTTTCCAAAAGGCTGTAACATCTCATATTTCAAAGAGCAACAGTCATTACAGCTTTTCAAAATGAAGGCCAGGATGGCCTCATGTCACATGGGAGAGAAAGTTTTCCCAAGCTTATCCTTGATCCTTGGCCCTCAGATCTCTTTCTCTGGGGTGCTATTTATTCCCTCCAGATAACGGGATAAAACTAATTCCTATATTCTAAAGTATTGCTCACATTTAAAAAATATTACTTTCTAGGGTGCCTGGATGACTCAGTCAGTTGAGCATCTGCCTTCGGCTTGGGTCATGTCCTGTGATGGAGCCCCAAGTTGGGCTCCCTGCTCAGCGGAGAGTCTGCTTCTCCCTCTCCTATTCCCTCTGCTTGTGTTCTCTCTCTCTGTGTGTCAAACAAATAAATAAGATTAAATAAATAAAAAATATTACTTTCTAAGATCCATCAACTTTCCTTCATATGTGTGTCACATTTCCCAGTTTGTATTAGCAGGAGTTAAAAGTCCATGTCACCTTGCAACCTCGTCTGCACTTTTAAAAACTTGTTTGTAAGACCAAGTTTTGTCACATAAAGGTATGCCTATGTTTCCTATACCTAAGATATCTATATTCATCAACTTTTTATGTTGTTTTGTGTTTATTGTGTTACACACATCTTTATCATTTCTATTCATCTTGTTTGGTCTTTCTATCTATTCAATTGTCAGAAGTGCAAATCTCTTCTACAACTGTGACAGTAAAGTATTTTATTTTTAATGAAAAGCTTTTTATAATGTTAACCTTTTGATTTAAATTTAATTTGTTGTAATTTATGGTATGAAGAATAGACCCAAATTAAGTATTTACCATACCAACTTTTTGATTTACATTTATGTTTTTATAATTAACAATGCATGTTGTAATTGTGTTTTTTTTAAACAAGGGTGTTTATTTTCATAAGTGAAGTGTGAGAATAAGAAATATGTATTTGATCTTTGTGCCCAGTTCTTGACACAGAACTTTGAATTTCCCAAGTGATGGAGTGATAGGAGCATCCTATGTTATTCATAACAAGCCAATCCAACCATACCTGAATTTATTCTAATAAGGTGACTCTTGGTGGGCCCATAGGTGGCTTCAGGATGAAGGGCCTGATTGCCAGAGGAAACAACCGGGATTGGAGGGTTGGAACTTTTGGCCCCCTCCCTTGACTCTGGGGAGTGGAGGAGGCTGGAGATTGAGTCAATCACCAATGGCCAATGATTTACAATGGCCAATGATTTAATCAAACATGTAGTGGAGGCTTTGTAAAAACAAAAACAAAAACAAAAACAAAAAAAAAACAATGGCATTTGGAGAACTTCCAGGTATGAGGTACTGTGAGGCATCATGCCCTGAGAGTGAATGAACACTTCACCCACCATCCCTCCCTGCCAAACCTTGCCATATGCACCTCTTACACTCAGCTGCTCCTAGGTTGTATGTTTTAGTTACAAACTGGTAAAAGTAAGCAAAGTGTTTCCTTGAGTTTTGTGAACTGTTCTGGCCAATTATCAAATCTGAAGGTGAGGTTGTAGGAACATTTTATTTAGCTGCTGGGTCACAAGTACAAGTGGTCTGGACTTGCAATTGGCGTCCAAGGTGGAGGCCGCTTTTGTGGGACTGAGCTCTTGAATTGTGGAGTCTCTGCTAACTCTGAGTAGTGTGAGAATTGAATTGCATTGTAGGCCACCCAGTTGGTGTCAGAGAATTGGCTGGTGTAGGAAAACCCCAACGTACTTGGTAAACACAGTTCATGAAAACTTTCTTGACTTGACTTTTGAGTATGATTTTGGTGAAACATATTTAAAAGAGGACATATCTTAGATTATTGTTGGGCTTTTCCATTCAGAATAAAGCATCATTTTCTCATATTCTTTTGTACTAAAAGGCTCTTCTGAGAAGTCTCCTCAAAGCTTCTTTAACATCCTTGCTCCTCAGGGTGTAGATGAATGGGTTGGCCATAGGAGTAATAACACAGTAAAACAGCATTAGAACTTTGGTAAGGTCTTGAAAGCTATCCCCCAAAAGCTGCATATAGATGTAGATGCCAGGGCCATAAAATAAAGATACCACCAGTAAACGTGAAGAACAAGTGTCGAAGGCATTAAGTCTCTTATCAACAGAGGGGATTCGAAATACGGCTTGGGCAATACAACTATAAGGGACAAGAATCATGGAGAGGGGACCCATTATCAGAAAGGTGGCCACCACAGCTAAAGTAACCTTGTTGATTATGGTGTCCACATAAACCATCTTAATAACCACAGGCAGCTCACAAAAGAAGTGGTCTAGCTCCTGGTTCCCACACAGGGGCAGCTGGACCATGAGTATGGACTGCAGCAGTGAATTTGCCAGACCATTGAGCCAGGCAGTGCTGGAGAGCTGCCAGCAGTGCTTGTGGTCCATGACTACAGAGTACCTCAGAGGCTTAAGCACAGCCACATAGTCTAAGGCCATGATTCCAAGCAGGACACATTCAGTACAGCCTAGCCAGTGGAATATATAGGCCTGGGCCATACAGCCTATATAAATAATGTTCTTGTTGGGGCCCACCAAGTTGAATAGCATTTGGGATACAGTTGTGGTATCCCAGTTGTGGTAAACAGAGATCCAAAAAGGAGAGGCTCATGAGGAAGAAATACATAGGACTTTGAAGTTGGGAATCTAGTGGAGAAACCAGAATAATAGCAATATTTTCCAACTGTGCACATGTAGGAGATGAGAAAGGCAAAGAAGAGAGGAAGACCCAACCAAGGGTACTTGGCAAAGTCCATAAGAATGAAATCCTCTGGGAAACTTTCATTTATATGCTTCATTAAATTTTGATGGGAGACACCTGCCAAAATCAAGGAAGATATGAGTGATTTAAAAACCCCAAGTTAGCAGAAGTTTTGAGAAAAAAATATACATTTTGGGGGGTGGAGAGATAGGTTACACTCCCAATAGAAATCATAACATTAATGAATATAATAATTACAATTAACATTATAAAGTAACATTTGGAAAATCCTTTCAGTAGAGAATGTTTTTAGTAGAGAAGTTTCTTTTTTTAAGATTTTTTGATTATTTATTTATTTATTCATGAGAGACACAGAGAAAGAGGCAGAGACATAGGCAGAGGAAGAAGCAGGTTCCTCGTGGAGAGCCTGATGTGAGACTTGACCCTGGAACCCCAGGATCACACCCTGAGCCAAAGGCAGACTCTCAATCACTGAGCCACCTAGACATCCCAAGAAGTTTCTATATATATATATATTTTTTTTTCCCCCTAAATCAAAGCACTGTGTGATAGGTTAGCGGCATTAGTGGCTATGGCGCTTTTGTATGATTAAAGAAGCCATAGGGAGGTGGGCAGTCTATTTTCCCAGCAACTTTGCAGCTAAGGGTGCATGTGATCTACATTTGGTCATCAGATGCTTCAACACAGGATTTGAATCTTGGTAAAAGGATGCAAAAGAATGAGGAGGGGGAAAGGAATTGTCAGAGCAGATGCCTTCCTGATTAATGTCCCATGTGGCAACAGTAAAGGATGTGTCCTATGTAGTCTCTTTCTGGAATGGGATTTTGGCTGTACCTTGTTTCCCTTCTGCTTGTTTGTGAAGTTTGGTTCTTTACCATTCACATCAATTCTGTGAACTACTACTCTTAAAATATCTTCTTTCTGCTTAAGTTATCAGAATTATTTTCTTTGTTTACAACCGGGTACCAGAAAGTGGGTTGAAATTTTCTGAAGATCTCATTAGTCAGGGGACTGGTGAGGAAAGAATGGAACTCCAAGAATTGGAATGAGGATATATGTGGCATCCAGGGTATTCATGGTTCCGCACCACCCACCCTCCCATTCTAGCCAAGGCACATTTCTTTTGTCTAATAAAGCTGCCATGCTTGACAATGCTATCCCTATCAAGATAATGAAGTGAGAAGCTACAGACTGGGAGAAAATATTTGCAAAAGACATATATGATAAAGGATTGTTATTCAAAATATATAAATAACACTTAAAACTCAACAATAAAGAAACAACCTAATTTTATTTATTTATTTTTAAAGTGTTCCTTCCAATGTAGTAGGATACATAGGAGGAGGTTTTTGTTTGTTTGTTTTTGTTTTTTTTATTCATGAGAGACACACAGAGAGAGGCAGAGGGAGAAGCAGGCTCCAAGCAGGGAGGCTGATGTAGGACTCGATCCCAGGTCCCCAGGACCAGGCCCTGGACTGAAGGCAGCATTAAACCACCTGAGCCACCCAGGCTGCCCCAACAACCCAATTTTAAAACAGGCCAAAGTCCTTAGCTCATCAAAGAAGAAATATAGGTGGCAAATAAGCAAATGTAAAGATGTTCCAAATCATATGTTGCTATAGACTAAATATTTTATTCACCCCCTTCACCAAATTCATATGTTACAACCTAGTTCCCAATGAGATGGTGCTAGGAGGCAGAGCCTTTGGGAGGCCTTAGGTCATGAAGGTGGGCCTTTATGTCTGGGATTGGTGCTCTTATAAAAAAGAACCCAGGGGATCCCTGGGTGGCGCAGCGGTTTAGCGCTTGCCTTTGGCCCAGGGCATGATCCTGGAGACCCAGGATCGAGTCCCATGTCGGGCTCCCAGTGCATGGAGCCTGCTTCTCCCCCTGCCTATGTCTCTGCCTCTCTCTCTGTGACTATCATAAATTTAAAAAAAATAATTATTTTTTATTTTTTATTTTTTTTTTTAATTTTTTTTTTAATTTTTTTTTTATTTATTTATGATAGTCACAGAGAGAGAGAGAGAGAGAGAGAGAGAGAGAGGCAGAGACACAGGCAGAGGGAGAAGCAGGCTCCATGCACCAGGAGCCCGATGTGGGATTCGATCCCGGATCTCCAGGATCGCGCCCTGGGCCAAAGGCAGGCGCCAAACCGCTGCGCCACCCAGGGATCCCTAAAAAAAATAATTAAAAAAAGAGAACCCAGAGACCCCTTGTACTTTTCACCATGGGAGGTTATAGCTAGAAGGTGCTATCTGCTCATCAAAAAGTGGTTCCTTACCAAATACGCCTGTCTCATGATCTTGGACTTTTCAACTTCCAGAACTGTGAGAAAAATGTTATAAGCCACCCAATCCTGGGCATTTTGTTTCAGCAGCCCAAATGGGCTAAGACGTATGTCATCAGGGAAATGCAATTAGAACAATGAGATTCCACTACATGACTACTAGAATGGCCAAAATTCAGAACAATGACACCAAATCTTGAGAAGGATGTGGTGCAATACAAACTCATATTCATGGCTGGTGGGAATGCAAAATGGTACAGCCACTTTGGAAGATAGCCTGCAAGTTTCTTACAAAACCACACATACTCTTACCATTTGATCCAGCAATAACCCTTCTTCCTTTAAAGACCTTATAATCTATTCATGGAAGCAAGATATTTCATAAGAGGAAATGTATACAAGAGAAAATTAACATATGCACAATTCTCAAGACATAGCATATAGCCTTAATATTTAAAATCAGAATATTTTGGTTGATCCATTTACAGTTATTTATCCATTCACTCATTAAATTAACATTACTTTTATGCCTACCAAGCATAGGGCATAATATTAGGCACTGCAGGGCAGGAAAACTAACCAGATCTATCCTTCATTCCAAGGATATCATACACCAGTATCTCTCTACATGTGCATAAATAAGTAAGAATAACTAAAAATGTGCTAACAGCCATCCTAGATGTACAGGTAAAGGGTGAAGAGAATTTAGAGGTGGGAGAAATCATTCATAGGCGGGAATCAAGAAGGTGATGGTATCATGAAGGTGAGTGCTACTAAAGAAAATCTCATATTAGATATGGATTTCAGCTTAAACATGGCACACGTAACAAAGGTATTTGTCCCTACCTACCACAGTGGCAGTAAAATAATTTTTTAAAAGGTAAAAACTCACAAAGGAGAAGAGGTTGAGAAGGGAGATGACAACAGAGAAGCAATGTCAACAGGATTTTGGAAGATGGAAAGAAAGTAGGTGTTTGGGTGATGGTTGTCTTGGAAGATCTGGGAAAGCAGAGACCTTGAGAGCAATGGGAGGAGCCAACAAGCAAGTAGACTCATAGGGGAGAAACCGAGAAAGGTGTAGGATTGGAGGAACCACAGACCTTGAAGGTGATAGCTGTGGCATGAAGTGAAAACGAGAGGACTGTAGGAGGGATATATTAAGAACAGTTAGACCCTGAGGTCCCCTACTTCTTCAGTGCTACCAGGTGACTGCAGGAGGCAGCATGTTTGCTCCTCTGTGAAGGTGATCTAGGGGCACTATGCACTTGGGGACACCAGACAAACCTGATCCCACAGGAGAGGACAGAATGAAAATGGGGCAATCACAGAGCACTCACCAATTTGTGAGACTCTCAACTTTTCTCAATTATCAGAATGTTGGCAGCCATGCCAGGATGACTTAAACAGGAATTAGAAGGATTTGTGATTTGAGAAACAGTCCAGGAAAAGACCTACATTTTCAAATGAAGATTTTAAAATGAAAAGCTGCATTCATACTTGACCAAACTACAGGGAAAGCTGCCATCAACAAACTCCTTGTATTCACAAAATTACCAGTCAGCCCTGTTGTGTCTTACCCTGAAATATGAGTGGACCAGAATGACCAAACATCTCAGAAAAGCTTTTAACTATAATAGACCAAAAAAATGAGCTTAAAAAAAAAAAAAAAGAACTGGGATCCCTGGGTGGCGCAGCGGTTTAGCGCCTGCCTTTGGCCCAGGGCGCGATCCTGGAGATCCGGGATCGAATCCCACGTCGGGCTCCCGGTGCATGGAGCCTGCTTCTCCCTCTGCCTGTGTCTCTGCCTCTCTCTCTCTCTGTGTGACTATCATAAATAAATAAAAATTAAAAAAAAAAGAACTTAGATATAAGAGACAATGCAGGAAGGAGAAACCCTCAAACATTAAGGAGATACTATAACCTTGAAATACAAGCAGAATTACTAGAAACCGGGGGCATTATTTAGAGAACATGAAATAGTGGTTGAAAACTATATGATAGGGCAGCCTGGGTGGCTTGGCGGTTTGGCGCCTGCCTGGGGAGACCCAGGATCGAGTCCCACATCGGGCTCCCTGCATGGAGTCTGCTTCTCCCTCTGCCTGTATCTCTGCCTCTCTGTCTCTCATGAATAAATAAATGAAATCTAAAAAAAGAGAAAACTATATGATATAAAGGAAAGATTAAATAAAAGGTTTGAAAGGGAAATTCTTAGAAAATAGAACAAAAATATAGAAATGGAATAAAATAGATAAAAAAGTATCAGACCAGAAGACCTATCAGGTTTTAGAGGAGTTGATTAATAACACTGTCTTCTCTTCTTGAATTCAAAACAAAATGAAAAATGGATATAGATGCCAGAGTGATGATCAAAAAATGTGTTTGCATTATTGTTTGAAGATCACAGTTTATGTCATGCAATCAAATCATCTTGCTTTTTCTACATCCCTGAGAGCACTTACCCCATCAGTTACTAGCACAAATGGACAACGCCCACCCCTCCTCCCAAAACACACACAGACACAGACACACACACACACACGCACACATACACGCACACACACAACCACATGATGAATCTGTGCCTATAGGTCAGGCATAGTGAAAGTAGAGCGGGATGAATCCCAAAGACAGGTGAGATTCAACCAGAGAGAAAGTGGCTGAGTCAAGCACTGAATCAACCAACCATGCTTGGTTCCATTTGTCAAATTTACCAGTCTTAGTATGGTTTTATCTTTTAAAGATTTATTTATTTTTTAGAGATGGTGGGGAGGGGCAGAGGGAGAGGGAGAGAGAGCCTTAAGCTGACTCCGTGCTGAGCTGCTTGGAAGGGAGCTCGATCTTACCACCCCAAGACCATGACTTGAGCAAAATCAAGAGTGGGATGCTAAACCAACTGGGCCATCCAAGCACCTCTATTTATTTTTAATTAAAGTACAATTAACACATGGTGTTAGGGGCATCTGGATGTCTCAGTCAGTTAAGCCACGACTTGGATTCAGCTCAGGGTCCTGGGATTGAGCCCCATGTGGGGCTCCCCACTTAGCAAGGAGTCTGCTTGTCTTTCTCTCCCTCTGTCCACCCCAGTCTCTCTTTCTCTCTCTCAAATAAATAAATACAATCTTTTAAAGAGAGAGAGAACACAAGTGGGGAGGGGCAGAGGGAGGAGAAGCAGACTCCTGGCTGAGCAGAGAGCCCAAAGCAGGGCTCCATGCCAGTACCCTGGGATAAGCACCTGAGCCAAAGGCAGATGCTTCACTGACTGAGCCACACAGGCATCCCTTTAAAAAATTAAAAAAATATAACATTGGATGTTATATATTTCAATTTTTTAATTAAAAAATAAGTTTACCAATCTGATAAATTCCTTTTTCTTTCTCAAAACTATGAAGGAGAGAGTTGAGATAAATTGGAAATATTCCCCCATACACTTCTTGCCTGATGAATGTACTAGAACTTCCTCCACTGTATTAGAAATGGGGATTAATGGGTTGCCTGGGTGGCTCAGGACAGGGACAGGACCAGATATGGAGGCAGAGGCAGTGGCAAAGAAACAAGTCTCCAAAAACAGAGAACATAATAACCTATACTTGCTGGAAAATTCATGCATTTGCATATAAGATGGAAAAGAGTAAAACAAGATCCACAGCAGCCCCCACCTCCCCGCCCCAGTCCTCAATACTTTGGCTTGTTGGTCATTGTTCATAAGGTTTGGTCTTCAAATTTATAATCAGAGTATTTAGTGCTTTGACCTGCTCTGTTTTCCTGCCTCCTAGATAATGGGAACTTTTGGACATAATTCTGAGATTGAAGGGAACAAATGATAGCCTCGGGTCTGGCATAATAAGAAGTCATTTAGCTCATGGAGTGATCTTACCCTGCCTGATCTTGTTCAAAATTTGGAACCTTCATTTTCTGTCTCAAAACAAAATAAAATTGATCAACACTCAGTGCCATCTAGGCTGATGTGCATAGAATGAGACATCACAAAAACATACTTCTTCTCATTTGAACTTGTATTAACCAGGTGTCATTAGCTATAGAATTTAGTCAGGAGAAGGGTTGCAAAAGGGTTGGATTCCAAAAGTTCTGAGAGAGGGAAGAAGGTACAATCTGTCTAGGGCTTCAATAAGAGTCACTAAAGGTCTTGATACGGTGGATAGGGTGAATGTACTTTCCAGAGGCATAGGTTCCAAGTCTGATTCAATGGCAGATAAAACCAGTTCTCACCCATTACACCAGTGGTCCCAGAGGGGCTGTCATTGGCAAATGAATCTCTCTGGAGGAACACTGTCCATCTTTTATTTTCAGTTTTGGTTATGATTGCAGATTACATTAGTTCTTCCACTCATTAATCCCATCTCAATAACAAGGGAGAGTAGGATTTACCCCCCAAATTTTCAGAAAGCAAACAATACTGCATTAATGATGATGATGATTGTAGTTTAATATATCCTAGTTACTTTACATGAATGGTCTCATATAATGTTCCTACCAACTCCTTGACATGGATATTATTATTGTCTTAATTTTATAGTTGACCTTGAAGCTTCAAAAGGTGTCATTTGTCCCACCTATGTAAGGCTTACACATTTTCAGAACTCAAACACGAAGTGAATGCTTTGCCAATGTCATGAGTAAACATCGGTTTTCTTGTCAGTGTTTGGGGGATGTGTTTATTTGGTGTGTTCAACCATACCAAAGGCTCTTTAAAGACAAGGCTCAGGTCCTCTTTTTCAACTGATTTCAGCGCAGTAATAGTCAACTTAAGTCCTCCTTCTATTTCTTACAAAGGAGGGTAAACCTTCCAGCCATCTCAATCATATGAAGAATATCTCAGAGCAGGTCACTTTTCAGGACAAGGTAGAACAGAAGAAGGAATTTAAAAAGTGCTTTAAAGGCAAAATCCTTGCCAACTCCATGACAATACTTTTATCTCCACACTTTCATCACATCCACAAAGCTGCCTCTTCAGGCACTTTAGCTTATTAGATACTCTCATTATGAAGTTGTTACTCAGAGAAAAGCCATACAATTCTCCCTCTCCTACTTGTTATGGACTGAATTGTGTTCCCCCTTTCCAACTCAGATGTTGAAGCCCTTACCCCTGACCTGACTACATTTTGGGATAGGGTCTTTAAGGCCTTAATTAAGATTACATGAGGTCATAAGGGTGGTGCCTTTACTTAATGAGACTGGTGTCCTTATCAGAAGGGAAAGATAAATGAGAGCTGTCATACCACCTCACTGTCTTCCTCTCTCTCTTCTTGAAAGGCCATGTGAGGAAGCAGCAGGAAGGTGGAGGTCTACAAAGCAGAGGAGAGGCCTCTTCAGAAAATGACTCTGACAGCGCCTTCATCTTGGGCTTTTAGGCTCCAGAACTATGAGAAGATAAACTTCTGTTGTTAAAGCCACCCGGGCTGTTATATTTTGTTACAGCAGCCCTAGGTGACAACTACACTATATTTACATCGAAAGAATCGGCAGATAAGGAGAGCATGTCCCAGGCAAAAGCAGATAGAGCCTAGGAGATAGAGAAGATCAATTCGGTTTGTTCATATGGTCTGTACCTCCTGTGAGGAGAAATTCTTATATAGATTTCTAAGGTTTTATTTTACATCTTCCTCTTCCATGTTTCAAACCTGAGTCAAGCAGTTGTTCACTGGACAAGTCTTTTTTCACAGAAAATAGAAGGTTATCTCAGGCTATCTAACCCATAGGACCAAGGTTTGAGATCAGTCTAAGTTGCTTAATTTTGCTTAGCTCTGTGGCCAAAAACTTAATTCTTGACTGAATAAAATAGAAGACAGGTATCATGAGAAAAGCATGGATTCCAGAATCAGACAGAGACTTGGATTCGACACTGCACTTTGTCCTTACTACAAGTCTGTGAACATTACTGAGCCTGTTTCCTCATCTTCAGTGGATTATTACACATATTTGACAGGATTGTCGGGTTGATTAGGTGGAGTGTGTCTGCAAACACCTGGAATATTGTAGACTTCCAGTAATTCTAATTTGATAATAGGAGGGTAAGCGGATGTTCATGAATCAATATAAAAGTGCTAAAGGCCTATGTTGACCTCACTTTTAGTTCAGCTATGTAATATGGAGTTTTGCAAACGTAATTCACTTGCTTCAAAATTACTTGGAGTGTTTGCTCAAAGTACTTATTTCTGTGTCCTTCACCAAACCAGAATTAAAACTTCTGGGGATGAGTCCCAAGAAACTATATTTTTAACAAGTTCCTTAGGTGATTTAAATGCACATCCAGCTTGGGAGTCACTGCATCATAGGATCATTCTGTGTTTTAAATTGCAGAATTAAACTTCAGTTTCCATTGGGGCCAATTATTTATTTCCTTGGGGACTAAAACTCTTCCTTGAATACTGAAGACATATAAGAAAATATGCATTACTATTTTATAATTTGGTGGTATTTGGAAAATCATATGTAAAACGTAGCATGCTGGGTTCTCTGGAATCCCTAATTAATTACATGGGAATTCAGGAAAAGGCTTAAAGAGTTGGGAACATTTTTGTTGTTCTCCCCCCATTCCTCCCCTAAAAAGAGAGGACAGAGAGGAACTTCAGCAAAGACATCACAAAGGAAGTTACTGATTTCTGGGTTGCTCAGCTCTCAGAGCCACAGGAAGTGCATTTTCTTCTCTTCACAGTTATCACTTTGATCATAAAGAAACACATCCTTGGTCCTTGAGAGTGAGAATGTTCAGTCCCAACTGCATGTGAATGATTGGATCAGAGTTTAGAGTAACACGGAATAATTTGGGAGAAGAAAAGTCAAGGCCCCACTGGGAGTCGAACCCAGGATCTCCTGTTTACAAGACAGGCGCTTTAACCAGCTAAGCCATGGAGCCCATATAGGTGGCCATGATTGTGTTAGATCTATCCTTGCTATTAGATCAAATAGTATTGCCAGAGCCCATAGAATGCAGAGCAGTCTCTCATAAGAAAACGGACAGACTCCAAGAGGACGTTTTTGCTCACTTAGATGCTGCAGAGCTAATAGAAGTGGGAAAGGCTGGGCGCAGCTGGCGGGTTAGGACTCCTAACACTCCACTCAACCCAGGAACAACTCTCAGGAAAACCCAAGGCCAGGCCCCTCTTCTTCCCAACTAGAGCCAAGCCAGGACTGTACCTGCTCCTTTGTAACTTAGACTCACGACCTTCCAATATGCTAAGTTATAGGATCTCTCAGGACCGCAGGGCACTGCTGAGACCGGTGACACAGGCACAGGTGTAGGGTGCTCGGGTTGAAGGCGAGGAAGCGGGGGGCCCCCCAGCCCAAAGTGTTCCCTGGGTCCGAGGACAGCCCTTCGGAGGTGAGGGTCTGTACGGTTCCTGGAGGCATCGCTTTGCCCCTTCCGGCAAAACCGAGGCCTGCTTCCCAGGGCCGTGCGTCATCAGTTCGCCCAACAGGTGACGCCTTCTCCCCTCTCACCCCATCCTGTGAGGTCGCAGCTCCGCGGTCACTCGCACCCCCGACACTGCACCCCCCCAAATGGCCTGCCCCCTTCCGCGAGATCGTACCCGGGGCGCAGAGAGCGGGGCTCTCAGGTGGCATCTGGTCGCGCTGTGCGTGAGTACTAGGGGCCTGAGACCGGGGTGGGGGTGGGGGTTTGGCCGGCAGGGGCTTTGAACACCCGAAGATGAGGTGCGGAGGGGATGAGGCTGAGAGGCCGAAAAGGGCGTTGGAGGAGATCCCGGGACCACCCAGACCGCGCTGTGCGCTGGGGGCCGCGGGGACTGGTCCTCTTCTGCCCGGAGGACACCAAGACTCTCACAATCCAAACAGATCCCTTCCCTAAACTTTGAGTCTTGTTAACGTCTCTGTCTCTCAGTCTGTCTTGCTCCTGTAGGCACGCACAACCAGGACTCCAGCTCCACTCCTGCTCCCGTGAAGAGGATGCAGGGTTGGGGTGGGATCCCCTCTGACTTCCACCTGCAGACTTTGAAAACACCTCCCCGCAACCTTCCCCTGAGACTCAGCCCACCACAGGCCTGAGATTCAACACAGCAATGCAATGCCAATCAAAATTCCAGCAAGTTACTTCATGAATATTGACAAATTGACTCAAAAGTTTATATGTAGACAGAAATGACTCAAATTATCAACACAAAATTGAAGAACAAAGTTGGAGGATGGTCACTACTAGACCTCAGATTTACCATAAAGAGACAGTAATAAAGACTGTGGTGCCTGGTGAAAAACAAAACAAAACAAAACAAACAGATCCATGGAGCAGAATAGAATGTCCAGATATAGACCCACATAGTCAACTGATCACTGACTAAAGGCAGTACATGGAGCAAACACAGTCTCATCAACAAATGGTGCTGAGACAACTGGATGTCCACATGCAGAAAAAACAAAAACAAAAAGAATCTAGACACAGAACTAGACACAGACCTTATACCTTTTACTAAACTTAACTCAAAATGGATCCTAGACCTAAATTTAAAATGTAAAACCATAAAACTCCTAGAAAATAGCATAGAGGAAAATAGGTGACCTTGGGTTTACTGAAAACTTCTTAAAGACACCAAAAACATGATTCATGAGAGGAAAATGTGTTAAGTTGGACTTCATGAGAATTTAGAATGTCTGTTCTGCAAGACACAGATAAGAAAATGAGAAGACATGCCACAGACTGGGAGAAAATATTTGCAAAAGACACACCTGAAAAGGACATATCTAACATTTGCATAACTAACATATGCAAAGAACTCTTAAAATTCAACAACAAAAGAAACAACTCAATTTGTACCATTTTTCCCCATCACGATAAGTGTACCCTTTAATTCCTACTCTCTATTTCCTCCATTCACCCATCCAAACCTCCTCTGTGGTAACCATCAGTTTGTTCTCTGTAGTTAAGAGTCTGTTTCTTGGTTTCTCTCGCTCTCTCTGTTGTTTTCTATTTCTCTGTTCCCCCCTCCCAAACATTTGTTTTGTTTCTTAAGCTAAACACATGCGTGAGATCATATGGTATTTGCCTTTTTTTGACTTATTTTGCTTAGCATAGCACTCTCCACCCCATCCATGTTGTTGCAAATGGCAACATTTCATCCTTTTATGGCTGAGTTATATACATACATAAAACCTCTTCTTTATCCGTTCATCCATCGATACACATCTGGGCTCTTTCCATATTTTGCCTATTGTTGATAATGCTGCAATAAACATCAAAGTGCATGTATCCTTTGAATTAGCACCTTTCTATTTTTTTGGGTAAATACTGTGATTGTATTTATGTGATTCCTGGCTCATAGAGCATTTTTAATTGTAATTTTTTGAGGAACTTCCAGACTGTTTTCCACAGTGGCTGCAACAATTTGCATTCCCACCCACAGTGTAAGAGGGTTCCCCTGTCTCCATGTCTTCGCCAACACTCGCTGTTTCTTGTGCTTTGATGTTAGTCATTCTGGCAGCTGTGAGGTGACATCTCCTTATGGTTTTGATTTGCATATCCCTGATGATCAGTGATGTAGAGCATCTTTTCTTGTATCTGTTGACCATCTGTAAGTCTTCTTAGGAGAAATGTCTGTTCATGTCCCCTGCCCATTTTCAAACTGGGTTGTTTTTTAGGTGTTGAGTTATATCAGTTCTTTATGAATCTTGGATACTAACCCTTTATCACATAGGTCACTTGCAAATATGTTCTCCCATTCTGCAGGTTGCCTTTAAGTTTTCTTGATTGTTTCCCTTGCTGTCAGAAGTTGTATGATTTTGATGTCCTCCCAAACACTCCATTTTTTAAATGTGCAAAGACCTGAACAGACAACTCTACAAAGAAGATATAGAGATGGCAAATAAGCATATGGAAAGATGCTCAACACCATATGTCATTAGGGAACTGCAGACTAAAACAGCAATAAGATACCAACAGATAGCTATTAGCGTGGCCCAAATCCAATACACTAACAACACCAATTGTTGGTGAGGATGTGGGGTCATAGGCAGTCTGATTCCTTGCTGGAGTAAATGCAAAATGGTACAGCCACCGTGGAAGACAGCTTCGCAGGTGTACACAAAATGAAACATAGCCTTAACACGTGATCCGGCAGTATTGCCTCATGGCACTTACCCAAATGAACCAAAAACTTAAAGCCACACAGAAGTCTGTACACAAATATTTAGACCAGCTATATTTATAATTGCCAAAACTTGGAAGCAGCCAAGTTTGTATGGATAAGCAAACAGTGCTGCATCCATACAGTGGATTATTTTTCACTGATAGAAAGAAGCGAGCTACCACATCACAAAAAGACATGGGGGACTCATAGGTACATAATATGAAGTAAAAGAAGCCAATCTGAAAAGCCAATCACCTTGTATGATTCCAACGGGATGACATTATGAAAATGCAAAACTATGGAGACAGTAAAGAAGTCAGTGGTTGCAGGGGGTTCTGGAGGAGGGAGGGAGAGGGGGATAAATATGGGGAGCACAGGAAATGTTTAGGGCAAGGGAGATATCATTTTGTGCAATACTGTACCAGTAGATGCCTGTCATGGTACACTTGTCAAAACCCATAGAAACTCCAACGCAGAAGATGAATCTTAATTGCAGAAAAGTAGACCTGGAAGAGAGGCATGTTTCAGTTAGATGAAGCGAAGATCTTGCCCTAAACTGCGGGGTTGTGTGGCAAGAGAGAAACAGGGAAGAGGCAGAGGCCGTGGCGATGTGGTTCACGACCACTCCTCACCCAGGCCCCCATGGACTCTCAGAAAAACTCCTGTAAAGGTGGGATCTAAATGACAACTTAACCACTGCCCCCTCAGACCACCTTACAGGAGGTGCAGTGATTTGACAGCAAATCCAGTCTCCCAGGGAAGAGGGAAGTCTTGGGAGCCTGATGTCTTCAGGACGAAGTGTTCCCTCTCCCTGTGCTGGTAGAGTCCTCATTCCGTGTAACCCGCGGACTCTTCACGGTGTACACGGGAGACCCACAAAGATCTTGAGAGTGCTCCACGAGCACACACACGCTGCCAACTTGCACAGAGAGAGGACAAAATGAATGGAGGACATTGAATTCCCCACATGCGATAGTGAGGAAACAGGCTGATGACTGTGGGATGGGCTGCAAACATGGACCCCCCCCGCCCCCGCCCCACTGCACATGGAAGTGAACATGCCTCTAGCCTGGCGGAACTTCGAACACCCAAAGGGGATTTGGAGAATTCACTCTGCAATTACTTAGGGTTGGTGACCCTTCTTCCGTTCCAGTGTATTCCTCTTAAACGGGAATGTCTACAGTGGTCATCCTACACCTGTCCCAGTCCTGCACTGGGGGAGCAGGTAACCATGTGGCTCGCACAGATTTGTAATTGGAGAGGAATCGTGCCCAGAATGGCTGATACAGGAGAGCCTAATTCATGCCTACTTTGGGGAGGGCAGTTAGATGAGTTCGTGCTGAACTGAGTTGAGATCTGGAGGAGATTGGGACGGAGTGAGCATTGTTTCTTGTGGGATAGGTGTAGGTCTTTGGGAACCAGGGGGCAGATCATGTTCAGTGTAATAGAGCCTCCGCCCCCGCCCCCAGCCCTCCCTGAGAGCTCCATCTCCTAATGACCAAAACCTGAGAGTGTTGTCTTGCAAGGCCAAAGGGCCTTTGAGGGTGTGACCGAGGTAAGGATCTTGAGATGGGAAGAGGAGGCGGGCCTCCCCAGGTGGGCTCAAGGTAATCACAAGGTCTTAGGAAAGGGTGGCAGGAGGGTGCGGGTCAGAGGAGATGTGACAACAGAAGCGGAGGCCGGAGCCAGATGGTCCTGCCGGGAGCTAAGGCACGCGGGCCGCCTCCGGCCACGGGAAAAGGCAAGAAGGAATTCCCGCCCGCCCGCCAGCCCGGCGGCTTCTAGAAGGCAGGCAGCTTTGGCACCTCTCGATTCCAGCCCCGGGGCCCTGGGTCGGACTCGTGGTCACAGCGCTCCGACTGGGGTGGGAGGCGGGTCGCGGTCTGCCCGGCCTCGCTCCCTTCTCAGAGCAGGTGGGAGAAGCGCCAAAAGCCTCGTGCCTTCTCTGAGGCTCGAACTCAGGACCTTCAGATTATGAGACTGACGCGCTGCCTGCTGCGCTAAGAAGGCACCGGCCCGGCTCCTCTCGGCAGCGCTTTCACGGTCGCCCGCTGCACGCCAGGAGCCACTTCTAGGCAGCCGGGGTTCTGCCCAAACTCGTGCGCGCGCCCGGAGGAAGAGTGTGTGCGAGGTCACCTGGGTCACCGGGCCCCGGGCCCCGCCCCGCAGCCCGACGGCGCCAGAGGACGGCGGCCTGCGCACAGCCGGGGCCCAGCCGGGGGCGTGCACCTCAGGCCGCCTCGGGGTCCGGCTCCGCGCGCCGCCTCCCCACCCGCCCCCCGGGCTGCCGCTGCCGCCCCCGCGCCCGGCCCCCCGCGCCGCACCCCGTCCCCGCGACCCGGGCGCGTCCCCGACCGCAGCACCCCAAGGGCAGACGAGGTGCGCCCGGACCCCCGAGGGTCGGCAGCAGTGCGCGGGGTGGCAAGGTGAGTGGGAGACGCCCTCACTCTGAAATGGTCGCGTGGAGTCACCTCCCCCACCTCCCCCACCCCTCCCACGTCTCCCACCCCTCCACCTCTCCCACGTCTCCCACGTCTCCCACGTCTCCCACGTCTCCCACGTCTCCCACGTCTCCCACCCCTCCCACCTCTCCCACGTCTCCCACGTCTCCCACGTCTCCCACCCCTCCACGTCTCCCACGTCTCCCACGTCTCCCACGTCTCCCACGTCTCCCACGTCTCCCACCCCTCCACCTCTCCCACGTCTCCCACGTCTCCCACCTCTCCCACGTCTCCCACCCCTCCACCTCTCCCACGTCTCCCACGTCTCCCACCCCTCCCACGTCTCCCACCCCTCCACCTCTCCCACGTCTCCCACCTCTCCCACCCCTCCACCTCTCCCACGTCTCCCACGTCTCCCACCCCTCCCACGTCTCCCACCTCTCCCACATGCCGTTTAGTAACTTAGGAAGAACGATTCACTTGGCTTTCTTGACAGTATAAGTGACTTAATTTGAAAAGCTTCCTTACCTGTAAAACGGGACATTTCACACTACTACATAACAAACTGAATTCTTGACACAAAAAGTTGTTTAGTGAATACTCATGAGTGATACAAATAAAGATAAAAGCTTTACTGGGAAGTGCTCTTTAGCCACTTACATGAATTTTCAAAATCAATCTATCTACCACTTTTCTTCAGGCAAAAAATAGTTTTTAATGGAGTCCACTTTACAGATGAGGAAACTGAGACCCGCCAGCCTCAGTGATTCGCAGGGGCCCCGTGGCCTTGAGGCGGGGCTGCTGGGTTAGAAACGCTGGGGCGGAGGGCGGGTCGCACCTGCATCGGGCCCCGCAGGTAGGCGCGTGTGCAGGCTGTTATCCCCCTGGACTTCACCAAAGCAAGTGCAGGACGCCCTCCAGCGGGGGAGACACCCCCCACCCCCCCACCCCCGGCTTGTAGCCGAGGACCTGGAGCGCATGAAGCGGGGGCGCCGCGGTGTCCCCAGTACAAGTCTGGCTAGTGAAGTTTGTGGGAGGTCTGAGCGCAGTGGTCCCAGAGGAACACCTGAGAAAAAGAACGGGGCTTAGGCTGGAAGTGGAGGGGGTGGGGGGTGGGGGGTGAGGGTTAGTGGTGATGGGGTAACCTCCCTGTAGGCTTAAACCTTGCGGAAAAAGCAGAGCGCCGCGCGCAGGAGACGGCGGGGCGGAGCGGTCTAAAACGCTGAGTTGAGGCTCGGGTGTCTGTGAGAGCGTAGGTTCGAGTCCTACCGCTGCCAACCCTTATAAGGCTGGATGATTCCACCAACCTCCTGGGAGGGCCATTGCGACGTCATTCCTCACAACTGAAGGACTCTGGAGTTCAAGAATCAACTTTATAGACCTTAGAAAAAGAACAGTCTGACTACCAATTATTTATATCTAAGGTCAACAGGTTCATACAGAAATGAGTAAAACCTTCATCTGGTTCACAATGACAAAAATATAAGAGTACATACACCCGAAAATGTACCTTAATTCTACCTTGATCCACACCAGCACCCAACTTTGCACCAGCCACATTTAATTACATAAACAATGTTGCAATAAATTACACCCGCATTTCACAAAGGTGCAGTATTAGAGAATTTCCTAAAAGTACTATTGCTCAGTCAAATCACTTGTGTGATGGTAATTTAATGAGTTGTCTCAGCCTTCCCCAAACGTTACTAATTTATCTTCCTGTAGCTCCCGGGAAGGGACTGTTTCCCTCACACCCTGACCAGCATTGTGCTGGTGACAATTAACTGCCATTTATCTCTACTAAGCTCCAGATTTTGTCATAAGTCCCTTACATTTATTTTCATATAATATTCTCAATATCACATAAGGATTCTTCCCCAACAGCCTCAATAGCCAGTATGACCTTGTCAACACGTTCATCCACCACACAGTTATACTGACTTTTGGACTTCTGGCCTCCAGAACTGTGAGGAGGGAAAAAAGGGATCTGTTGCTTGAAGCTGCTGAGCTTGTGGAGATTTGATACAAGAATCATAGGAAGCAAATTCAATCTGTTTGAATGCTAGTAGGCAACACACCAGGAAACAGTTGTTTTTGTTTGTTGTTTTGCCAAATCTATTAGGCAAAAAGTACCATTACCATCATGGTTTCATTTTTGCATTTCTCTTAGAGTAGAATTATCGTTTTTCCACACTTTCAGAAATATTTATCTTTCTTCTTTACAAAAGGTATGTTGAACCCAACCCTGAAATCAAGACCTGAGCTAGGACCAACAGGTACTTAACCAACTGAGCCACTCAAGGGCCCCTTGTCCTTTTTTCTCATGAACTCAGTATTTATATCCTTTGCAAGTTTTCCCCAACAGTTGGAATTTTTCTTGCTGAGGTGTAGTACTTATATTAGGAAATTTAACTCCTCATGACACAACTTACACATTTTCCCCAGTTTGGTCATTTGATTCTTTCACTTTGATTATGTATTTTTTGGAGGATATGAGGGTATATCTAAGCAGAATATTGTTTTAATATAGTAAGTCACTTTCTATGTTTCTGAATTTTTTGTAAACATTAGTTTTCTACACCAAAGTAATAAAAATGTCTGTTTTGACAATGTTAGTAATTTGTGGTTTTATCCCTTCTTTTAAAATGTGCATCTATCTAGAATATATTTTATTGTTGCAGGTGATATATTCAGCTTTATTATCCTAGATAGCTACTCAACACCATTTGGTACATATTCCATCTACTTCTATTTGACTTACCACCTTTCTCTAATTCTCATGTATATAATTATCCCCAAACCCCATCACCCATGTTTGGAATTTTTTTTTTCTATATCATTTCCTATCATTATTTGTATCACTCATGAGTATTCACTAAACAACGTTTTGTGTCAAGAATTCAGTTTTTTAAGGAGTAGTGTGAAATATCCCGTTTTACAGGTAAGGAAGCTTTTCAAATTAAGTCCCTTATACTGTCAAGAAAGCCAAGTGAATCATTCTTCCTAAGTTACTAAACGGCATGTGGGAGACGTGGGAGGGGTGGGAGACGTGGGAGACGTGGAGGGGTGGGAGACGTGAGAGACGTGGGAGAGGTGGGAGACGTGGGAGAGGTGGGAGAGGTGGGAGACGTGGGAGACGTGGGAGAGGTGGGAGACGTGGGAGACGTGGGAGACGTGGGAGACGTGGGAGACGTGGGAGACGTGGGAGGGGTGGGAGACGTGGGAGGGGTGGGAGACATGGGAGAGGTGGGAGAGGTGGGAGACGTGGGAGACGTGGGAGACGTGGGAGACGGGAGACGTGGGAGACATGGAGGGGTGGGAGACGTGGGAGAAGTGGGAGAGGTGGGAGAGGTGGGACACGTGGGAGAGGTGGGAGACGTGGGAGACGTGGGAGACGTGGGAGACGTGGAGGGGTGGGAGACGTGAGAGACGTGGAGGGGTGGGACACGTGGGAGACGTGGGAGACGTGGGAGGGGTGGGAGACGTGGGAGAGGTGGGAGACGTGGGAGAGGTGGGAGGGGTGGGAGACGTGGGAGACGTGGAGGGGTGGGAGACGTGGGAGAGGTGGGAGTGGTGGGAGTGGTGGGAGACGTGGGAGACGTGAGAGACGTGGGAGACGTGGGAGAGGTGGGACGTGGGACACGTGGGAGACGTGGGAGAGGTGGGAGGGGTGGGAGACGTGAGAGAGGTGGGAGAGGTGGGACACGTGGGAGACGTGGGAGGGGTGGGAGACGTGGGAGACCTGGGAGACGTGGGAGAGGTGGGAGGGGTGGGAGACGTGGGAGAGGTGGGAGGGGTGGGAGACGTGGGAGGGGTGAGGGAGGGGGGAGAGGTGGGAGGAGTGGGGGTGGGGGGAGAGGTGGGAGGGGTGGGGGTGGGGGGAGAGGTGGGAGGGGTGGGAGGGGTGGGAGACGTGGGAGACGTGGGAGGGGTGGGAGACGTGGGACACGTGGGACACGTGGGACACGTGGGAGGGGTGGGAGGGGTGGGAGACGTGGGAGGGGTGAGGGAGGGGGGAGAGGTGGGAGGGGTGGGGGAGGGGGAAAGGTGGGAGGGGTGGGGGTGGGGGGAGAGGTGGGGGGGTAGGAGAGGTGGGAGACGTGGGAGGGGTGGGAGGGGTGGGAGGGTGGAGGAGGTGGGGGAGGTGACTCCAGGCGACCATTTCAGAGTGAGGGCGTTTCCCACTCACCTTGCCACCCGCGCACTGCTGCCGACCCTCGGGGGTCCGGGCGCACCTCGTCTGCCCTTGGGGTGCTGCGGTCGGGGACGCGCCCGGGTCGCGGGGACGGGGTGCGGCGCGGGGGCCGGGCGCGGGGGCGGCAGCGGCAGCCCGGGGGGCGGGTGGGGAGGCGGCGCGCGGAGCCGGACCCCGAGGCGGCCTGAGGTGCACGCCCCCGGCTGGGCCCCGGCTGTGCGCAGGCCGCCGTCCTCTGGCGCCGTCGGGCTGCGGGGCGGGGCCCGGGGCCCGGTGACCCAGGTGACCTCGCACACACTCTTCCTCCGGGCGCGCGCACGAGTTTGGGCAGAACCCCGGCTGCCTAGAAGTGGCTCCTGGCGTGCAGCGGGCGACCGTGAAAGCGCTGCCGAGAGGAGCCGGGCCGGTGCCTTCTTAGCGCAGCAGGCAGCGCGTCAGTCTCATAATCTGAAGGTCCTGAGTTCGAGCCTCAGAGAAGGCACGAGGCTTTTGGCGCTTCTCCCACCTGCTCTGAGAAGGGAGCGAGGCCGGGCAGACCGCGACCCGCCTCCCACCCCAGTCGGAGCGCTGTGACCACGAGTCCGACCCAGGGCCCCGGGGCTGGAATCGAGAGGTGCCAAAGCTGCCTGCCTTCTAGAAGCCGCCGGGCTGGCGGGCGGGCGGGAATTCCTTCTTGCCTTTTCCCGTGGCCGGAGGCGGCCCGCGTGCCTTAGCTCCCGGCAGGACCATCTGGCTCCGGCCTCCGCTTCTGTTGTCACATCTCCTCTGACCCGCACCCTCCTGCCACCCTTTCCTAAGACCTTGTGATTACCTTGAGCCCACCTGGGGAGGCCCGCCTCCTCTTCCCATCTCAAGATCCTTACCTCGGTCACACCCTCAAAGGCCCTTTGGCCTTGCAAGACAACACTCTCAGGTTTTGGTCATTAGGAGATGGAGCTCTCAGGGAGGGCTGGGGGCGGGGGCGGAGGCTCTATTACACTGAACATGATCTGCCCCCTGGTTCCCAAAGACCTGCACCTATCCCACAAGAAACAATGCTCACTCCGTCCCAATCTCCTCCAGATCTCAACTCAGTTCAGCACGAACTCATCTAACTGCCCTCCCCAAAGTAGGCATGAATTAGGCTCTCCTGTATCAGCCATTCTGGGCACGATTCCTCTCCAATTACAAATCTGTGCGAGCCACATGGTTACCTGCTCCCCCAGTGCAGGACTGGGACAGGTGTAGGATGACCACTGTACACATTCCCGTTTAAGAGGAATACACTGGAATGGAAGAAGGGTCACCAACCCTAAGTAATTGCAGAGTGAATTCTCCAAATCCCCTTTGGGTGTTCGAAGTTCCGCCAGGCTAGAGGCACGTTCACTTCCATGTGCAGTGGGGCGGGGGCGTGGGGGGGGGGGGTCCATGTTTGCAGCCCATCCCACAGTCATCAGCCTGTTTCCTCACTATCGCATGTGGGGAATTCAATGTCCTCCATTCATTTTGTCCTCTCTCTCTGCAAGTTGGCAGCGTGTGTGTGCTCGTGGAGCACTCTCAAGATCTTTGTGGGTCTCCCGTGTACACCGTGAAGAGTCCGCGGGTTACACGGAATGAGGACTCTACCAGCACAGGGAGAGGGAACACTTCGTCCTGAAGACATCAGGCTCCCAAGACTTCCCTCTTCCCTGGGAGACTGGATTCGCTGTCAAATCACTGCACCTCCTGTAAGGTGGTCTGAGGGGGCAGTGGTTAAGTTGTCATTTAGATCCCACCTTTACAGGAGTTTTTCTGAGAGTCCATGGGGGCCTGGGTGAGGAGTGGTCGTGAACCACATCGCCACGGCCTCTGCCTCTTCCCTGTTTCTCTCTTGCCACACAACCCCGCAGTTTAGGGCAAGATCTTCGCTTCATCTAACTGAAACGTGCCTCTCTTCCAGGTCTACTTTTCTGCAATTAAGATTCATCTTCTGCGTTGGAGTTTCTATGGGTTTTGACAAGTGTACCATGACAGGCATCTACTGGTACAGTATTGCACAAAATGATATCTCCCTTGCCCTAAACATTTCCTGTGCTCCCCATATTTATCCCCCTCTCCCTCCCTCCTCCAGAACCCCCTGCAACCACTGACTTCTTTACTGTCTCCATAGTTTTGCATTTTCATAATGTCATCCCGTTGGAATCATACAAGGTGATTGGCTTTTCAGATTGGCTTCTTTTACTTCATATTATGTACCTATGAGTCCCCCATGTCTTTTTGTGATGTGGTAGCTCGCTTCTTTCTATCAGTGAAAAATAATCCACTGTATGGATGCAGCTCTGTTTGCTTATCCATACAAACTTGGCTGCTTCCAAGTTTTGGCAATTATAAATATAGCTGGTCTAAATATTTGTGTACAGACTTCTGTGTGGCTTTAAGTTTTTGGTTCATTTGGGTAAGTGCCATGAGGCAATACTGCCGGATCACGTGTTAAGGCTATGTTTCATTTTGTGTACACCTGCGAAGCTGTCTTCCACGGTGGCTGTACCATTTTGCATTTACTCCAGCAAGGAATCAGACTGCCTATGACCCCACATCCTCACCAACAATTGGTGTTGTTAGTGTATTGGATTTGGGCCACGCTAATAGCTATCTGTTGGTATCTTATTGCTGTTTTAGTCTGCAGTTCCCTAATGACATATGGTGTTGAGCATCTTTCCATATGCTTATTTGCCATCTCTATATCTTCTTTGTAGAGTTGTCTGTTCAGGTCTTTGCACATTTAAAAAATGGAGTGTTTGGGAGGACATCAAAATCATACAACTTCTGACAGCAAGGGAAACAATCAAGAAAACTTAAAGGCAACCTGCAGAATGGGAGAACATATTTGCAAGTGACCTATCTGATAAAGGGTTAGTATCCAAGATTCATAAAGAACTGATATAACTCAACACCTAAAGAACAACCCAGTTTGAAAATGGGCAGGGGACATGAACAGACATTTCTCCTAAGAAGACTTACAGACGGTCAACAGATACAAGAAAAGATGCTCTACATCACTGATCATCAGGGATATGCAAATCAAAACCATAAGGAGATGTCACCTCACAGCTGCCAGAATGACTAACATCAAAGCACAAGAAACAGCGAGTGTTGGCGAAGACATGGAGACAGGGGAACCCTCTTACACTGTGGGTGGGAATGCAAATTGTTGCAGCCACTGTGGAAAACAGTCTGGAAGTTCCTCAAAAAATTACAATTAAAAATGCTCTATGAGCCAGGAATCACATGAATACAATCACAGTATTTACCCAAAAAAATAGAAAGGTGCTAATTCAAAGGATACATGCACTTTGATGTTTATTGCAGCATTATCAACAATAGGCAAAATATGGAAAGAGCCCAGATGTGCATCGATGGATGAATGGATAAAGAAGAGGTTTTATGTATGTATATAACTCAGCCATAAAAGGATGAAATGTTGCCATTTGCAACAACATGGATGGGGTAGAGAGTGTTATGCTAAGCGAAATAAGTCAAAAAAAGGCAAATACCATATGATCTCACGCATGTGTTTAGCTTCAGAAACAAAACAAATGTTTGGGAGGGGGGAACAGAGAAATAGAAAACAACAGAGAGAGCAAGAGAAACCAAGGAACAGACTCTTAGAAGAAGATTTTATTTACTTATTAGAGAGAGAGAGGACATAAACAGGAGGAGGAGCAGGCAGGAGCCGACTCCCCGCTGAGCATTGAGTCTGACTCAGGACTCTATCCAATCACACTGGGATCATGACCTGAGCTGAAGGCAGATACCCAACTGACTGAGCCACCCAGGTGCCCCAAGGGACTGTTTTTTTTTTT
Source organism: Canis lupus dingo (assembly GCF_003254725.2). Taxonomy (NCBI): domain Eukaryota; kingdom Metazoa; phylum Chordata; class Mammalia; order Carnivora; family Canidae; genus Canis; species Canis lupus. The sequence continues at coordinate 25,776,898 of NC_064277.1, forward strand.
TTAAGTTTTTATTTATTTATTTATTCATGAGAGACACAGAGAGAAAGAGAGAGGTAGAGACACAAGCAGAGGGAGAAGCAGGCTCCATGCAGGGAGCCCGATGTGGGACTTGATCCCGGGACTCCAGGATCACGTCCTGGGCCAAAGGCAGGCACTAAACCACTGAACCACCCAGGGATCCCCCAAGATATTGGTTTTTAATAATATCTTTGTCTGGTTTTGGTATCAGGCTGACACTGGTCTCACAGAAGTTAGGAAGTATTCCCTTTGCTTCTATTTTCTGGATAATTGTACAAAATTGGTATAATTTCTTTTTTAAATATTTAGTAACTTTCACCAGTGAACCCATCTGGGTTGCTTTCTGTTTTGAAAGGTCATTAACTGTAATTCCAGTTTCTTTGAGATAGATAGATAGATAGATAGATAGATAGATAGATAGATAGATAGATATAGATAGACTGTCTTAGTCCATTCAGTTGCTATAATAGAGTGCCATAGACTGAATGACTTATTAACAAATGGTTCTGGAAGCTGGAAGCTCAGGATCAAGGCACTGGCTGAATCAGTATCTGGTGAAGGCTCACTAGCTGATTCATAGATGGACATCTTCTTATAGGTCCTCATATGACAGAGGGGGAGGGAGCTCTCTCAGATTTCCAACCCCATTTGTGAGGGGTCTGCTCTCTTGACTTAATCCCCTTCCAAAGGCCTTGACTCCAAATATTATTAGGATGGGGGAATAGGTTTCAATATATGAATTTTGGGGAGATACAAACATTTAATATTGTATTGACCTGCTCAGGTTATCTATTTCTTCCTGTGTGAGTAGATTGTATCTTTTTTTTTTTTTAATTTATGATAGTCACACACAGAGAGAGAGAGAGAGAGAGAGGCAGACTCCATGCACCAGGAGCCCAACGTGGGATTCGATTCCGGGTCTCCAGGATCGCGCCCTGGGCCAAATGCAGGCGCTAAACCGCTGCTCCACCCAGGGATCCCAAGTAGATTGTATCTTTCAAGGGATTGGCTCATTTGATAACCTAATCAAATATATGAGCGTATATTGGTCATAATATTCTTTTATCATCCTTTTCATGTTCATGGTTTCAGAATTGGGAATTAGTGTCTTCTCTCTTTTATTCTTCATTGCTTGACTAGAGTTTTATCAATTTTATTCCAAAGAATCAGCTTTTGGTTTTGTTGATTTTCTCTGTTGGTTCAATTTTCAATTTCATTGATTTCTACCATATTTTTATTATATTTTTTCTTCTGCTCACTTTGGTAACTTGTTCTTTTTCTACATACCTCAGTTATAAGTGTAAATTACTGATTTTAGATCTGTCTTCCTTTCTAATACATGCATCAATGCTGCAGATCCCCCTCAAACTACTGCTTTCATAGCTCCCACAAATTTTGACAAACTGTGTTTTTATTTTAATTCAGTTTGAAATATTTAAAAATTTCTCTTAAGACTCCTTTGACTCCTAAGTTATTTAGACATGTGTTGTTTACTCTTTAAGTATCTTGGGTTTTTTTTTTTTTAAGTTTGTTTGTTTGTTTGTTTGTTTAAATTCATGAGAGACACAGAGAGAGGGGCAGAGACCCAGGCAGAGGGAGAAGGAGGCTCCCTGCAAGGAGCCTGAAACGGGGCTTGATCCCAGGGCCCCAGGATCAGAACCTGAGCCAAAGGCAGAGCCACTGAGCCACCCAAGCATCCCTCTTAGGATTTTTTAATTATCTCTGTATTATTGATTTCTAGTTTCATTCCATTGTAGTTTGAGAGTAGATATTATATGATTTATATATTTTTAAAGTTTGTTAAGATGTGCTTTATGGCCCAGAAAATGCACTGTTTTGGTGAACATCCCATGGGAGGAAAATGTATATTTTGTAGGCTATATAGATTTTTTATTGTATAGATGTCAGTTAAATCTAATTCACTGATGGGGCTATTGAGTTCCACCATGTCCTGATGGATTTTTTTCTGTCTGCTGGATCCATCCATAAATATTAGAAGGCTGTTGATATTTCTAGCTATGATAGTGGGCTCATCTGTTTCTCCCTATGTTTTCATCATTTTTTGCTTCACATATCTTGACACTCATTGTTTATACACATATACATTAGGTATTGTTTGTCTTCTTGGAGAATTAACTCTTTTACCATTATGTAATGCCACGATTTATCTCTTATAATTTTCCTTGCTCCAAATGTACTTTGATATTAATATAACTATTCCATCTTTTGATTATTGGTAGTGTGGTATATCTTTCTCTATCTCTTTACTGTTAATCTATAGATGTATTTATATATGAAGTGATTTTCTTGTAGAGAACATGTAATTAGGTCTTGTTTTTTGATCTGCTCTGACAGTCTTTTAATCAGTGTATTTAAATCCCTGACATTTCAAGTAATTACTGATAAAGTTGGATTAATATCTTCTTATTTACTATTTCTATGCATTGCCCTGGTCCTTTCTTCTTTTTCTGTCTTCCCTTCTTTTTCTGCTTTCTCTAGTTTTGAGTATTTTGTATGACTCCATTTTCTTCTCTTCTCATATCACTTTAATTATATTTTTTATTTTGCCTTCTTAGTGGTTCATTTTTGAGTTTGCAATACACATTTAAAACTAATCCAAGTGCACTTTCACATAACACTAAACCATTATGTAGTTAGCACAACTATTCCCAGTGTCACTGAAACATTGTTGGTATTATTTTGAACAAACTAATACTCCTCAGATTAATTAAGAAAAAGAGAAAAACAATGTTTTATTTTACCGTCTCTTGTTCCTCCTCTACCATCCACCCTTTCTTTATATAAATCCATGTTTCTGACCTATGTCATTTCCTTCTCTCTAAAGAACTTCTTTTTAACATTTCTTGCAAGGTAGTTGTACTGGCTACAAATTATCTCAAAAAAAATTCTTTTTAACAAGCCCTTATTGCTACTTAACGGTTGAAGGATAATTTCACTGGGCAACTAATTATGTTAATTCTTTTATTTTAACACTTTAAATATTTCACTCCATGCATGCTGGGTGTTCTCTGAGCTTCCTGGAAATATGGTTTGGTATCTATCATTAGTTTGGGAACTTCTCAGTTGTTATTGCTTCAAATATTTCTTCTATTCCCTTTTCTTTTTCTTCTCCTTATATCCCATTAAGTATATGTTATACCTTTCATGATTTCTCCATAGTTCTTGGGTGTTCTGCTCTGCCTTTTTCATTCACTTTTTTTTTCCTTTGAATGCCAGTTTTGGAAGTTTCTCTTAACATTTTCTTAAGCTTGTTGGTTATTTTCTCACTTGTAAACAGAATTATAATAGTGCAACAATAAAGGTCAGTCAGCCACCAATTTTCTTAATAGTCCTGTTCTATGTCAAAACCTTGAACTTTCAAAAGGTCTCATTATCAAGATCTGGTGCACAATATGAATGCCCTCCTCAGATCTAAAGCTGTTGGGTTGAACTTTTCCATAGGAAAACTTTGTTCAATTGATTGAATATGAAGGATCAGTAATTGTACTTCCAAAGCAAGTTTCTTAGGTCCTTACAGCATACCCTCAGACAGGAATTCAGGAGTATGTGACTTATTGGGGGAGCAGTGCTCAGAATGAGGAAGGGGAAATAGCAAAGCAAAGATGTCACCTTGGATAAACTTTAGTCTTACCCTGACCCATGGGACAGGGGTGTTCTCGAGTATACATAACAAAGCATTGAGCTAAGGGGTTTGGACTTTGTTGCCTGTCCCTTCCATCATCCAGTTATTGGCTATAGCTGGTGATGGAATGATCATCCATTCTATTAGATGTCTCCAAATAGTCAAGGTCAAGTCATTGGAGAAGTCAGGGGGATAAACCATTGGGAAGATGAGTGTGGAGTCCTTTAAAAAAAAAAAATCTGGGACGAGGGAAGAAAGTGGGGTGGAGGGGGCACAACATATTTAGGTAAGTGGGAGATACTCTGGCTTTGAAACTTTTTTTTTTTAAAAAAAGGTTTTATTTATTTATTCATGAGAGACACAGAGAGAGAGCACAAGGCAGAGGAAGAAGCAGGCTCCATGCAGGGAGCCCGTTGTGGGACTCAATCCGGGGACTCCAGGATCACACCCTGAGCCAAAGGCAGATGCTCAACTGCTGAGCCACCCAGGCATCCCTGGCTTTGAAACTTTAAAGTGAAGTATGAACATCCTTTGTGTTATCTATTACTTTAAGAAAAAGTATAGATCTTTTTTCTTTGCTAGTATAATCACTAATTTTGTTTTAATGCCTTGTATTGGTTTCCTAGGGCTACCATAACAAGTTAGTACAAATTGGCTTAAAACAACAGAAAATTATTCTCTCATAGTTCTGGAAGAGAGTTTAAAATCAGGCTATGGGCAGGAGTATCCTCTCTGTCAAGATTCTAGGGAAAAACACTTCCATTCCTCTTCTAGCTTCTGGTGGTTCTTGCAATCCTTGGTGCTCCTTTGTGGTCAAAAACTAGCAATCTCTGCCTTTGTCTTTATGTGGCCTTCTTTCCCATATGTCTGGATCTCTGTGTCCAAACCTCCTTTTCCTTCTTCTTCTAATGACACCAGTCCTTGAATAATGACCCATCCTAATCTGGTATGACTTCATCACAGCTTGATTACATCTGCAAAAGCTCTATTTCCAAATAAGGTCACATTCACAGATATTAGAGGTTAGGACTTCAACACATATTTGGGGGGAGTACAATTCTACTCACACCATGCTTAGAACCTTTGTCTGTAAATTTAGGATAATACCTCAGAGAGTTATTGCAAGGGTTAAACACTAGAACCAAACAATTCAGTAAATAATAACAATAAACACAACAATATAGTGAATCTTACTGATTACTTATTTATGTGCCAGATACCCTTCTAAAATATTTTATGTGTATTTATTCACCAAGTCCTTCTATAAGTCTATTAGGTACACTGATTGCTATTTCCATTTCACATTTGAGGAGAATGATGCCCCTTGAGATGAAGCAATTTTTCCAAAAGTCCCTTAGCTATCAGATGGAGCAGCTGAGGTTTGAACACAGGCAGTGTAACCTAGTTCAATAAAGTCCTAATCAAAATGAATAGAGCTGAGGTCCAGGCATAACTAAGGAGTAGTTTGCTGATTGTTTAATCTTGCTATGTATAGTAATATAGTAGCCACTTTGTGACTATGTCTTATTAAAAAGTTAAAAAAACAGTTTTGAAACATTTGCCTATGATATAATCCAAGAGACAGGATAATATTCTCTGATTACCCTGCCCCTATCCTATACATTGCCTATATCCTTTTCTTGCTTACTTTTCTCCAAAGACTTTATCAGTATCTCCTACACTAATGATTTTACATATTCATTTCTTTATTTTCTGTGTCACCCCCAACGGAATGTAAGCTCCATGAGAGCTGTGATTTTTGTTAGCTGTGTTCACTGCTGTATTTCCTGCTTTTAGAAATATGCCTGGGTGGTTACCAGAGCTGGAGATGGGGGACAGAGTGAAATGGTTGAAGGTGGGCAAAAGGTACAAACTTCCAGTTATGAGATAAATATGTCCTGGGGATGCAATATATAGCACAATGACTGTAGTTAACAATACTGTATTATATATTTGAGAGTTGCTAGGAGGGCAAATCTTAAAAGTTCTCATCATAAGGGGAAAAAACCTGGCAAGTAGACAGAAAGAGGGAGAAAGGAAGAAAGAAGGAAGAAAGAGAGAGAAAGAAGGAAGGAAGGAAGGAAGGAAGGAAGGAAGGAAGGAAGGAAGGAAGGAAGGAAGGAAGGAAGGAGCCTACCATATAAAAGATCAGCAGTGAATGTTGCTGGATTAATGGATGAAAGGATGGGAGACAAGAAGACACTGAAGTTCTGTAAATCCCCAGGGCTGAAACTAAGTCACCCTAGATATCTGGCACAATTTTCCAACCTGCTCTTCCCACAGCAAATTTGTCCTTGCTCTGGGAATGTGTCCAGGACATATTGGTTTCCAGGCGATCATTATTCCTAAAGTTTCCTTAGGAGGATTAACAAGGGATCATAATTATTCTTCCTTCTCTTCAAAATGGCAAGAATGTCCCTGCAAACATATTAATATTCCTTTGAAGTGAATAGTGGATTCATCATTCATTAATTTCTCTTATGGATGAGATTAGAACTGGAGGTTGTTGGAATCTACAGAAATTATACATATCTACTTGTCTGGGTGCTTTAAATCGTAACACACTGGAGGTGGTCAAAAACCATGTAATGCAAAACTTGTATGAAACCTGATGGAGGTTAAGGTCACATGCATTATTTTTTGGCAGTGGTTTGCATTTCAATTGTCATCTCCTTAGAATCTACTACTTTTCAGGACTAAGGAAGTCTAGCAAGCTGCAACCCAGCAGCTTATAATACATGTGATCGGGTTCTTTCGCTGTAAATTTGGTGAGAATTTTGGGGGATCACGCAAATTAACCTGCCTACATAAAATGATTTTCAGAAACAGCTTCTCGAGAAAAGACCAGGCCCTACTGGGAATCGAACCCAGGATCTCCTGTTTACGAGACAGGCGCTTTAACCAACTAAGCCATAGAGCCACCTGAGCAGCTCTGCGCAACCGAATGAGCCTCATTTTATCCGGACTGGGTGCGAACAAGACTGTACAGTCCGGTGTTTTGGGTCTTCTGAAACATGCCAACCGCAGGGAGATGCTTCACTTCCACCGGACTCGCCAGAGGCAGGAAAATACCAAAGGCAGGACAGACGGAGGATTTTCTACTATCCCGAGGAAAAGCGTTACAGAAAGTCGGGGCTATGCAGTACGTGGTAAAGACCATTTAAAGGAAAAACTATTCATAATTTCAAAAGGACTCCAAGGATTGGCCTAGAGTCGCTGGTCCTGTGCGACTTCTTAACTCTGAGCCGCCTGGAGGCTCCGGACTGGGGAGGAAGGACCGCTCGGTTCTGGGGGCCACAGGAGTTCCTCCCGCGACAGGGCTCCGCGGCCTGGCTCCTCCGCACATCCCGGCGAGTCCCCTGCGGTAACCGCGGCCCAGGCGGAGCAGACTGGCGCGGGGGGTTCGGCGGGGGTTGGGGATGGGGTGTGGGGTGCGGGGGAAGGGTTGGGACGGTGGTACGGGGTGTGCAGGGGAGGGTGGCGGAACCTTTGAAAATTCCAACGAAGAAAAGAGCCCTTTGTTGGCTCCCCTTCTGTTCCTCTCGGGCTTTTATACTCGGACGGCTCTGAAAATCGGCTCCCAGGGAACGCGAGGCCTTTTCCCTCCGACCTCGGGGACCCGCCTCGCCGCGCCCGGGGTGATCCCTCCGAGGTCGCACCCCTCACAGGCCGACCGGCCCCCGCGGTGACCAGCGCCGCCTCCCCGAGGTCGTAAGCCCCGCGGTGACCCGCATCCCCAAGGTCACACACACACCCCGCGATGACTCGCGCCCCCTCCCGAGGTCGCACCCCGGGCTGGGGGACCTGGACCAGGGGGTGCGAGCGGGCGGAGGCACCGGGGCGGCGAGGACTAGGCTGGGAGGCTGGGGCGCGGGTGCACCCGGACACGCGCTCAGACCCCGCGGGGAGCGCCAGGCGGGTTCATTCTCCGCGGTGGCCTCCTCTGCAGCTGCCTGCTCCGCGGCCTGGCCCGCGGGGACCCTCGGGCTGCACCGGGCGGGGCCGAGCACCTACTGTCCAGCCGGCGGGGCCAACGGAAGGTCCGAGCACCGGGTTCCGACTCGTTGTGCGAGTTGAACGCTGCAGACTTCCCGACGCCTGTGCCAACAGGACGGGGTGCGCATGACCCCACCCGTCTTTGACCTCCTCACGTGTCTTCTGAACAATACAAGTAGCTCTGAAAAAATCTGCTTGGGGGGCGGGGGGAGGGGCGGGAAGGTCAGGACCCCAGGCCCGAGCGCTGGGTGAGGGATTAGAATCCCACCCCGGCGCTTGACGGGATGAGCACTGGGTGTTATTCTATAGGTTGGCAAATTGAACACCAATAAAAAATAAATTTATTAAAAAAAAAATCCCACCCCGCCAGTCAACTTGGTGCAAAAGCTACAGAGCGTTCTGGGGAGCGCCTACCGGTCCCCTGCCGCGGCACTTGGTGTCCTCGGTGTCCTCGGGAGGTGGTGGTGTGGCCCAGGCGGAGGCAAACACGGCTTTATCACAATAAACTAAGGATAATTAAGATCCAGTTCAAAAACAAAAAAAAAAAAAAACACACGAACCCACACTCTTCCTGTATTTCCCCTTTCTTTTCACATCTTTGGTCAAGCTCTGGAGTCCCAAAGGGACTTTTTTTCGTAGAACGATGATACGCCGCAGAGGTAACATTTTGACATAGGCCCAGCCAGAGAGAGTCAAAGCAGACCCTCCTTACCTCTTTACCCTCCTCCCCGCTCTCCCACCCCACCTCTCTAAGATTCAACCTCCCAGGCAAACATTTATTTCCAGGGACTTCGTTTCTGCACACAAGTGCATGCATGCCCATATATTCATTGTCCCCACTTTTTACTCAAACACACTCTTAAGCACTTTAATCGCTTCAGATACTCTTGAGTTATTCCCATAGGAAAACATAAAGAGCCCCCTTACCCCAGTATTTTAACTTCCACTGAATCTATACAGCCTCTCACTTTTGCCCAGACAACCCATGCTGCTGCAAACAACTTTGTATATGAAGCCTTTCACGTTTGTGGCAAGTTTCTGGAAGTGCAATGGATAAGTCAAAGATAGTGAGATGGTAATTTTGATGGATCTTGCCTAGTAGCCTCCCCTAGATATTCATGCCAATTTTCACAACCACCAGCTACTTTGGAGTTCCCCTCTCACCATGCCAGGACTAGCAGAGTTTGTTAAATAGGAACATTAAGCATTTATATAGTGCTCACTAGATGCCGAGTATTTATTGTCTTATCTTTACATTCCTTGACATTTGATCTTCATAACAATTCCATGAGGATAGTAGCATGTTTACCCATATTTAATTGATAAGAAAATAGGCTTTTCCTTTTAAAAAGCCTGCCTAAAGAGAACAGAGAACAATCAAGATTAGGTATCTGTGTTTGTATCAAAGGATTTTTTTAGGGGGGCTATTTAATAGATATTTAATAAAGTAGTATCTCACTATAGTTTTATTTGTCCATACCTTCCCAATATTATAAGACTAAAATCTTCTCAAAAATTGTAAAGCCACTTGCTTTTCCTTTCTATGAAATGTCTACTAAAATTTTTGTCCATTATTTCTCTTGCAGTGATTGATTGGATTTTTTTCTTTGATATATGCTATCTCTATATTAGAGGTGTGTGTGTGTGTAACGAGCTATGAACGTTATTTTTGGGTCAGTTACTCATTTTTCTTTTCACTTTACTTGCAAGTTTTTTTTTTTTTAAGCCAGACAAATGATTTGAAGCTCACAAACTGAAGAAAATTAGACATTACTCACCCAAACACTTTAGGGATCTGAAGTGTTTGCAATTATGGAGGTGGGAGAGAGGTTCTGGCCTTTCTATTTAGCCAGAAATCATGAGACCACTTTCTGGCATTTGTAAAGTAATGCCATTAAAAAAAATTTTTTTTTTAATTGTCACTAAAAAAAAAAAAAATCCTTTAACTCCTAGCATGAATTTTGTTTGGTGTTGTTGAATTAATTATTCTTGCTGGATTCTACTTATTAATATTTTATGTGAGATGTTGATCTTTAGCTGTGAGACTTGAATTATTCTCATTTGATTGGTTTTCTCTTGGGTGCTATTTGTATCAAGTTTTGGTGGTCCTAATGAGTGAATTAGGCAGTTTTCCATTTCTTATGCCCTGGAACTGTTCTCAATCCACAAGATCTGATCCTTGGCAATTTGATGGAACTTGCATAAGGGAATGAGCGTTTTTATGGGGGTTAGAAACGTAAAGAGCTCTGATACCCTCTTCATTTACCTCTGAGGTTAACACTCTATAAGAATGAAATGGGCATGTCCTATGGTGTCTGTTATTCTCAGTGTCCTCATTTGTTGAGAGATAACAATACTAAAAAAGTTAACCGATCCACTGTCTCTATTGTCCTAGTACACTCCCTGGAACAGGAAAGCTTTCAGTCAATGTTTTTCATTATTATTATCACATCCATATTGATAATTTATATTATCCTAAACTCTGTCATTCATTACACTTAGAACATCAGATACAGATGTATAAAGTCATAAATGGTATTTGATTTTTACTTAAGACATCTCTCAAAAAAAGACATCTCTCATCTATTCATATATCCACTCTTCATTTACTAATTTTGAATTCTGATTTCATATTTTCCTTTGATTAGACTTTCCACTGGGTTGTATTTTGGTTTCATTTACCAAGAATACTTTCTTAGTCTTCTTAGCATGTAAACACCTTTTCTTTATTAATTTCTTTCTTCTACTTTCATTTGATAGGTTTTGTGGTCTTTTATTTGCTTCTTAAGTGGGATACTAAACAGTAATCTAATCATTTTTAATCTTACCCATTTTCTTTTAAAAAATGTATCTGAAGTCATAAGTTTTTCCCTTCGGACTTACTTTAGTTACATCCTACTGGTAATGATATGTTGTCTTATTGTCATTCTATTCTATAAGGCTTCAGTATCAGTTTTGCTTTTCTGTCCAAGATATTTTTGGAAGAATTTGATATTTTAAGGGAAAAAAATTATATTTTTCTGATTATATTTTGATTCTAATTTTGTTCCTTATTTTTTAGTACATTATATTCTTTTTTTAAAATTTTTATTTATTTATGATAGTCACACAACAGAGAGAGAGAGAGAGAGAGAGAGAGAGACAGAGACACAGGCAGAGGCAGGCTCCATGCACCGGGAGCCCGACGTGGGATTCGATCCCGGGTCTCCAGGATCGCACCCTGGGCCAAAGGCAGGCACCAAACCTCTGTGCCACCCAGGGATCCCCAGTACGTTATTTTCTAAAAAGAAATATTTCAACATTTTCTTACTGGATCAATATATAGTCAAGTTATGAAATTCCACAGGAAATTTTAAAAGAAATATTTTTTGGAAATAATTTCATTGTATTTATAAGGTTAGTTTTATTGCTTGTTTTTTAAGTTTCTTATAATATTACTTATTTCTTTGTCCATTGCTAGTTCCTGGACTGAGAATGATGAATTAAAGCCAATTATTAATTGTATCTTTCTACCTGTTTCTTCTGCAGGATGAAATTGTTCCTCTTTTAAAATATAAATATTGAAAGAAATATTTGTGGGGTTTTTGTATATATATTTTTTAATTTTTTCTTTCTTTGTTTCTTTCTTTCTTTTTTATTGGAGTTCAATTTGCCAACATATAGCATAACACCCAGTGCTCATCCCATCAAATGCCCCCCTTACTGCCTGTCACCCAGTCACCCCATCCCCCTGCTCACCTCCCTTTTCACTACCCCTTGTTCTTTCCCAGAGTTAGGAGTCTCTCATGTCCTGTCACCCTCACTGATATTTCCCACTCATTTTCTCTCCATTCCTCTTTAATCCCTTTCACTATTTTTTATATTCCCCGAATGATTGAGACCATATAATGTTTGTCCTTCTCCGATTGACTTACTTCATTCAGCATAATACCCTCCAGTTCTATCCACATTGAAGCAAATGGTGGGTATTCGTCGTTTCCAATAGCTGAATAATACTCCATTGTATATATAGACCACATCTTCTTTATCCATTCATCTTTCGATGGACACCGAGGCTCCTTCCACAGTTTGGCTATTGTGGACATTGCTGCGATAAACATCGGGGTGCAGGTGTCTCGGTTTTTCACTGCATCTGTATCTTTGGAGTAAATCCCCAGCAGTGCAATAGCTGGGTCATAGGGTAGCTCTATTTTTAACTTTGAGGAACCTCCACACAGTTTTCCAGAGTGGCTGCACCAGTTCTCATTCCCACCAACAGTGCAAGAGGGTTCCCCTATCTCCACATCCTCTCCAACATTTGTTGTTTCCTGCCTTGTGAATTTTACCCATTCTCACTGGTGTGAGGTGGGATCTCATTGTGGTTTTGATTGGTGTTTCCCTGATGGCCAGTGATGCAGAGCATTTCCTCATGTGCTTGTTGGCCATGTGTATGTCTTCTTTGGTGAAATTTCTGTTTCATGTCTTTTGCCCATTTCATGATTGGATTGTTTGTTTCTTGGGTGTTGAGTTTAATAAGTTCTTTATAGATCTTGGATACTAGCCCTTTACCTGTTATGTCATTTGCACATATCTTCTCCCATTCTGTAGGTTGTCTTTTAGTTTTGTTGACTGTTTCTTTTGGTGTGCTGAAGCTTTTTATCTTGATTAAGTCCCAATAGTTCATTTTGGCTTTTGTTTCCCTTGCCTTCATAGATGTATCTTGCAGGATGCTGCTGCGGCAAAGTTCAGAAAGGGTGTTGCCTGTGTTCTCCTCTAGGATTTTGATGGATTCTTGTCTCACATTTAGATCTTTCATCCATTTTGAGTTTATCTTTGTGTATGGTGTAAGAGAATGGTCTAGTTTCATTCTTCTGCATGTGGCTGTCCAATTTTCCCAGCACCATTCTGTCCCATTGATCTATGTGTCTGTTTTTTTGCCAGTACCACACTGTATTTTTTTTATTTATTTATTTATGATAGTCACACACACAGAGAGAGAGAGAGAGAGAGAGGCAGAGACACAGGCAGAGGGAGAAGCAGGCTCCATGCACCGGGAGCCCGATGTGGGATTCCATCCCGGGTCTCCAGGATCGCGCCCAAAGGGCAGGCGCTAAACCGCTGTGCCACCCAGGGATCCCGTACCACACTGTCTTGATGACCACAGCTTTGTAGTACAACTTGAAACCCAGCATTGTGATTGCCCCCGGCTCTGGTTTTCTTTTTCAATATTCCCCTGGCTATTCAGAGTCTTTTATGATTCCACACAAATCTTAAGATGATTTGTTCCAACTCTCTGAAGAAGGACCATGGTATTTTGATAGGGATTGCATTGAATGTGTAAATTGCCCTGGGTAACATTGACATTTTCACAATATTAATTCTTCCATCCATGAGCACGGATTATTTTTCCATCTCTTTGTGTCTTCTTCAATTTCTTTCAGAAGAGTTCTGTAGTTTTTAGGGTATATATCTTCTACCTCTTTGATTAGGTTTATTCCTACGTATCTTATGCTTTCGGGTGCAATGGTAAATGGGATTGACTCCTTAATTTCTCTTTCTTCAGTCTCATTGTTAGTGTATAGAAATGCCATTGATTTCTGGCCATTGGTTTTGTATCCTGCCACACTGCCGAATTGCTGTATGAGTTCTAGCAATCTTGGGGTGGAGTCTTTTGGGTTTTCTAGGTACAGTATCATGTCACCTGCAAAGAGGGAAAGTTTGACTTCTTCTTTGCCAATTTGAATGCCTTTTATTTCTTTTTGTTGTCTGACTGTTGATGGTAGGATGACTGCTTCAATTTCCTCCCTGGTAATTGGCTTCTTCAGGCTTTTTTATTTCTTCCTCTTCCAGTTTTGGTACCTTGTGGTTTTCCAGAAATGTGTCCATTTCTTTTAGATTGTCTAACTTATTGGTGTATAGCTGCTCATAATATGTTTTTTTTTTCATAATATGTTTTAAAAATCATTTGTATTTCCTTGGTATTGGTTGTGATCTCTCCTCTTTTATTCGTGATTTTATTAATTTGAATCTTTTCTCTTTTGTTTTTTTAAAAGATTTTTAAAATTTATTTATTCATAGAGACAGAGAGAGAGAGAGAGAGAGAGAGAGAGAGAGAGGCAGAGACACAGGCAGAGGGGTAAGCAGGCTCCATTCCATGGGATTTGATCCCAGGTCTCCAGGACCACACCCTGGACTGAAGGTGGTGCTAAGCCGCCGAGCCACCCTGGCTGCCCCTCTTTTGTTTTTAATAAGGCTGGCTAATGGTTTATCTATCTTATTAATTCTTTCAAAGAACCAACTCCTGGTTTTGTTGATCTGCTCTACAGTACTTCTGGTCTCTATTTCAATGAGTTCTGCTCAAATCTTTATTAACTCTTCTTCTGCTGGGTTACTAGGTTTTATTTGCTGTTCTTCCTCCAGTTCCTTTAAGAGTGAGGTTAGCTTGTGTATTTGAGTTTTTTCCAATTTTTTGAGGGATGCTTATATTGCCATGTATTTCCCTCTCAGGACTGCTTTGCCGTATCCCAAAGATTTTGAACGATTGTATCTTCATTTTCATTAATTTCCATGAATCGTTTTAATTCTTCTCTAATTTCCTGGTTGACCCTTTCATCTTTTAGCAGGATGTTCTTTAACCTCCACGTGTTTGAGTTTCTTCCAAATTTTTTCTTGTGATTGAGTTCGTTTCAAAGCCTTATGGTCTGAAAATATTTAGGGGACAATCCCAATCTTTTGGTATCAGTTAAGACCTGATTTGTGACCCAGGATGTGGTGTATTCTGGAGAAAGTTCCATGTGCACTTGAGAAGAATGTGTATTCAGTTGCGTTCAGATGCAAAGTTCTGTGTTTATCTGTGAAATCCATCTGGTCCAGTGTATCATTTAAAACTCTTGTTTCTTTGGAGATGCTGTGCTTAGAAAATCTGTCATTTGCAGAAAGTGCTGTGTTGAAATCTCCTACTAATAGTATATTATTATCTAATTATGTCTTAACTTTGGTTATTAATTGATTGATATACTTGGCAACTCCCACATTAGGGGCATAAATATTCATGATTGTTAGGTCCTCTTGTTGTATAGACCCTTTAAGTATGATATAGTGTCCCTCTTCATCTCTTACTACAGTCTTTGGGATAAACTTTAATTTATCTCATATGAGGATTGCTGCCCCAGCTTTCTTTTGAATGGTAAATGGTTCTCCACCCTTTCATTTTCAGGCTGTAGGTGTCCTTAGGTACACCTAAGGAGGTGTAGGTGAATCTCTTGTAGACAGCAAATAGATGGGTCTTGCTTTTTAATCCAGTCTGATACCCATGTCTTTTGATGGGATCATTTAGCCTATTCATGATCAGAGTTACTATTGAAAGATATGAATTTAGTGTCATTGTAATACCTATTCAGTCCCTGTTTTTATGGATTATTTCTTTGGGCTTTCTCTTTCTTTTACAGGGACCCCTTAATATTTCTTGCAGAGCTGGCTTGGTGGTCACATTTTCTTTCAGTTTATGCCCATCTTGGAAGCTCTTTATCTCTCCTTCCATTCTGAATGAGAACTTTGCTGGATAAAGTATTCTTGGCTGCATGTTCTTCTCATTTAGTACCCTGAATATATCCTGCCAGCCCTTTGTGGCCTGCCAGATCTCTGTGGAGAGGTCTGCTGTTAATCTAATATTTCTCCCCATATAAGTTAGGGATCTCTTGTCTCTTGCTGCTTTAAAGATTTTCTCCTTATCTTTGGAATTTTCAAGTTTCACTATTAAACGTTGAGGTGTTGAACGGTTTTTATTGATTTTGGGTGGGGGACCTCTCTATCTCCTGGATCTGAATGCCAGTTTTGCTCCCCAAATTAGGGAAGTTCTCAGCTATGATTTGTTCAAATATGCCTTCTGGCCTTCTGGCCCTCTCGGTGCTCTCTGGAACCTCAATTATACGTAGATTTTTCCTTCTGAGACTGTCATTTATTTCCCTTATCGTTCCTCATGGTCTTTTTTTTTTTTTTTCCTCATGGTCTTTTAATTGTTTTTCTCTTTTTCCCTCAGCTTCCTTCCTTGCTATCAATTTGTCTTCTACGTCACTCACTCTTTCTTCTACCTCATTAACCCTTGTCGTTAGGACCTCCATTTTGGATTGCATCTCATTCAATTGATCTTTAATTTTGGCCTCATTAGATCTAAATTCTTCTGCAGTCATGAAGTCTCTTGATTCCTTTATGTTTTTTTCCAGAGCCACCAGTAGCTTCATAATTGTGCTTCTGAATTGGCTTTCTGACATCTAATTGTAATCCAAACTCTGTAACTCTGTGACAGAGAGTACTGTTTCTGATTCTTTCTTTTGTGGTGAGTTCTTCTTTCTAGCCATTTTGCTCAGTGCAGAGTGGCTGTATGAGTGGGCTGAGTCAAGAATATAAACCACGACCTAAGTGAATTTCACCCTAGGTGATTCTGTCAAGGTCAGGGACCAGAAATTGAAAACAAAGATCAGAATGAGACAAAACAAAAGGACCACTAAAGTGAAAAACAAATTTTAAAACAAAGTAGTAAAAAATAAAAGGCCAAGAATCCCAACAAAGAAGAGAGAGAAAAAAAAAAAAGAAAAGAAAAAAGAAAAAAAAAAGAAGAAGAAAGGGGGGGAGACTAGGAGATGGTGGTGGTGACAATGTTGTAGTGGAGGGAGAATGTAGTCTACCTGAGGGGCTCTAAAAGGGGATCCTCTTGTTTCTGAGTATATTAAGTTCTGTATGTTAGAAGATGCTCAGTCCCAAATTTATATAAACCAGAAATACTTGTAGAAGGCCCCAACATTGACCACCAGAACATAAATGAGATAAAAGAGGGGGGCAGAATTGGAATGAGGAATCTCACGGAATGAACCAGCACAGTATACCACTTAGTTTCTGGGTGCATGCTGGTCATGTTTTAGAAGATATTAACTTCTGCCATTATAGAACAAAATGAGGCAGAGAAAACAAAAAACACAAAACAAACAAACAAAAAAAACATATCTCGTATATCTCCCAAAATTGAGTGTGTTGAAGGGAATCTAGAAGTGGAAAATATATCTAGGACCTGTAATTGTATAAATATGAAAGTCAAAAAGGAAGAATCTTAAAAATGAAGAAGTGGTAAAATATTGTAGTTAAGGTGGGAAAAGAGAAAAAAATTGAAAATTTACAGTCTGATATAAAAACGAGTTGTCCTCGAAAAAGGAAGAAAAAAATAGGAGGGGTACCCTCTGGTTCTATATACTGTAAATCCTTCAACTCCCCCTGGAGCTTTCTAGCACTTCTTGGTCAAGAACGTACTCTTCCCCTGTCCTTCCAGCTGGTCTTCTGGGGGAGGGGCCTGCTGTGCTGATTTTCAGGTGTGTGCACCTGCGGGAGATGCCCCGCCCCCTGCTGGGCGGGGCTCAGTGGGAGCTGTTTACCCCTTGAGGCCTCTGTTCCCTGGCACCCCGCCCCTCCCAGGCATTGGGTGAAACAAAGAGAAACAACAACACTGGCGGGGGCCAGCTCGCTCTCCAGCTCTGGAGTCAGCTTCCGCAGTAACTACCACAGTCTCCCAGTCCGCACTGGCCTAGATGTTCCCAGGCTGGCGGGGGCGCTGATTTGCACAACTTGGGGGCCCTGGGCGGCAGGACAGTCCTCGCTGTCCTGTGCCCTCCCCGCCTCCGCCTGTGGGGTGGGCGGGGGGAACGCAGGATCGTGGGCTGTGTCCGCCCAGCGCCCTGGGATCCGGGGCCTAGAATCATGCTCCCAGCACGGCTCCCAAAGACAGCAGGGCGCAGACCCCTCCATGAGGAGCCGCCTGCCTGACCTACCGGCCTCTCCCCATGCCCTGCTACAGCCCTTTACTGAGATCCGCCCGAGGTTTGTGGCGCAGTTTACCGGGGGGCGCACTACTTCTGTTAGTGATTCCGGGAAACTGGAGGCTCCACTGCCCCTGCTGTAGTTCTGCTCCGATTTCCCTGCTAAGCGCCTTTCCATCAGGGAAGAATCTGGTGCAGATTTTTTAAAGTTCCTGCTTCTCTGGGGCTGGGCTTTCCTGTCCCAGAGGCTTTTGCAGCCTGGCTTTAGCCCGGCTCCTCACAGGGCCCCTCCCCCACTTGATTCTTTTTTATCCCCCCCCCCCCCCCCCACACACACACACCTTGCTAGAAGCGAAAATCCTTCTCTTTGTAGTTCTAGCTGTTCTCTCTTTAAATCTCAGGTCAAATTCGTATGTGTTCAGGATGGTTTGAAAGTAATCTAGGTAAGTTGGTGGGGCTGGGTGAGTTGATGACCCCTACTCCTCCACCATCTTTCCCTCTTTCCACCAGACAGAAATCTTTGTGTCTCCACTTATAACTTTCAGTATTTTCAAATTATGATTTGAAATTTTAAAATGCTGGAAAAAATTGAAATTGAGATATTGAGTAGATCTAATGTGTATCTTTGTAGAGAAATTCTAAGGGAATGGCATTTCTCATTCTGGCCCAAAACTCCCCAGAGACTTGAATATCTGGTGCAAGTGGGAGACTCACTCTTTTAATTAATTAATTAATTTTTAAAGATTTTATTTACTTAGTTTTTAGAAAGAGAGAGAATGCATGTGTGAGCAGGGGAGGGGCAGAGGAAGGAGAGAAGCTCAAGCAGACTCCATGGTGAGCAGGGAGCCCCATGTGGGACTCAATCTGATGATCCCAAAAGCATGACCTGATCCAAAAGGAAGAGTCCCATGCTTAACCAATTGAGTGACCCAGGTGCTCCTACCCTTTTATTTTTAAAAAAAGATTTTATGTATTTATTTGAGAGAGAGAGAGAGAGCATGAGCAGGGAGGAGGGGCAGAGGGAGAGGGAGAAGGAGACTTTCCACTGAGCACGGAGCCCCACTCTGGACTCCATCTCAGGACCCTGAGATCATGACCAGAGCCAAAGATAGATGCTTAACCAACTGAGCCCCCCAGGTGCCCCAAGAATTATCCTTTTAATATTGATATTTTCTAGGTTCTCTTTCATTTTCCTACTTTCCTCTCTGAGAGAATATCCATATGATTCCATAATTCACATCTTCAAACTATCCAGAATATGCTGATGACTTCTAAATATCTTTCTCACATAGACTTATTTAGAATTTCATAGGATGATAGCTGCCTGTAAGTCATTTCCACCACAGAGACTTGAACTCATCAGGTCCTTCCAATGATTACTTTTCTCCTTGTTATCACCACAATCTAGAAACTAGAGAATCACTCTAGATGACTTTCCATCATTCATTCCCTCCTCATGAACATATTCATCAAGTGAATATGTCACTTGCTGTTTAGGCTCAAATAAGAAACCTTTCCTAATTGTGGCAATCACAGCATTCATAGAGCATTCTAAGTAGAACCTACTATAGTGAAATCATAATTTGATTTGATTGAGAGTTATTACTATAAATTCAGTTAACTCATCAATAAGCCAACGAGTCCAAAGATAAAACTCTAGTTTAAAAATGATACTTGTTTTGTCTCTAGAGAAGCTTATAGTCCATATAGATACAAATCTGAGTTTTTGACTGGACAAAAAATTCTAGATCAAGTTTACCATAAGGTATAGTTGAATTTGCCCCCCAAATTATGAAAAGCAATCCTAATTGATGGCGAACAGTGTCCAGAGTTTGTTCTTCTTTTCATAGAGGGAGTTGTAGCCATTGGGCAACCTGATTGGTGGAACTGTAAGGGGCAGAGTGAGCCATAGCCCCATGGCATTTGAAATTCCAAGGTAAGCCCTTCATCCTCAAATCCATGCTACTTTCTGACCCCTGACTGACAGTGTCTCTTAACATGTAGGATGGGTGTGAGCTTTGGTTCCTGATGAACAACCAATTATGGAGCATCTGGCACAGTCTTTTTTCCCTGGGCCCTATATCACATGTATCTAATGCCAGATGTGCATCAACTACCCATTGTCTCTTAGACTGAGAGAAGACAAGTAGAAATAGAAAGTTTAAAGTTAGTTCACACTTTGGCTAGGGTTTGTAGACATGGTTTGCAAAAATGTACTGGCATAAAGTGGCTGATTTCCGGAGAACTTGATGGCAGATATCAAGAGCATGGTTTCTACATAACTTCACAAATTAGGAATATGTGTTGAAGACAGAAGATACCCTTAGAGCTCTTAGAACATGCTGATTAATTAAAATTTATTTTCTTTAATTTTATATTAGAATTTTAAACAGACAAAGTCATAAATGATTTCCCCTCCTTTGGTGGGAAGTCATCGTTTGAGACTCAGTTCTCTCTAAAAAGGGAATAGAAAAATTGCCTTGCTGAATGTCATTTAGTTTTGATTACCATGCATGTTTCTACTACTTTCTAAGTAACACTCCAATTTGTTGCATCATATAATCCTTGCATTCCATCTATCTTTAATGTATCTTGCAAGTTACTAATGTACTTACTATCTATATTTAACACAATTTATGAATTCAGCCTTTCTCACCAGCGACTTGCTTACTTGCTTATTAATTATCTGTACTTTGCACATCCTATGCATTTTCCCCTTTATCTCATAAAGCTACTAGCTTATGATCCATATAGGCTTTATCTATCCAATTTGTGTTCCCATTTTCCATATCAGAATATTATCAAATAATATAGCAAATTCCTATTTCATGAACCCATCAAGCTGAGTGTTCTGTATTTCTAGAGTAGGCTCCCACTGTCCTGTATGTGAATAATTCTGAGGTTCATAGGAGTCCCCAGGCTCAGGCTGTTAGGGATAGGGTATGAGGCTAAGGTATTAGAGTATCAGGTTCTCCAAAAATAATTTGGTGACAATTTCATTTCCTATTGATTTGTCTGTTGGAAGCAAAGAATATAAACAGGGGAAATTGGAAAGAGAAAGATCTGAAAAAAAAGAAAAGATTCTGTTATCTTAATTCTTTAGTTCCTCTGAAATGATCATCTAAAAATTGATTTGAGCTGTATGTACGCTCCAGGTGTCGCCCTGAGGATATGAAATGCTTCACACAGACCACTGCATTTCAGAGGCCAAAGGGCATCTGAAAGAATTAAAAGTATGTCGCTCTTCCTTTTTTTGCAGAGGAATAAAAGGGTGGATAGTCTGTATGGTTTCATAGGGAAAATTTAGGGGATGGGGAGGGGAGCAGAATCTCTATCAGGAGCTTCCCAGATTCAAAGAAAATAGTGTTTCTGACCTGAAACTTGAAAGGGCAAGAGAAAACTTCTAGTCAGAGCAATGGATGAATGGGCAGCAGGGGGTGAAGGGAGAACAGGAGGTGAGACTTGGCTACAAATCACAACATACATCTGAGTCAATGGGAAGATGTATTAAAGGGAAATTGCTTTGACTTGTTAAAAAAGTAATGAAGACTTTATTTAAGACAATTGCCACAGAGAGCAAGTATGGCAGTAGGAGAGCAAGGCTGAACTCAGCTCTGAACACAACAGGGACACTTGGGGACCTACAGCTAATAGGCAGAGTGAGAGCAATGGACAGAATACCACCAGATGACATATCAAGGGCAGAAGGATAAACTGACGGAGCAGGATTCTTGGTAAAGGCTGGGTGAAGTCAAAACCTGGTGGAGAAGGGGACCAGAAGAGCCTGACCAAGGTCCGGTTAAGGAAGGAGTCTGTCGGATAATATACCACACCTTGGATTTGGACCCACCTGGAAACCACAAAGGTCAGAGACTGATGTCACTAAAGCCAAGGGGCTGGCTGAATTGTCCGTGTCAACCCTGGGGTCCTAGGAACACCTACTGCTGAGTGGGGATGCAGTGTGGCCAACAGTGAGCAGAGCGTCGGTAACCAAAAAAAGTATAGGAGAAATTCTCCTCATTCCTCCTGTGTCAAAAATGACAATATTTTCTGCAGACCCTCCCTTCCCTGGAGCTGTGGTCTTCAGACTGTAGCATGTGCTAGGATCACCTGGAAGGCTTTTTAAAACAGAGATTGCTGTCCTCACCCCCAGAGCTTCTGATTCAACGAGTCTGGGAGGGATCTAAAAACTGCATTTCTAACAAGTTCTCTGGTGATGCTGTTGCTGGTGGTCAGAGGATATCACTTGGAGATTAATTTCTTATTGATAGAGGACGAGAAAGGGAAAATATGAGTGAATGAGGACCTGTGTTATAATGAATTATCTGTGGAGGGGAACAGGTAGCCTCCAGGGCCGTACGTAGACGGCGCACCCACCCAAACTATGCTGAGTTTTGGCTGCTAGTGGCTCACGGCTGCCCCTTCTTCAGAGTTTCATTTGCCAAAGGGGCCACCTGCTCTGGGAGGTTATGTCCCTGGGGCCCGTGGGTGATTCCGCAGCCAATAGTTGACCGATCTGACTTACACAAGGCCAGCCCTCTGCCTTCAAGATGGAATAAAATTGTGTGATTTATTCTGAAGCTAATCTCTGGCAGAAATCTAATGTTATCTTCTTTCTTCTTCTGCCCCTTCCTGCTTCACTGATTTCTTGCTTCTGGAACCACTCAGGAAATTGTGTTTGCCTGAATCCTAGTCTCAGCTTCTGTTTACTGAGTATTTCTGAGACCACAGGATAACACCTGATGTCCTCTGGGATGGACTTTGGCCCTCTCTTTCTCAGATTTGGGGGCTTCAGCTTCCAGAACCAACATGAGCAATCTTAAAGGCCAGAAGCTCCCAGTGTTTACATGGTCCTCAGGGAAGGCATGGCATCTATGCGGTAATCACCATGAGGGAAACTGTTGGGGGCCTCCCTCCAGGAGTGGATGCTTTGAAACTCTGGGAATAAATTATTAGCGAGGGCCTGAGTCCTGGTTCTCTGGACTTTAGAACCTGCCTGTCCTGCCCAGGGACTCTCTCAAAGGTTTTGGGCATTCATCATTTTAGACACCTGTTCGGTGGTTTATGGGGTAGATGTATGGGAAAACCCTAGTTTTGGAATTAATTAGCTCAAGTTTATCTAATTTGCATGATAGTCTGTGGGAACCTCTGGTTCAAAGAAAAAATGTGGCAGCAATAATAGTGCCAGTGAGGTAATGATGATTATCATGACAGTAACAGAAAGGTTCTAACTACTTTGGCGGGCTGGAGCTCCCAAGACTGTCCTGGGCACTCTGCTTGCTCCTGGAAGGTTGTGGCTTTCCTTGGTATCCAGCTCTGTTATAGGGGTTGGTGAGCAAGGGAGAAGTGGTAAACCTTTATCTCTGATTGTCCCTTTATAAGACATATACATTCTCATCATCATGGGCATCATTCTGATCAGGTCTGCTGCCCCACACTTGCCCCCCAGTACACTCACCTCCCTATGCAAGGACATTGTTTCACACTTCTCTGATCTGGGCTGTGCCCAGATTAACATTGGTTTTCTGTTCAGGGTCAGCCCGTGGTGGGCACCAGGAGATCAGAATTTAGAGCTCTCAGAGCTGCTCAGGATGGAGCCTTTGGCAGATCCTCAACACAATGCGTTCAGGTTGAGGCTGAGCGCTCTTCCTTCATTACTTCGAGACTTTTCCATGGATTCAAGGAGGCTGCTCCCCTGGAGCAGTAACTTTGACTCAGAGAATACAGTTCTTGGGTTTAGGCTGAATCTACACTACATGGCCCCATCCTCCTGGACCCTAATGACTCGGATCTGGAAATAATAATGGATTTGGATCCCTTCTGAGGACTACTGAGGTCCTGGGGGTTCTCAGGACATCAGAGACTTAGGAGAAACTCAACAATGAAACACCTTTCTCAACACCACTGCCGGCTGGCTCTGGAGCCCCTCATGGCCTCATAGCTGCCCTGGTGCTTGCCAGGCCCATAGAAATCCCACACCTCATGGCTATGGCCACACATGGGCAGATATTCCTTCCTTCCTAGACTTTCAAGAAGATAAAATGTCCAAACTTTTGGAAATATTTTCCATATGTGTCTACCACTTCTAAATTTTATTTATGAGTTATTTATTTACTTACTTACTTTTTTGCCTCTGAATTTTAGAAGCATCCCCCTCCTGGAGGTGAGACCCCAGCTGCCTCCTTTGTGGCAGTTACCATGTAAATGTCACATCTTCCCCGAGGACCACGTGAACACTGCTGGTCCCAGGGCTTCAGGGGTGCCTGTGTTCATCTTGGAAGCTGGAGTCCCCAAATCTGAATCACTTCCCTTGTGTCCCTGGCTTGGTCAGTTTTCACACTGCTATCTAAGAGTTAAGGCAGGGATCATTTCTATTTGGTACACAATAGGACTTGTGCTTCATTTTACCGCTAATACTTAAATTCCCTCTACTTTTCAAGTGCAAAATAATATTTTAAAGTACAAAAACTTTAAAAAGTATTTGAAATATGTCCAAAGTAGTTTTGAAAGGGAAAAGAAAAGCAGCTATTTTCTTTCACTTCCTCATACAAGTTTAGTTCGTGTTATTAGTTTCTGTTGTCCTGAAATAATCTCACATAAAGGACTGTGATGGTAAAACAGCATGTTCTTGACTCCTCTGATTAGGGGGAGGCTTTGTCATACTTTACTTCTGGTTTTATGTGGTTTTAGATTTCTAACAGTGACCAGGAATTTTATAGGCGGGCTGTGTCTCTGTTTGGAGGAAGCAAGGCTGCCTCCCACACTCTCTCCCAGTCTAGGGGGTGGCTACATCCCGGTCCCAGCAACTCCCCAGGTCCCAGCAGCTCCCCAGCTCCCCAGGTCCCCCCAGCAGCTCCCCAGCAGCCAGCCACACCTGACCTTCTGGAAAGGTCAGGGAAAGGTCCAGAGTGTGTTAGAGAAAAACAAAATACTGAGGAGCTAGGTCAGGTATTGAAGGAAGCAGGGACAAAATGACAGAGGAGGATGCCCCAGACATAAGCTGGGAGCAGGAAACACTGATGGAAGCCCACCTGCTGCAGAATTTTCTTTATTTGACAGTGATGAGAAGGAGTTTAAAGGTGGAGCAGCTCAGGCTGAGGGGAAGCCCATCCTTCAGAATGAAGAGACATCCCTGCCCAGGTGCCGTGGCCTGAATGCACAAAGGGACAGGCACCCAAGAAGGCTCTGGTAGGGTCCGACCGCAGGGGCTTGGGAACCCACCATCATGGAGATGCCCTCCTTTCATATGAGGCCAGGCTTCCACTCTAACACCTACAGAGAACTACAGGGTGTCAGAGGAGCAAAGGCCTATTTGGGAGAGGAAGAGTTTAACAGCGCAGGTTTATCTTGGAAGAGAGAAAGGCTGCGAAGGAGATCCTGGGGAGTCGTGCTACCAGCTCCTGCTTCTTTAAACCTTCAGGATGGAGAAAGGATGGAGTCAGAACTTCTGGGGATTGCCTTTTTAGGGATATTGTGTAGTCCGAACCATCTACCCTGAAATATGCTTTTCCTTGGGAATGGAGCGGAAAAACTTGATATTTTGGGAGTAGAGAGTTGGGGAGAAAGGTTTTCTTTCCCGTGTTTTCAAACACACATATGAGCACATGGACACTGGTGTGCACATGTACTCGGGTAATACGGGATGGTTTGGTCATTGGGACGCCGAGTGGGAAGGAACGTAAAGTAAAATGGATCCAGTGTTCACCATGTTTCTTAGGTGTGGGGCAAGGGGCTGATGCTTTCCGGCCTGTTCTACTCGGTTTTGAGCTGTTTCAGGTAGGCCAGGATGTCTGCCTTGACAGTGCTGACGGGAGCCTGGTGGAACCAGCGCATGACAGGGACCCCATCGGGCCCCACCAGGAACTTCTCAAAATTCCAGCGGATGTCATGGACTTTCATGGGCTCCCAGAAGAGCTGGTTTGATGAGCCCAAAAGATCAGAGGTTGGAGGGCAGGAGTTCTGGAGCAGAGATAAGAAAAAGAGAAGTTTTTTTCCCCCTGCTTCTGCCATGTGGTAATCTACATATGGATCACATGTGCCATGTGGTAATCTACATGTGGACCTGAAAGTCACAGCAAGTTTAGAGCTGCCGAAGACCACAGAAGCACTCCGGGTTCTCTGAGACCACTGGTTCCCGCTTGCTGGCCTGCCACACAAGTCTGGTCCTTGTTGAAATTTTCATCCATCCATGGCAAATTGAAATAAAAAAGACAATGTGGGGGGTTTTCGCAAAATTCCACTTATTGACTATAAAAAGACCATCATTTTATAGGACTGTGGTCGAGTCTTATCCCCAACCCTAGAGAGTCTACTCACCATCATATGTCTCAATTTATTAACTACCAGGTGGGATCCCAGTGAACCACAGGGATTTCAATGCAACATCAGCAATCAACCAACCAAGAGCTAGAGAGTATGATGATAAACAGAAAATATTCCTCTTTTCCCTGTCTGCCCCTCCCATGATTATATTATGGTGCTTCAGTAAAATAATATCTTCCATTTTCTTTGATAAGTCATTTCTATAGTTTTGGTTTTCTTAGCTGAAAAAAATGCTTTGGTTTAGAGTAATGGTTCCCAGAGTTAGGGCTTTGTAGTCTGGTAAAAGTTCAGCAACTATTTTTTTTTTTTTGAGATTAATGCAGAATAACCAACATTTATTTTAATAGACAATAAGAAAAGTCAAAAGCCAACTATAACTGTAAATTTAAATATTAACATATTTGTAAGTATTAGATTAAAGAAAATAAAATCAATCATATCACCATTTTTGGGCAACACAAATGATAATTTGTGCAATTTAACTAAATATTAATTCAATATCAGAGTTAATGATGGTCTTTTTATAGTCAATAAGTGGAATTTTGCAAAAACCCCCCACATTGTCTTTTTTATTTCAGTTTGCCATGGATGGATGAAAATTTCAACAGAGACCAGATTTGTTTGGCAGGCCAGCAAGCGGGAACCAGTGGTCTCAGAGAACCCGGAGTGCTTCTGTGGTCTTCGGCAGCTCTAAACTTGCTGTGACTTTCAGGTCCACATGTACATTACCACATGGCACTCTACATGCTCCATGTCTGTCACCCTGATTGCATAGGGGTCCCTCAGGGAGGAGCTGGGCCCCATGGATATTTGAGAGTGCCCTGAATGGCACAGCTCCTTACACCTACGAGGGCTTCCATGGCTGACGGTCGAATGAACAGACATTGTCATTCAGTAGGGGGCGGCAGTCCATATCAGACCTGCCACATGTTCTGATTCCTATACTTGAAGCTCAAGCCTCACAATGGATATTGCCACGATTCCTGAACTTATCTGAGCTTTTCTTTCCAAGGAGTGCAACCTTAATCCTAGGAATGAGCCCCAGGCTTTCAGGGTGCCTCTACCTACCTGACCTGGTCAGGGCAGATGTAGTCACTCACCTTCAGGAAGGTAAAGACCTTCTGTTCTTTCTCTCCATTCACATCCCCTTTCTCAAAGAGCTGAAAATTGGGGACAAAGCCACCACCTGGACGCACATGCCTGCAATGAACCAGAGGGCCCCAAGAGGGTCCAAGTTAGGACAAAAAGGGATGGTAATGGCCACCACACCTCTATCACAAAAGGAAGTTAGAGATAAAGAGGGAGAGATGGAAGACAGGGAAGGTGAGGAAATGGGTCTCTCGGGGCCAGGACCTCATGCTTTATGGAGCCAACAGAGAATTCCATGAAAACTGGAGGGCACTATTCTTCAGTCAGGATTCCCGATTCATTTCTATTTCCCACATTCCCTCCTTTGCCCTGTGCTTCTTTTCCAGTAGATATTCCCCTAGTGTTACCGTCAAGGAACTCAAGGCAGAATGAATGCTTAAGCATTGCCAGCAGGGCAAGTTTGCATGCAAGCCTCACAATGATGTTCTTGAACCCTGTGATCTACCACCTGCCCTGCCCTCGAAGTTTCCAGAAGAGGAGAACCTCCAGGCAGAAGGAGGAAGGGAAACACTGCCAGGGCCTAGGCAGTGTCCTAAGCAGGTACTCACTTGAGCCCAGAAAGAATCTCTGAGTTCTTTCCTGGTTCTTGTTTTCCAAACTGGTTGCAGGGAAAGCCCAACACAACTACACCAAAAGACTTCAGCTCCTCCTGCAGTGCATTCAGTTCTGTAGGGAGACAGCAAGCATCATGAGTAGCATGGCCTCTAGCCCTACCCTCAGCAGTGAGAGACCTCTGGATGTATTCATTTATCACATGAATAAAGTGAGGACTGTAAGGGGAATATTCAAGATTACAGAGATTGAGGGGATCCCTGGGTGGCTCAGTGGTTTGGCGCCTGCCTTTAGCCCAGGGCATGATCCTGGGGTCCTGGGATCGGGTTCCGCGTCGGGCTCCCGGTGTGGAGCCTGCTTCTCCCTCTGCCTGTGTCTCTGCCTCTCTCTCTCTCTATGTCTATCATGAATAAGTAAATAAAATCTTAAAAAAAAAAAAAGATTACAGGGATTGAGAGGCAGAGCAAAAAGCCAGAATGCAGGTTTCCAGGAACATACCTCTTGTGCAGTGGTTTCCAATGTAGCTGCACTGCACCATCCAGTAGGGGTGCTCCTACAAAGATTGGGTAGCCCTGTGGGGTGGGGTGGGTTTCTGCTTGATTCTGAAGGAAATTGAAACTTGAATGCCACTGCCACCTACCTTAGGAGTGGATTGATTGACCGATCAAAAATTTTTCAGGAAAAGGCAAATAAATGGAAATGTCCCCCCTCCCCCCAACTATGGCCCATGATGACACATCTGACACCCCAGGCATCCTCCCAGGAGCGCTTTTTGGTATGCTCACCTAGGAGCTGTGGAAGGGAGCCAATACCTGAGTCTGGCTCCAGAGCACTCTCTACCGTCTTGTCAATTCTAGTGATCTGACTGATGCCATCTCCTTGGGACCTTCACTGGGATTCCAGGCTACAAACTCCACTGCACTTTTACTACTGCCAGGAGGGTTTCTACCTTGTCCGTCTACACCTGTACCGTGTTTCCATCTTCAGCTCCACTCAGCTCCCAGTACCAATGCCAGCCAGTCCCACTCAGACTCAGCTCCACCTGCCAGGATCTCACCCCAAAAAATTCTCAAGTGAGAGAGCCTTCCTGGTGTTGTGCATGTCTTCACTTATTATCCACCCACCTTCCTCCTTAACCATTAAGAACATGTCCTTCCTATGGCAGAAACACTTAGCAGACCCTGCTTCTAGTCCTCTGGCAAATGCTTCCAACTCTCTCAATTTCCCCATCTGGAGTAAAATTAGAATGAAACACTTTTAAAAATTCTCATGTACTAGTTTACTAAGTTATGTCATAGCAACGGAGTAGAAAACTCTGCCATCAAATAAATGAGGAAACTCATCACATACTGGAACAGGTGAACATTTGAGTATTGTATTATGTGAAAAAGCAAGATGCAGGATCAGTTGTATTTGTGTATATGGGATTTTTGCTTGCATGTACATTAAAGATTTATGAAAATATGCACCATAAACTGATGATCGTAGTTATCCAAAAGGAAAAAATGTGAAGTTTTCACTTTTTTTTTTTTTAACATGGAGCCCAACCATAGGACTTGAACTCACAGCCCTGAGATCAAGGCCTGAGCTGAAATCAAATGTCAGACACTCAACCAACTGAGCCACCCATGGATCCCTGAAAGTTTCTACTCTTGAATCCTTCGGTATCTTTTAAACTTTTTTTTTTTTAATTTTATTTATTTATGATTCACAGAGAGAGAGAGAGAGAGAGAGAGAGAGAGAGAGAGGCAGAGACATAGGCAGAGGGAGAAGCAGGCTCCATGCAGGGAGCCCGACGTGGGATTCGATCCCGGGTCTCCAAGATCACGCCCTGGGCCAAAGGCAGGCGCCAAACCGCTGCGCCACTCAGGGATCCCTCTTTTAAACTTTCAATGTTGTGAATATATTTCCTATTCAAGACAAATTTAAATTAACAATTAAAACAGATTTAAAAGCAGATTTGCGGGATCCCTGGGTGGCGCAGCGGTTTGGCGCCTGCCTTTGGCCCAGGGCGCGATCCTGGAGACCCGGGATCGAATCCCACATCGGGCTCCCTGCATGGAGCCTGCTTCTCCCTCTGCCTGTGTCTCTGCCTCTCTCTCTCTCTGTGTGACTATCATAAATAAATAAAATCTTAAAAAAAAAAATAAAAATAAAAATAAAAATAAAAGCAGATTTGCATTCCATGGAACTGCTGTCTATATATTAGAACTTTTTAAACTTACTATAATATTTTCAGATTTAACTCTTTAAAGGAAGGAAAATTCCTACTTGCTGATACTAAACTGTGAGATTTCATATAAATTAAGCAAAGATTTAGTCTGTAGCTTTTCAGGTTTTTCCTACGGTTATCCATAAAAATAATAAATCTAAAGTGATCCTGAAATTCTCTTCCTAATAATCTGTACTTTTGAGAGTATCATTTGAAGCACAATTTCACCATTAAATTTAAAAAGTCTTTAGATTCTTTTGGTGAATGTGAACCTTTTTTTTTGTTGTTGTTGTTCTTTGAAGGAAGAGGTATTTCAATATACTTTTTGCCTAATCAAGCAGCCCCCTCTATATCAGTCCTTTTAGGCTGCTATAACAAAATACTGTAGACCAGGGGCCTTATGAACAACAAGAACTTATTTCTTACAGTTCTGGGGACTGGAAGTCCAACATCATGGTGCCAGTATGGGGCAGTTCTGGCAAAGGCCCTCTACCAGGTTGCAGATGGTAGGCTTTTCACTGTGTCCTCCCAAGGTGCAAGGGCCAGGGGGTTCTGTGAGGTTTCTTGTTATAAAGCACTAATTCGGTTCATGGAGGGTCCACCCTCACGGCCTCAAGCAGAAAAATTGTGGCTTGTCAGAAACTGTATTTATCTCTACTTCAATCCATCTAAAACTTTAAATAACCTTTTCTGGATCAACAGAGAAACCAAACTCTTCCCCACAAGTGCACAAAGAAAATCCACCTCAGTTATCACAGAAGGTCGGGCCAGGTTTGGAAAGATGGAGCATCTTTCCAAATAGCCATTACACCAAAGACCACCCATAAGAAAGCTACGTTTCCATCTCCCCATCACATGGAGGTACTGTGGAACCCAAGAGCATTTTCCAAAAGATCTGCTGTCGTTCTCAGAAGTCACCAATGAGGAGGATACAGGCAGACCCTGGAAGCTAGCCTTTTGGGCCTGGGGGCAGGGGGTCACAGCTGGGGCGTGGTGTTCTGTCAACAGTCTCACAGGACATCAACATCATGCATCATGGTCATGTCATGATCATGATGGATCAAGACAAAAACAAGACCACTCCATTATCATGTCTCAACACAGACAGAACAGGGACCTTGTCCAGATTGCAAAAATGGCCATGCATCTCCCTATTCTTGCCAATATAAGTGACTTCTGCTTCTTTACCAACTACAGTTTTAGCCTTGTTTTATTCCTCCGACCTTGTAGATATGATTTATTAAGACAAATCTTAATCATGGTCACAGAATTGTCCCCATTTCATTTCCTGACAGCAGCCCATTCAGAGCAAAGCAATTCTTTGAATCCTTCCCCAAAGTACCTAACAGAAGCCCAGATTCTCAAATAAGTTCTTTCTAGCACTTTCTTACTGAAAAGCCCATGATTCCCTATAGTATGTGTTCTCCCTCAGGGCATCGAACAACAAGTACTACTTGTTCAGTGGTAGATATGTTCTGGTGGTCTTTGATTAAATCTTTGGGAGAATCTCATTTCTCAAATCTGAAGATGATTCTCTTGGCCTCCTAAGGAGTAGAGGAGTGACAGGATTCAGGGGGACAGATTCACACAACCACTTAACCCCCCCACCTCTCTCCTCTCAGTAATAAATTAGGAAAACCTCTGGAATTAGAATATGGCCATCTGACAAAGCTAGTTCCAAAAGAATTGAAACATGAGCTCTTACCAGGATACTGAGCTGTCAAGCCTCAGTAGGTGGCCACATTGACAAAGAGGACATGCTTGCCGGCATACTGCTTGAACTGAACGTACTCCTCACTGTTGAGGGTGAGGGCTCCATACTCATAGATGGTGCCCATCACCCCGTTATAGCAATCCACCTGGAATGTAACAAAAATAACCACAATGATGTGATCATAAGATAAATAATAACTCCCAGCATCCAGTGGCTTCTCCAAAGTGCTCAAAGATATTTCATGTAATACCTGGGAATTCTAAGAACTGAAGAGACTTTTTTCCAGTAATATTTTTAGTTATGGCGAGGCCAATACTAGAATGTGTGTTATGTAAGTTAAAACCCTTTCTTTGTGGGAGTGCCCAGCTGGCTCAGTTGGTGAGGCATTCGACTCTTGGTCTTGGGGTTGTGAGTTCAAGCCCCACATTGAGCATAGAGATTACTTAAAAAATAAAATCTTTAAAATAAAATAAAATAAAATAAAATAAAATCTTATAAAAGTGTGTGTGTGTGTGTGTGTGTGTGTGTGTGGCAGGACAAGTACTTTGTGATGATCTTGCCTTCCCTGGAAGATTAACACAACTCTCTTCCACCCTCTGACACTCAGCATCCTGACACCAGGCTCCCACTGCTCCAGCCCTTCTCATATTTTCTTAAGAGATCTTTGTAATCTGACATCAGTGTCTCATCTAGATGTTCTTAAACTGCAATTTCCTTCCCCCAGAACAGGGCAAGGAACACGCTCCTCATCTGGATCCCACGGAGGCCCTTCCCAGAGCTTTGCCAGTGGGCTGCTCACTGGGATGAGAAACCCATCCTGGGTACCCTTTCTTGTACCCTACACTGTGGAGAGGTGGCCTTGACTTCTCCTGGGTAGGGACAGTGAGACAGGAAGCAACGGGAAGAAGCTTCCTGCCCGCAAACATGCCAAGGCCAATAGGCAGATGGGAGCTGGCGTGAAAGGAATATGCTTTTTTCTGAGGAGCTCCACACTCCTGGAGGTGTGCACAAAAGTCAGAGAAGTGTAGAATGAATGGAAGTGAGTTTCAAGGGATCTCAGTCCATAACAGTTTGCCTGGAGCAGTAAGGGAACAGCCGGTGGGCAAGCTCTCCTGAAGAGAGCAGGGTCAACAAACTGTTTTCGTTTCCTGAGTCTGTGCATCTGCCATCAGGACACCAGGCAAGATGTCCATACATTCCTACACATCTGAGCACAAACACATTGCTCCAAATATTCGGGAATAGTAGCCTAGGAAAGCCCTGCTGGAGGAGCTGCCATCTCCATGCCCCTAGGTCAACTTGGCTCCATGCCAAAAAAAATTCTATTTGTCCTTCTCACTACGTAATAGAAAAAGTCACATGGAAATCATTGCAAGAGCTGTCATCTGTGTGCCTCCTGCCTTTGTGCTATCTTAGATCTGGGCTCCCCAACACCCAGCATGTGTCTCTCACATGGATGCTACCCTGTAAGCTGGGATGCCAAATCCCAAGAAAACTAGGCTGGAAGGCTGGGTCTTTCCGACTCCAAGATCAGTTCTGCTCCAGCTTGAAGGGATCCAGACATTCAAAAATGCAGCCTTTAGTTCACAAGATGGTTTTCTACAGCTGAAATTGTACCCTAGCCAGGCAGTAGTGGCTGACAGACCTGGCTGCCCTCTCACAGGTTGCCTTTTATTATTATATTATTTCTGAAAAGGAAATAGTGTCACGAATGTTGGTCTTTGAGCATTTCTCATGCATCATCTTACACATCATAGGGACCCATTAACAGAGCACTCAAAGTGATTTGAGGACCTGAACAAGTATCACCAGGGCATATTAGGAATGCAAGTTCCTGAGACACTTCTCTAAAGAAGACCTACAAATGGCTAACAGACAATATGAAAAAATGCTCGACATCACTCATCATCAGGGAAATACAAATCAAAACTACAACGAGATATTATCTTACACAGGTCAGAATGGCTAGAATTAACAACTTAGGAAATGACAGATGTTGGTGGGGATGTGGAGAAAGAGGAACCCTCTTGCACTGTTGGTGGGAATGCAAGCTGGTGCAGCCACTCTGGAAAACTGTGTGGAGGTTCCTCATAGAGTTAAAAATAGACCTGCCCTATGACCCAGCAATTGCACTCCTGGGTATTTACTCCAAAGATACAAATGAGGTGGTCTGAAGGGGCACTTGCACCCCAATGTTCATAGCAGCAATGTCCACAATAGCCAAACTGTGGAAAGACCCCAGATGTCCATCAACAGATGAATGGATAAAAACGATGTGGTCTATATATACAATGGAATATTACTCAGCCATCAGAAAATGGAATCTTACCATTTGCAAAACATGGACAGAACTAGAGGGTATTATGTTAAGCAAAATAAGTCAAAGACAAATATATGATTTCACTCATATGTAAAATTTAAGAAAAAAACAGATGGACATAGGAGAGGGGAAGGAAAAATAGATAAAAACAGGGAAGCAAAACTTCACAGACTCCCTAGTTAAGAGAACAAATTGAGGGTTGCTGCAGGGGAGGTGGGTGGAGGATGGGCTAGATGGGTGATGGGCATGAAGGAGGCACCTGTTGTGATGAGCACCAGGTGTTAGATGCAACTGATGAATCGCTAAATTCTGCTCCTGAAACCAATACTACATTGTTATGTCACTATTATGTTACTATATGTTAACTAACTTGAATTTTAAAAAGAAAAAGAAAAAGAAAGAAAGGCAAGTTCCTGGTTCTCTGAGACCCTCTGAATCAGAAACTTGGTGGGTGGTGACTGCAGAAAAGGAAAGAGGCAGACTCTGCTGCGGCCAGCTGTCCCCAGGCAGGGTTCCTGAGGTCCAGGTTCCCTCTAGAACCTCCTCGAACGTGTTGCTACCATAACTTTGCTCTAGTTAGTGTAACTTCACTCTTGTAACATAAACACCCCCCTCCCCCGGTTTATGTTAGCAATCCTCCTCCAGGCGTATGGCCCGCTGACACACACCTGAAGGGCCTCAGGACTCAGGTTTTCCTAAAGGCACAGGGCGCGCCTCCAAGAAGCAGTGCACAGGCCTGCTGAGCAGGGCGTGGAGAGGCCTTGGAGAGGACGAGGGGGAACTCCTCGCATCCCTGGAGGCTAGGCTGGTCACCAGGTGCTGCAGTGCGCTGGCTCCCCAGTGGGACACTCACCTTCATCTTTTGCGTGTTTTGGGTGGGCTGCGCGAGGCCGGCCAGGAGCAGCGGGAGAAGAGCCGAGGCCCAGAGTTGCGGGACCATGGCTGGTGCGCGCGGGTCCAGGTGCGTCCCGGGCCCAGTCACTTTTGAAGCCCTGGTGGGGATGGGAGTGGAGAGGTGTCCTCCAATCGCAGAGCAGTGCACGCGCGTGCACATACCTGAGCCCCCCTCGCTCCCCCCCCCCCCCCCCCCCCCCGCCCCCAGTGCATCCGGGAGGCCACCTGCACCTGCACCTGTCGCCCCGCGAGTTCTCCTGGCGAGTAGCGCGGGAGGCCTCGCTCCTTGGGGTCAGAAGCGCTGGGCCCAGCCTCCAAGGGACTGGGACCCCCGGGTGCTCGCTCCGCGTCCAGGAGGTAAAGCCAGAATCAGAATCTGCTTTTTAAAAACAAGAGCGTCACGTGGTTTCCATGCAGTCAAGCTCGAGACACTAATCCTCCAACCCGCCCCTCAGCCCCTCAGACTCCGTCACTCACTCACTGTGTTTCCTGATGATGAGGTCCAGCCGCGGGGCCTGAGGGTCTCAGACGCCTTGGAGGCACCGTGTCTCCTGGACAGGACTAGTGCGTGCAGGTGGCACAGCTGAGGGGGACACAGGAGCTAGTGCGTGCAGGTGGCACAGCTGAGGGGCACCTCCGCAGCGGGGCCGCCCTGGGGAACAGAGCCCCAAGCTGAGTCCAGAGGGCACGGGCTGGAGTTTCTCGTTCTCTGGAAAGCCCTGCAGTCACCTCTGCCTTGCCTGCTCCAGAACGCTGTTCTGAGGCCCTAACGGGAAGCAAGTGGAAAGCTGTTGGAAAGGGAATCGGCGAAGGGGTACAGAGTGGTCGCTCCCACCCTCCTGCCCCCACCCCCCTCCCTTAGCGGCTCCCTGCGGGCGGCTCAGCTTTGCTAAGCTCCTTGTGAATTAAGGCGATAACTCTTTCCTTTTTTTTTTTTTTTGTATATTTTTTTTATTGGAGTTCGATTTGCCAACATATAACACCCAGTGCTCATGCCATCAAGTGCCCCCCTCAGTGCCCATCACCCAGTCAGTCACCCCATCCCCCCTCCCACCTCCCCTTCCCAAACCCCTTGTTTGTTCCCCAGAGTTAAGAGTCTCTCATGTTCTGATAACTCCTTCCTTGTTGGCGTCAGGCCCTTTCCAGCCCACCCCTTTACCTGCCCTGCCGGGTCCACATTCAAGGCGTGCTCTGCTCCTGGGGCGAGGCTGGCTGGGGTTGAATTCTTGGGAACCCCTTGCAACATAAGCTTCTTGTTGGCTCAGATTTCTGAGCTCTTCCCAAAGGCCTGTAGACCTGCCAGGGGGACCAAGCCTTGCGGAACCCAGGGCATTCACAACAACTTGCAGGAGGCTCCCTCCTGGGGCACAGACTTATACACACATTGGCTTCTCCCCCTCCTCAGTTCAAAATAATGGCTGAACCTCCAACTGTGAGGTGACAGAGACACCACTGAGTTCAAGACCTGTGTGTGCCACTGACCAGCTTCTTGACTCAGAAATGGTTAACGTCTCTGTACTTTAGTTTTCCCATCTGTAGAATAGAAGTAATTAATAGAGTTTGCTTGCTAGGACTGCTTTGAACAGTAATAATGACTCTACAGGACTCCTGCCAGCACTGGGCACAGGTAAGCGACCGTTCAGACACTCAGCTTTATGCCTGAGAAAAAGAAGCAGAGAGAAGTGATATATTAGAGCTCACAGGTTGGTAATGGTGACATGAAAGCCAACTCTGGATTCCTGCCGTAGATCTCTTGTTCTTCTTCCAAATGCATCATCAGTTGTGACTAAATCTTCAGAGTCGTGTGCCTTTGCTCATCTTGCAATCACGAGGAGACTCTGCATTACAGACCTTATCAGTAGGTCCAATGGCCTCCTGAATGAAACTCCAGCTCCTCACACTCCTGTTCCAATATTCCTGGTAAGCTTTTGAGCATGGTCGGTCCTGGCCTCCAGCAGCAAGAAGTGAAGGTGTGGAGCACACCCGGAGCAGGAGGAACACATCGCTGGTCCACTGGAGGGTATCTCAGAGCTACAGTTTTCCTTGTTTCCTCCAGAGCCTGTTCCATGACCTGCTTACAGGAATTTTGCTTTTGCCCCTTTGCCTGTCTCCTTCCCGCTGGGTCTGTCTTCTTCCACATTCTGCCTCTGCTCCAATTTTCTAAAGATCAACTTTGTAGATGTCACTCGTTAAAAAAAAAAAAGATTTTATTTATTTATTCATGAGAGATAGCGAGAGAGAGGCAGAGACATAGGCAGAAGGAGAAGCTGGTTCCCCATGGGGAAGCCCAGTGTGGGACTCGATCCCAGTACCCCAGGATCATGACCTGAGCCAGAGGCAGAAGCTCAACCACTGAGCTACCCTGTTGATATCACTCTTTTATTAAAAATGCTTTGGTTCCTCCCTAATTCTTCCACCTTTGATTTGAAATTATCTCATGGAACACTCTGGATTTGACACTCAACAAATTTCCAGGCAT
The DNA here is from genome assembly GCF_003254725.2 of Canis lupus dingo. Classification (NCBI taxonomy): domain Eukaryota; kingdom Metazoa; phylum Chordata; class Mammalia; order Carnivora; family Canidae; genus Canis; species Canis lupus. Next base: position 25,813,979 of record NC_064277.1, read on the forward strand.
GCCCTGCCTTCCATAGATGTTATGTTTTTGGTAGATTGAACTGGCTCCATCACCCCAAATCCACCCACTGAGGTGTCAATTATTGACATTCTAGATAAAATCTGAGCCAATACTTTGGGATCCTTCCTGAAAGATTTCTTGACTTATTTTTATTCAAAATGATGGATCACAATTTTAACAAACAAGACTTCAGAGGTAACTGTCTGAGGCCTGAGTCACAGATCAGGTCCGAACCAGCTCCACCAGGCTTTGAATTGATCAGATCAGGCCTGCTGCCTTTCACAAATAGCCTAGGGCAGAAAAGGGTGAGCCTCAGATCAGGGTGTCTCAGTCACTGTTTCTGTGACCCAAGCAGGATGGAGTAGTTTAAAGGACAGAGGTAGGAGTCCTAAGGGGACCAATGATCTATCTGCACCAGGTCACAAGGGGGTTATGGGCTGATTATGTTCCCCAAAAAGACATAGTGAAATCCTAACCCTCTGTACCTTGGATTGTTGCCACTGTGATTAGTTAAGATAAGGTCATAGTAGAGTAAAGCTCTTTATAAAGTCCAACCCAGTGTGACTGGCGCTCTTCATAAAAAGAGGGCCATGTGGGGCTGTCCTGTAAAGATGGGGACAGATGCCAAAGTCATCTGCCACAAGCTGAGGATGGTCTGGGGCCACCAGACATGGGAAGAGGCGAGGAAGGCTCCTTCCATACGGCTTGCAGAGGAAGCATGGCCAAGGTGACCCCTTGGTTTCAGACTTCTGGCTTCAAGAACCATGAGACGATACATTTCCATTGTTGTCAATCATTTAGTTAGTGGCACTTGGTTAGGGCAGCCCTCATAAATGCATACTAATCCCTATAAGCAAGCTTCAGTTCAGAGAAAGGAACTCAGTTCTGTCTGACCGCTTTCATTTTTCTTCCATTCCCTGTGTCTGTCCCATGCTCACTATGAACCTCCTTCATTCTCAATTTCTTTGATCAAAAAGGAAACAAAACTCTGTATGGCTTCCATACATGCCTTCATCTGAGTTCCAGAACAAAACTACTTCTTTGTTTGCCGGAACCCCAACTTAGAGATCTGAGCTTCTGCTTGATCGCTAAAAAAATTTTCAGATCCAGTCCATCTTCCCAGGTACATGGGGGCTGCCCTGTCAGGACTCCAGCATCTCCTTTCTCTGCCTGGCAAGTGAGAGACACAGACTGCAGTCCTGGATCTGCTGTGTTTATAATGCCATTTCATCATATTGTAAGTCATGCTTCCTCATTTACTGGTTCGTATAGTCCTTACCACCAGACTACCTATGAGGCAGGAGGAGCACCTGTCCCTCAATTCACAAATGTGAGAGTAGGATTTGAAAATATAAAGAAGGAGGATGGGCAGAGGGAAAGAATCTCAAGCAGACTCTTCACTGAGCACAGAGCCTGACCTGGGGCTCCATTCCAGGACCTCGAGGTCATGAGTCAAAAACAAGAGTTGGCTGTTTAGCTCACTGAACCGCCTAGGTGCCCCTGCTATTACGTTTCTGTCCAAGTCCATGTTTACTATTGCATTATCCTTGAAAACACCCCAGATCCAGGCTGGCCATGGTCCTAATCCAGAGCCTTCACAAAGGCAGCTGACAATATCCTCCTGGGGGCTTTGCCACTATTGCCAGCATTCCCACCCTCATCTGCTCCACGAAATAATTCTGGTGTTTGGTGAAGCTCTTTCCCAGGTAATGCTAACGTCCATAATTTCCACCATCTTGTTCCAGGTAGGTGCCCCTGTGTCCACACACACAACCATCAGTGTCTGAGACACCATCGGCACCCACAAGAGCTAAGCAACTTATCTGCCATAGAACCAACTGTCCCCCCAATAAGGCATGGTCCCAGAGCTTCTGAGAGAGGAAGGAATATGCCATCTTGTACACTGCAAGCCCAAATCCAACTATTACCTGGCAGGGGTGTGGAGCTATAATATGACCACCTTCAACTACCTTTGTCACTTCATATCTTTTAATATTTCTACTTCTTTTAAGAGGTGCAGATCTTTTGGTGATTTAATTTGACCAACTTCTGCCTTGAGAAGACTGGGAAGAGGAAGTATTTACTCGGAAAACTCTAAACTTTTAATGCCTGGATATCTTAGCTTCTTATTCACCTATGGCTTTTCAGAGGCCCAGAAATTGACCCTTTTGACCTTGAGTAGCTTTACCTAAAAACAAGCTCTGTCCCTGTAGCCATCAAGTCAAGTCAGGGGCAACAAACAGAAGCTGGTAAGCTACTCTGCTCCCTGTGGATTTCCACTGCCAATGGTTCACACGGTGAGTTCTAGCCAGGAGGTCCCTGCAGGTCTCAGCCTATCCTGGACCAACTCTGTCTCCCCCTAGACCCGACCTGCAGGGGCAAAGTCAGTGGAAACAAGGGATGCTGGAGGAACTGAATGCCAGAGCACGAATAGGGAGAAGTTAAAGGAGAAGTAGGGGCATGATGGAGAGGGGAGATAAAGGGAAGAAGGAGGGAAGGAAAGAACAAAGTTTGAAGGACAAAAAGGGGGGAGAATCAATCTGTGTTAACTCCCAGTTTACTAGTATCAGGAATGTTTAGATAGATTTTCTTACTGAAGCATCACCAAAATAATCACTAGGTTAGTATTTTCTCCATTTTATAAGTAGGGCTATAAAGACAAAGTAAAAATAAATGTCTTCTCAAATTACAGACCTAGTAATTTGTCTAGCTGGTACTCTCATTCAAGTATGTTCTGATCCCAAATCCAGACTCTTGTGGTAGCCTGAATAAAGGCCCCCACGGATATCAGGTGTTAATCCCCGGAACCCAGATGTTATCTTATATGGAAAAGATTTTGCAGATGTGATTAAGTTTAGGCTCTTGGGATAAAGGGATTATCTGGATTATCTGCATGGGCACCAAATACAATCATGCATATTCTTAGGGGAGGGAAGCAGGAGATTTTACTAAGAAGATAGGAGAGATATGACAATGGAAGAAAGAGGTTGGAGTGGTGCCAGAAAGGGCTCATGAATCCTTTCAGTTTCCCATGACATGTTCCTCCGTTCCTTCTCACCCTTACTGGAAGCATCCATATTTCTGCAAGTTAGTTTAAGACATTCTAGGCTTTTTCTATCATGCACCTCAAGGTTCTTCAAGCCTCTATACATTATCCATTTTCAAAGCCACTTTGAAATTATATAGATAGATAGATATCTGTATCTATTTATATCTATATTTATCTACTGTTCAGTATATAGATATCTATATAAATATATATATTTGTGTGTGTGTATATATATAGAGAGAGAGAGACAGAGACAGAGACAGAGATAAAGAAACGGAGACAAAGAGACAGAGACAGAGACAGAGAGAGGGAGAGAGATTATAAGGAATTGACTTACCTGGTTATGGAGGCTGAGAAGTCCTCAGATCTGTTATCAGCAAGCTGAGAACCCAGGAGAGCTGATGTTTGAGTCTGAAGGCTTGAGAACCTGGGGAGCTGATGTTATAAGTTCCAGTCTGAGTCTTAAGGCAGAGGACTAACGTCCCAACTCAAAGACAGATTTCTTTCTTACTCAGCCTTTTTTTCTATTTAGACCTTCAACAGATGGGATGATGCCCACCCACATTATGGAGAGCAACCTGCTTTACCTATTCTACCAATTTCAATGTTACTTGTATCTGGAAATACCCTCACAGACACACTCAGAAATAATGTTTAACCAAATTTATGGGCTCCCTATTACCCAATCAAATTGACACATAAATTAACCATCATGGTAAATGTATTATGATGATTGACTGTGTAAACAGTATCTTTCTCTTTATATATTTAGATAAATAATATGTATCTCTGTTTAATCATACCAATGATTATACCATATACTTATATATTTCAAGAGCACAGATATAGTGTTATAAAATTCTGAGGTCTTTACATTGCCTAGAAAGAGGGTAAAAAGAGGCAAAATAACTATTTATGACTAGGATCTGATATATCCTGAGTATATTTTGTAATTTCAAAGAATGATCACAATGTGTATAACTACCAACTTTATGGGAGTGGGGGTCCAAACAGTTCAAAAGAAAACTAGAAAGAGAATATGGGATATAGAACAAGAGAGACAAAATTCACATCTAACATGGAGAGATACATAATGCCTGAAAATGAAAGGATGGGAAAGAGCAAAAATAAACCAAAATAAAAATAGCTATGTTGTTTTTAGACAAGGTAGACTTTAAGGCAAAATGGATAACCGTGAATTTAGAGAAATTTTTGTAACAAGCATACAATTCACCAGGAAGATAAAATTACTCTAAATCTGTAAGCACCTAATAACAGAACTAATAATATATAAGTTTAAAATGGATAGAAATCTACAGTGAAATATACAAATCTACACATTACAATGGAAGAACTTAACATATGTGTTTTAGTAATAGAAAAAGCAGGATTGAATAATGATAGGTGAGATTTAATCAGTACGTTTATCAAATTAGACATAGCAGACGTATACAGAACATCCAACAACTGCAGGATATAAATTATTTTAAAGGCCACATGGAGAGTGGCCCAGTGGTTTAGCCCTGCCTTCAGCCCAGGCTGTGATCCTGGAGACCCGGGATTGAGCCCCATGTTGGGCTCCCTGCAAGGAGCCTGCTTCTCCCTCTGCTTATGTCTCTGCCTCTCTCTCTCTCTCTGTGTCTCTCATGAATAAATAAAATATTTTTTTAAAAAATTAAAGCACACATGGAACATTCACAAAAATCAACCATATGCTGTGCTATAAATCAACTGTCTATAAATTTCAAATGACTGAAGTGATATAGACCATATTCTCTGACTACAGGCAATTAAGCCACTATTCAACTAACAAATAACTAGAATATTCCTAAATATTGGAAACTGAGGACTGAACTATAAAATAACATATGTTTGTAAGATGACATGAGAATGGAAATTGTAAAATTTTTTCTCTTGGAAAAAAAGTTTCGTGCTTTGAAAATACATTTCAATTAGTTGGATCATTCATCCTTTGCCTCCAGGTAGAGTCCTCCAACACTAATAGCTTTCCAAAGTGTCCTTGATTTCCTTCAGATAACGTGCTGTTTTTCTTCCTTTCCCATGTTTCTATGTCCTTCACGGCCTGCTTCTGGACTCTAGGAAGTATTTTGACCGGAATAATATTAAAACTATGACCGCAACCATTCTGGGCTGCCCATGGGATACATGGAGGAAATAAAAGAAAATGGAAGAAGGAATTGTAACGGTAGAAGTGAGAACTAATGAAATAGAAACCCGATATACAAAAGAGGCTGACTTAATCAAAATATTTTAAAAAGATTACTGTTACTGATAACTCTGTGGCAATAGTGATCAAGAAAAATGGAGAGACTGCACAAATAGCTAATATTAGAAATGGAAAAGGAAGGGGCCTGGCTGGCTCAGTTGAGCAGGCAACTCTTGATCTTGGGGTTGTGAGTTCAAGTTCCATGTTGGGAGTAGACTTTTCTTTAATATTAATAATAATAATAATGTTAATAATAATAATAATAAAAAGAAATGGACAAGGAGACATCACTTCAGATCCAACAGGGGGTAAGAACAAATATCATGAACAATTTAATACTGATAAATATATGAGTTTAAATGAAATGGGCAAATTAGTAAAAGATACAACTGTAGCTTTTCTATATTTCTTTCTGTAATAAATACAAAATATGACCAATAATTTAATGTGTAAAGATATTTGATTTGTTTTTTTAAAATCCACAAATAATTTTCCAGGTATAGATGATTCTACTAGTAAATTCTACCAAACATTTGAGAACAATCAAGAGCTTACAAAAAATCTTCCAGGGACGCCTGGGTGGCACAGTGATTGAGCATCTACTTTTGGCTCAGGTCATGATATCGGGGCCCTGGAATTTAGTCCCACATCGGGCTACCTGCAGAGAGCCTGCTTCTCCCTCTGCCTATGTCTCTGCCTCTGTGTGTGTGTGTGTGTGTGTGTGTGTGTCTCATGAATAATTAAAATCTTAAAAAGAATATTCCAGAGGATAGCAAAAGAAGAAAGAATCCTGAATCATGTTATAAGGATACTGTAACATATTGTCAAAATGTGACAAGGACAAAAAAAAAGTAACAAGGAAAGGAAACTATGAGAAAGAAAAACCATAAGCTAAATCTTTTTCATGAATGTTGTTGCAAAAATCCTACACAAAATATTAGTAAACCAGATTAAGCAATATAAAGTTGGAATTCCCCACCCCCCAGGAAATAAAAATGGTTTAAGGTTTAACATTCAAAATCAAGCAATTAATATACCATTTTAAGAAAATCATGTCACATGGCCATCTCAATATGTACTTCAAAAAGCATGTGAAGAAATTCAGCATTGATTCATATTTTAAACTCACAGCAAACTGAGAATAGAAGAGACCTTTTCTACCTGATAGAATATTTAACACAAGCCTGCAACAAATATAATACTTAATGGTGAAATATTTCATCATTACCCCCTGAAATAATTTTCAAGGAAAGGATGTCTCTGTTACTACCTCAATTCAATATTGCATTGGCAAAATGAACCAGTGAATTTAAGCCAAAAGACAGAAATTTATTGTACAAAGATTAGAAACAAATGAAATTATCATTAGTACACCTTGTGAACATATAATTTAAAAAGAAACTAGCGATAAATTATTATAATTTTATGACTTTAGCAAAGTTACTAGATAAAAATTAATGCAAAATTCACTTTATTTCTATATACTATTTATAAACCATTGAAATTAAGCTTAATTTTTAAAAGTAACATAATAAAATATGCAGCCATAAAGTTAGCAAAAGATATACTAGGTTGTTTTGATGAGAAATGTATTAATTGGTACACTTTTGAAGAGTCCTAAATTAATTTTTAGTATACACATTATGAATTAGAAGAGAATGATGTAAGAATGTCAATTCTATCCAAACCATTCTATAGATTCAGTGAAATCCCAACCAAATTCCCAACTTTCTCAAATTCTTAAATTTCTGTGGAATTTGAAAAAAAAATGATTAAGAAATTTAAGTGTGGCTAAACTAAAAAACACAAGAAACAAGAATGTTAGTGGAGATGTGGAGAAAGCAGAATCTTCTTACATTCTTACTGGGAATGCATAATGGTACAGCCACTCTGGAAAACAGTATGAAGTTTCCTCCAAAAGTTAAAAATAGGACTACCCAATGATCCAGCAATTGCAGTATTGGATATCTACTCCCAAAATACAAAAACTCTAATTCAAAGGGATACATACACACTGATGTTTATGGCAGCATTATTTACAGTAGACAAATTATGGAAGCAACACACACATGCACACACACACACATACTGGAATATTACTCAGCCATTAAAAATAATGAAATATTGCCATTTGCAACAACATGGATGGAGCTAGAGGGTACTTTGCTAAGTGAAATAAGTCAGAGAAAGATAAATACCATATGACCTCACTCATATGTGGAATTTAAGAAACAAAACAAAGGAGAGAAAAAAGAGACCCACCAAGAAACAGACTCTTACTCTAGAGAATACACTGATGGTCACCAGAGGGCAGGTGGGTAGGGGTTGGGGGAAATAGGTGAAGGGGATTAAAAGGACACTTATCTTGATGAGCACTGAGTAATATGTAGAATTGTCGAATCAGTATATTGCACACCTGAAACTAATATAAACTGTATGTTAACTATACTGGAATTAAAATGTAAAAACTTAAATATAAAACAATCTGAAAAAAGATTTTTTTAAAAGATTTTATTTATTTATTCATGAGCGACACACAGAGAGACGCAGAGACATAGACAGGGAGAAGCAGGCTCCTTGCAGGGAGCCCGATGCCGGACTGGATCCCTGGACCTGGGTTCACCCTCTGGGTCAAAGGCAAACACTCAACCGCTGAGCCATCAGGCATCCCCCCCTGCCCCCCCCCGCCAAAAAAAGATTTAAATATAAGTGCAAATGGTCAAAAACAGTCAAAACACTTTTGAAGAGGGTAGGAGAACTTATAAAATACAATTGCACACTAAAGACTTTTTTTTAAAAAAGATCTTATTTATTTATTCATGATAGAGACAGTGATCATTTTTCTATTTTGTCAGCATAAGTGTATATTTTTTATTTTTCTTTTTTTAATTTTTTTTTTATTTTTTTTAAGATTTTATTTATTCATTAATGAGAGACAGAGAGAGAAAGAAGCAGAGACACAGGCAGAGGGAGAAGCAGGCTCCATGCACGGAGCCTGACGTGGGACTCCATCCTGGGTCTCCAGGATCACATCCTGGGCCAAAGGCAGCGCTAAACCACTGAGCCACCCGGGCTGCCCAAAATTTATTTTCCTTCTTTCTTTCTTTCTTTCTTTCTTTCTTTCTTTCTTTCTTTCTTTCTTTCTTTCTTTCTTTCTTTCTTTCTCTCTCTCTCTCTCTTTCTTTCTTCTTTCTTTCTTTCTTTCTTTCTTTATTTCTTTCTTCTTTCTTTCTTCTTTCTTTCTCTCTCTTTCTTCTTTCTTTCTTTCTTTCTTTCTTTCTTTCTTTCTTTCTTTCTTTCCTTTCTTTCTTCTTTCTTTCTTTTTTTTTTTTAAGATTTTATTTATTTATTCATGAGAGACACAGAGAGAGAGGCAGAGACATAGGCAGAGGGAGAAGCAGGGTCCCTGTGGGGAGCCCGATGTGGGATCTGGGGATCATGACCTGAGCTGAAGGCAGACGTTCAACCGCTGAGCCACCCAGGCATCCCTTTTAAAATTTTCATAATAAAAGCTTTGAATAAATGAAATCTAGGAGTGTTGTAGATATAAACATGAAAGGAAAAAAAATGCAGCTTGTAGAAGACAACAAGTAGTAACTTTATGACCTGGGGACTAAGAAAAATTTCTTCGATAAGACACAAGAAACATTGATTATAAAGGGAAACATTTTTAAATGACTAAAGAAAATTATGAAATTTTGCTCATCCAAATACATCATAGTGCAAGTGCCTTCAATAGTATACTTATCATATTTTGTTTAACATATCCAGCTATTGTGCAGAGAGGGATTTTTCAGGATCATGAGTACGAAGATGTGTACACTGTGTAGCACCGCCTGAATGTTCCTTTACAGAGCTTATCAAAGTCTGTCCCCTTCTTGTGTATTTAATGAAATGAATATGTGCTGATTTATGGTATACCTAATGCATGAGGGGTAAGTACCAGGAGTGCAGGTTACTTGGTCTGATTTGTCTAGAAAGCAACTACCTTTATTTATTAGGGTCTTAGTAAGCATTTGTGGAATGAATAACTAGACCTCTAGATATCTTAGAACCGTAGATCATAAATTTGGTTGGAGGAACATAAGCAGTTTTAAAGATCTATTGAAAACTATGGACTCTTCTCCCTCTAAAAAAGTGACACTTTTCTAGAAGGAGGTAACACATTTAAAATATGTGTATACTGTTAATTTGGTGGGAGAAAAAAAACAAACCCGTTTTCCTTTTCCTTTCTTTTCAGGGAAGAGTGAGCATTCTCATTAAGTTGGAGCACAATTTAGCCAAGACAGAGTATCAAGGGAGGGGTTATGCCAGACTGAAGCCTTGGCTTGAGGTATTTGAACGTTCTACTGAGAAGTATGGACTTTATCCTATTGGCACCAAGAAAGTCCATGAAGCTTAATGACGATGTAGAGCAGAGTAACAGGATCAACCAGAAAAGCCTGCTTGTTCTTTCCCGAAGACCTGCAACATATTTCCATAAATTATCTGTGAATGTGATTCCACTTCTTGGATCTCTAGCAAGGACACGTTGGGGTACCTCAGAAACATTCTTTCCTGCTTGCTTTTAGCAGGCTGAGCTTTGGCTTGTCTAGGTCCCATGGAAGCCTTTGCATATGCAGAGATGAGAGTACAGAGGCTTTATTATAAACCGTTTTGCTTGTACAGGATCTTCAATCACAGAACTGCTCTGTCCACCATGCTTCAGTGCTGCAGCGCATATAAAAGCACGGAGTGTTATTTAAGTGCACTGACCTGAGTTCACAAGGCTGATGTGTGTGCTGCTCCTTCAGTGGGTACATACATGGCCTCCGACTGGCACAGCAGTGGACTTACTCTAGGGTGGCAGGTTTTCATACTGTAGCCCAAACCAGGAGCTAGTGATGAGAGAGAAACTCTGCTTCTGTATTTGTTTCAAAGGCTCTGAATAAACTGGGAACTGGCAGAATAGTATTTGGCCAGAATGTCTACTCCTATCAGTTTCTGGGTGCAACTCATGTCCTTAGAGGAAAAGCTTTTCTGTTCCTGATATTTTAAACAAATCTAACATAGCTATAGACAGCAGTGAGTATTGAGGAATCAGGAGACCCTTGATATTATCATCATAGGGCATAGTGTCACTTTTCTAGAGGGAGAAGAGTCCATAGTTTTCAATAGATCTTTAAAACTGCTTATGTTCCTCCAACCAAATTTATGATCTACGGTTCTAAGATATCTAGAGGTCTAGTTATTCATTCCACAAATGTTTACTAAGACCCTAATAAATAAAGGTAGTTGCTTCCTAGACAAATCAGACCAAGTAACCTGCACTTCTGGTACTTACCCCTCATGCATTAGGTATACCATAAATCAGCACATATTCATTTCATTAAATACTCAAGAAGGTGACAGACTTTGATAAGCCTGTAAAGGAACCTTCAGACGGTGCCACACAGTGTAAGCGGGAGTGAACCGCATTAGAGGAGTCAGAGAAGGTCTCTTGGTTGAGGGTACACACAGGTGGGACACGAAGCAGAGGGAGATGCGGTTCAGAGGAAGGAGCAGGTGGAGATCCGGGGGAAGCTGTCCCGACTGTCAGCAGCGGGTGTGAATACTTGGCAAGCCAGAGTCCAGCCCGCTGGACAAACAAAACAGGCCAGTGTGGCAACAGGTAACGAGCTATGAAATAGCCTGGAAAGTACTGTGGGGTGCAGATTCCCCAGGGCCTTATAATCACGGTAATTCTGTATGTTCACTGAGCAGCGTTGTTAACTCCAAAGGGGGAACCACTGCGATAGACTTAACAGTTTATTTGCAGAAGTTTGCCCGGCCTCTGCACAGGTGAGGTCCTGGAGGGCACCAATCAGAGGCAAACAGATCATTTCTTCCTCCCTTCAATAGTTCATCCAGCCATTCTGCTACTGGGTCGCTTGGTTCTTGTTCCAGATGCCCCAAAGACATGGAGGCCCAAGACCAGAATAGGGAGACAGTTCATTGAGCAGGTAAGTCTACTGCCCGCTGAAGACAGACAGCCAGACAGTTGCTGCATCCTTTTAAGCCTGCCCTTTGTGTATGTAAATTTGATTTTGGTTGACATTTTTGATCAACAGCTGGCAGTTATAGCACATTTTGGCTTCTGTACGTGCACCTAATCATGATTCATTCTGTTATGAATGTATGTATGAATATATGTATTTGTGTATGTACCGTGTATTTATGAGTTTCTAATAAGCTTTTGCTGTGAATTTAGGCTATGTTGCATCTCTTGTGCTCATGCTCAACTCTTGGACGTCCCCTTTTGGGTTCGGAGCCAGCTCTGTGGCTGTGCCTTTCCTCCCCTGTTAGCTCTTGGGGGTGGCTCCCAGGTGTGGCTTCATCCCTTCTTGCTCTTGTCTAACTGCCCGACAATTCAGCAAATATATATTGGAAGCCAGCTTACCTCCTGACTCCCTTCCTTGGAATATGGTCTGATTTGTTAATTTACATATATTAAATTATATGTATTTATAGAATTTCTATATGCATTAATTTATATACTATTTTATAAATTTTTAAATTTTTAAACGTTTTATTTAAGTAATCTGCACCTCCAACATGGGGCTCAAACTCAGGACTCCGAGGTCGAGAATCATATGTACTTCTGACTGTGCCAGACAGATGCCCTTATTAATTTACATTTTAATTTGTTCTGTCTACAGGTAGAAGCATTTCAGATCTGATGTGATCAATGATAAACACATTTTTTTAATACTGTACACTAATCAGTTTAGTCCAAGATAGCATTATTATCTCTAATATCATCGAAACACTATCAGTTCACTGATTTTTATTTTTATTGTTTTCACTTTTGACTTTTAAAATCAATCTAAGTTTATATGAATTGCCCTTATGATATTGGTGCCTATTTTAGTCTATCCACCTAGGCAATGGAACTTTTAACACTTAATCTGTCATGTATCATACTAGCTATTTTTCCCAGCTATCAATGATCTGTGTATTTAACCAGCATAGGTTTTGTACCTCCCACGAAATAAAACCTAAGTCTGTAGGGCAGAGAGAGGCTAAGTGCAGAACATTCTGCCCAGACCTAGAGTTTAAGATGCTTGTGGTTGACTTTTGGTAACCCCGTGCTGGTGTACAGCATTCAGCACCCACTTGTTCATAAATAATCTATTTAAATATGTTGGCGGGCACCTGGCCTGCTCAGTGGGAAGATCATGCAGCTCTTGGTCTTGGGGTCGTGAGTCTTGGCCCCACATTGGGTGAGGAGGTTACTTAAAAACAAATAAGCAAGCATAAAATAAAATAAAACAAAATAAACCAAGATAAGATAAAAATATGTCATAAACGGCAGCAATGGCTCTCAGTAGACCTCGTTCTATAGATTTTAAAGTTCTTCTCCCCCACTTTGGAAAATCAGGTCCTTTGTGTATCCATCAGGACATCTGCTTCTTGTGTTTACAGGCGGGGATTCCATGGCAATCTGCACACCACCTGTTGGAGGCCAGCATTTGCTGTGATTGGTTGTGCCCATTCTGCAGGGTTAAATATTCCAATGTCCCCTTTGATTACAGAACAAGTGCAGGTTAAGTTATGGTTTTAATTTTTATCTTGAGATCTATCTTGTCTGGCTTGCATCCACAAATTCACATACAAGTACATGGCTTTTATTAATCCCTGGTTTTAACTTTAAATTCTCTGTCTTGCATTTTTTTCTTCTTTTAAGTTTAAATATATATATTTTCTTAATGGAGAAGACAGAAGCAAAGTAGATGTTAAGTAACATTACCTTCTCGTTGTCAATGATTAACCTATCATTTCTCCCAAGTTCTGTATTTATCTCTTCCTTGTTCCCTTTCTGCTATAATTTAGCTTGAAAACACACACACAGAGTCTCACACACACTCACACACATTCACACATTCACAGTCACATACACACCCACACTCTCACAGTCACACACTCACACTCTCACACTCATAGTCACACATTCACAGTCACATTCGCACACTCTCACACACACACACTCACAAGGAGTTAGTGGCAGGGCCAGTCACAGGTATCTGGGAGTTCCTGGATTCTCCTGGGTGTGGACACCAGTAGAAGACAAGGACAACAGAATTCGTGTTCCCTCCACAGCACGCTCAGCAGATGGCATGACAGATTTTCTCTTAACTCATCCTGATGACAGATTAATCATGCCTCAGAAGAGTCTTGGTTGAGCATGGTGCCCCCCCTTGTTGCCTGTTGTTCCAGGAATAGCTCTGGAAGGCCTTCTTATCAACCCAGTCCCTGAGGCTGAATTCACTGATCCTCCTTCACTCTCCTATTTTATTTCCATTTCTACACTCTCCACCCTTCACTGTCTACTGCTGCTCTCCCTCCCCATTGTGTACAAGGAAAAAAGTTTGGATTTGGGATTTAAACAGGACTAGCTTTGAGTTCTTTCTAGCTATGAAATTTTGAGCAAGTTATGTAATTTTTGTATATCTGTTTCTTCTTTGTAAAATAACATAAAATAATGACTTTTAAAATAAAGATGAAGAATCTATACCTGGAAATGTCTGGCATGAATAAGGACTTAGTGAATGCTCATGTAAGTCCCACTGTTTCTTTGTCTTCTTTCTTCCTTCCTTCACTGCTTATCTCTCTCATTTACCTTCTGACATGCTCTATTCCTTTTCTATCCATTAGTTTTAAGAAGTCCTCTACTCCAAGTGTCTCTAGTGTGTTACTTTTATTTTATTTTTAAAGATTTTATTTGCTTATTTGTCAGAGAGAGAGAGAGAGAGAGCAGGGGGAGGGATAGAGGGAGAGAGAGAAACAGACTCCCCGCTGAGCAGGGAGCCTGATGTGGGGCTAGATCCCAGGACCCTGAGATCATGACCTGAGTCAAAGGAAAATGCTTAACTGATTGAGCCATCCAGGTGCCCTCCAGCATGTTACTTTCAATTAAAACTTTTATAATGGAAAATCCCAAACATGCACACTCTACAGAGGAGCATATGATTCGCCTCACACACCTATTACTACATCAGCTGTGAGCAGCACAAGTGGTGGCTAATTTCATTTTGTCTGCATCCACCTGTGCTTCTTTCCACTGCCCCCAATGCTCCACGTGCACATACACGCAGAATCATTTTGAAGCAAATTCTAAGCATTGTGCCGCTTCCTCTGTAAAAATTTCTTGACTCTGTTGATCTGAACCAGAAAGCAAGTCCACCTTGTCCCTAGGTGTCCCTGGGACAACTGCGGGGAGTTTCTAGGTCAACTCCGGCTGTTTCCTACTGGCCTGGAATGCCCTTCATGAGGTGCCACAGGCCAATGGGCTGTAGAATGGGAGAGAAGAAGCCAAGCGTCTCAATCTCAAATCTGTTGTTCTGAATCTCATCTGATTGCTATGTGGATGGAGAGTTGTGAGGGCAGAGTTGTGGCTGCAGCTGTCTGGTCCCAGCCTTAAACTAGGACAGGCCATCTTTCCACTCTCCTGAGCATCTGGTTCTCTCATATACATTTGTGGGCTGGAAAATCTACATGACCTACATGACCCACATGACCTATATGACACAGTAGAACTCCAAGCTCATAGCATTCCTTGATTCTTACTCTTGTCTCCCAACCTTCTAGAGTAATAACTGGTCAAATCAGCTTCAGAGGCAATCAGAATCTCACAAAACCTGGGAAAATAAGCTGAGAATATCAGCCTTAGAAGGGACTTTTGTGATTTTCTGATTTATAAATGGGCAAACTGAGGCTGAGGGAGGTATTTTCCCAATGCCTTGCTGTCCTATTAAAGCTGTCAGTGATGGCTGCAGGGTGTGCTTGCTGATATAGCACGTTTGTTCTTTCCCTGGGAGCAGCAAGGGCCGGAGGCACAGACTAGAGATTTGCAGGTGGGAGCGCTCTGGTTTTGAATGGTGTGGGTTCCTCAGATTCCGGTGGTTGTGCATGGACATGGAGCTCTCTCCCACGCCTTCCCCCAGCCCATTAGGGCAGGAGTAACAGAAAGAACACTGCCTAGGGGAGCACACATCCTTCCTCTCACTGCCTCCCCAGCCTAACCCCAAGAAGCAGAGTTCTTCCAGCCTTCCTCCTCCCCAGGGGGCCAGGGAGGAAAGCTAGTGTCACTGACACAACCTCCAGAAAGTCTACGTTTCCTGGGCTAGCTGCCTCTGTGAGGCCCAGGGCCACAATCAGCCTCGACCTGGAGGGAGCCCCAGACCTCAGCATGTTTGAGGAGGGAAGTCAGAAGGTTAAGAAAACATGAGTATGACAAATGCAAAAGTGGTCTCTCTAGGACTTTCCTCCATTTCCAAACATATTTTATGGGGAATGGAGCCGAGTGGAGAGACAAATGAATTTGAAATAAAAACCCAAGTTTATGGGGCCCCTGGGTGGTTCAGTGGTTGAGCATCTGCCTTTGGCTCAGGTCGAAATCCTGGAGTCCTGGGATCAAGTCCTACATCAGGCTTCCCAGGGAGTCTGCTTCTCCCTCTGCCTCTTTCTCTGTGTCTCTCATGAATAAATAAAATCTAAAAAAAGAAAAAAAACTCAAATTTATGGTCTAGGTCTACACTCTTCTTAGACTTTGCCCAAGTCCCATCCCCTTTCTGAGCCTCACTTTTTCCATTGCAAATTTGAGCAAGGAACTCCTGTTCTCCCTCTGTCAGGGACTCAGGGGGAGGGCTATGTGGGGATCACTGATGTAAAGAATATTCGTGAACTCCAAATATTATATAAATATTATTTTAAAGTTGCAGATTTAGGAATAGGTCTTCTGCTTCTCACACTTGTACCCAGAAAATCCTGGCGGTCTGAATGGGTATCCCAGATACCCATTTCTCTGATCTAATTCAGAGAAAACACTCAGGGAAAACTGCCCCCAAGTAAATGGGGACACAAATCTCTAAGTCAGGTTTGGGTTGCAGAGGCTGGGTTTGAACGTGGGGTGAGGACGTGGACAGCATCGCAGCAAAAATTTCTTTTATGATCAAAGGAACCAAACTTCTGCTACTTTTAATTAAAACACAAGAAATTGGTATTGATTGAAATTGGCAGGAGTCTGAGGGCTTTCTTTGAGTCTTTAAATAAAAGATTCACTAGCTACATGACCCTGGGCAAGAAAGTTCTCCTCCTAAGAGTCCTAGTTCAAGGAAAACGTGGAGTCTGAATGGGAAAAAAGAGGCAGTGTTGAGACATAGTGATGCTTGCCAACTTATCTATTAGGATTATGGACTACTTGCAATTGTAGGATTTTTAAAGTCAGAAAATGACAAGAGTTTATGGCCAATTTAGATCCAGAGTGGTTTTCAGCCTTAAAGCTATTGCTCAGGTCACAAACATTTCCACTTGTTCGATAAAATTACATTCCCTGTCCTCTCAGTGAGCATAAATATAGATAATTTGGAGCAGGGGAGGTAGAATCCCAAAGTACTCAGAATAATTGACCTCCAAGATCAAGACTCTAAGTCCAGATTCGCCTGAGTGGCTTTGAGGTTGAGGGTCTGCCTTCGGCTCAGGGCATCATCCCAGGATCCAAGATGGATTCTCACCCCCCACAGGGCTCCCTGCAGGAAGCCTGCTTCTCCCTCTCCCTCTGCCTACATCTCTGTTTCTCTCATGAATAAATAAATCTTAAAAAAAAAAATCTAAGTCCAAATAAGTGTGTTTTACTCATTATGTGGAATTTGATAAACAAAGCAGAGGATCCTAGAGGAAGAGAGAAAAAAACTTTTTTAAAAAATATTTTATTTATTTATTCATGAGAGACACAGAGAGAGAGAGAGAGAGAGAGAGAGAGAGGCAGAGACACAGGCAGAGGGAGAAGCAGGCCCCATGCAGGGAGCCCGACGTGGGACTGGATCCCAAGTCTCCGGGATCACGCCCTACAGTCAAGGCGGTGCTAAACCGCTGAGCCACCCGGACTGCCCATGAGCCACCGGGGCTGCCTGAGAGGAAAAATTAAAATAAGACGAAATCAGTAAGGTAGACAGACCATAAGAGACTCTTAATCATAGGAAACAAACTGAGGGTCGCTGGAGGGGAGGGGTGGGGGCTGGGGTCACTGGGGGATGGGCATGAAGGAGGGCATGTGATGGGATGAGCACTGGGTGTTACATGCAACTGATGAGTCACTGACCTCTACCTGTGAAACTAATAATACATTATGTTAATTGATTGAATTTAAATTTTAAAAAATGATTCTGAGCTGAATTTCCCCATTTCAAAAAAACAAAATCAACCCCAAAACTCCAAGGAGGTGTGTTTTAGGGAAGGGGTGCATTTCGTGTGTGTGAAGAGTCACAGGAGGGAGTCCTGAAGGAGGTAGAGAGCACCGTCAGGAGAGGTTTGGGTACACGTTGCAGAATCCGGGTGGGGGACTCACCTAAACTGGTCGGCCTCGCTGTGTGGGTGGAGGGGTGTCACCGGGCGGAGGTCTGGAGGCTCCAGTGGCTGCCGGAAGGGAGGAGTCTGGAAGGGAGAAGACAAGCAGGAGAGTTTCCACATTCCAGAAAGGAAGTGACAGGGATTTGAGGGGTGCTCCGGTGGATGGTGGAAGAGGAGGCAGCGGGTGCTGATGCCAGCAGGTGCACCCAGACAGGCAGCACCCCCGGGCCTCCTGTGGCCTCATCCTGGACAGAGGTCCTGTCTCCAGGGAGACGGAGACCACGGGACACAGACTTGGGGAGGTTTTAGGCCATTTGATGGGACCGCTGAGGCAGAGTTTGACACCAGTTTCTCTTCTACTCTAGGCGCCCTCATGTGATGAGCAGAGAGAGAAAATGGCAAAAAGAGCGAGGAATTACAGGGTGAGGAGCCGCGTGAGTGATCTCCCACCACGGGGGCCTCCTCAGTGTTCCTACTTGAGCGCTGGTTTCTTCCCCTGTTGAGGAAACGGGGCGTTTACCTTGGGGCCAGGTCCCCGCTTGGAGTTTCAGTGAATCTTTATTATCCTGGATTCGCCCTGTCAGTTTCATCTCCTTCTGCGAATTTCCCAAAGGCGACCCGGAGGCACAGAAGGTGACCTGCGAGTCACACGGCTCCGGGAGGCCAAGGGAACTGAGAGCATCGTCAAGTAACAATTAAAAGCGACACTCTTGGGGCCGGTACTTCAATCTACACGGTTCTCTGAGCAGGGGGGGCGGGAAGCGGGCTGAGGGGGGTGGTCCGAGGTCCGGGTTTCAGATTAGCGGCCTCTGCGGGGAGCTGAGGATGCTCCTGCTGTCCCCGACAGCTCAGAGGACCGAGCCCCAGCACCGGGGGTTCCAGCAGACGGGGGCAGCGCTCCGAGTGGTGGCCGAGGGGGGCTGCCGAGGGGACAGGGCCTGGGAAGCCGCCCCGCCCCGTCCAGCTCAGGGACCCGGTCTCCAGCCTCTCAGCGGAGCTCAGGCGGCTGCTGTCCTCTCTGACTTGGGATACTAAGCTTCAGGAGCAGCCACCCCCACGGACATGCAGCCTTGTTTTAGCCATTTGACCTCGGAGGTCACCAGGGGTCACCAGCCCTCCAGGCCTTAGAGAGGTTTCCTGACACGAGTCCCCCCAACGGCCAGGAAAGTGCGAGTGGATGCGGGGACAGAAAACAATTTTTAAAAAATTAACTGAAGAGTCACCTGAGTGGTTCAGTCTATGAAGTGTCTGCCTTCGGCTCAGGTCATGATCTCCGGGTACTGGGATGGGGTCCCGCATGGGGCATGGGGCTCCCTGCTCAGCAGGGTGTCTGCTTCTCCCTCTCCTTCTATCTCTCCCCACCATTCATTTCTCTCTCTCAAATAAATAAAATATTTTTTTAAAAACTAGCATAAGAGGTGCCTCAGTGGCCCAGTTGGTCAAGCATCTGACTCCATCTCAGCTCAGGTCTCCATCTCACTGTGGTGAGCTCCAGCCCCACTTTAGGCTCCACATCCACTTTTAAAAAAATTAATGAGGGCAGCAGTTTAGCACCGCCTTCAGCCCAGGCCCTGATCCTGCAGACCCAGGATCTAGTCCCACGTCCAGCTCCCTGCATGGAGCCTGCTTTTCCTCTGCCTGTGTCTGTCTGTCTGTCTCTCTCTCTCTCTGTGCGTCTCTCATGAATGAATAAAAAATCTTAAAAAAAATTAATGAACTAAGACAGTCTCTGCACAGCCTAATGATGATCAAGTGCCATAAATTTAGGAGTTTAATTAATCATTTGAATCTGACGTCCATATGGGGGGTGGTGGTGAGTGATGTTTTAAGCTTCAAGAAGCTAATAATCTGGGCAGCCTGGGTGGCTCAGCGGTTTAGTACTGAGTTTGGCCCAGGGTGTGATCCTGGAGTCCCGGGATCGAGTCCCACGTCAGGCTCCCTGCATGGAGCCTGCTTCTCCCTCTGCCTGTGTCTCTGCCTCTCTCTCTCTCTCTCTCATGAATAAATAAATAAAATATTAAAAAAAAAGAAGCTAATAATCTGATGAGGAAGGCACAGGTTTTTCAAGAATACAAACAATA
Source organism: Canis lupus dingo (assembly GCF_003254725.2). Classification (NCBI taxonomy): domain Eukaryota; kingdom Metazoa; phylum Chordata; class Mammalia; order Carnivora; family Canidae; genus Canis; species Canis lupus. The sequence goes on from NC_064277.1 coordinate 25,833,702, forward strand.
GAGATATTAAACGTATTTTACTCATGGGGAGACCAGCGGGAGAATGGGGTTTGGGAGTCAAAGCCTGGGAATAATGGACAAAGCAAGAGAGGGGCCTTATGCAGATCAATCAATAACAATGGGTTCCGGAGTGCCTGAGCTCAGCCCCCAGCACTTGAGGTCCAAAGGTGGATAGTGTTGTAGGCAGGAGGGAGGAAGACCTGGGTGAGTTTCCCCTGGGGTGGGGTGGGGGTGGGGACAGACTATGTTCTGTAAGTGGGAAATCCAGCAATTCCTGGGCTCCAGGTCTGTGGCCCCCAGCAAGTACCCCCGTGAGCAGAGACTATTGAGCTGCTGGAATGCCCCTGAGCTGAGCGTCAAAGCATTTTTATTCTTAGAGGAATTTGTGTCTCCTTTCCTCATCCTTCTCAGGCCTGGGGCTTCAAGGGATTAAGAGCACTTTTAAAAGACCTGCATTCAGAACGGTAGATAATAACCGGAACATGGGCGGCCCTAGTGTTTCCCCTCCCTAGGCTGGTGTGTGGGGCCTCCTATACCAGATCTTCGAAACTCAGGCCTGGGGTAACACCATGCCTTTTAACTTAGGCCAATCTGATAAATACAGAATGCATCTTTTCTTATTTATACCTCTTTGATTACTGCTGAGGAGGAACATTGTATCCCAGCACAAATGCCATTTGGTTTACTGTCTGGTGCCCATGTGTCTGTTGGGCTGGTTGTGTAATTACTGATTTGTAATCACTTGAAGGCAGTTGTGTAATGAATATAGTAATGTGCTTCTTTCACATATGTTGTGAATATCTTTTCCTCCTCAGGGCCATGTTCCTTCCATCTCTCTTGGAGAGGTCCTAAATGGTCCACAAATCATGATATTATGAATGGTATCTGGAATGTCAATGTCATTCCCTTGGTAGTGACTCTACTGAAAAGCTGGGGAGGCTTTGTCTGCATCTGGACACTACTATTCACTCGATTAAAACAGACAGTAATCTCCAAGACCATGGATGCTTGCCCTCACCTTTTCACAATTCTGCCAGAATTTATATGAGTCCCAGGTCCTCATCGCACTGGTGAGCACAGAATGCCCATGGGGGTGTGTGTGGGTGAGGATGTGGTTTAAATTCTACATCCCCACTCATGCCACAGAAATCCTTGCAATTGGTGTGCACAGCCTTGGCTACAGGATCAAAAGCTTGACAGGGTGTGTGTGAGATCCCAGCCTCAAAAACTACATCTACGGACTAGTCATGACTGCATGGTTAGGGGCCTCCTACGTTTTGCCTATTCTGCTAGTCAGCTTTGTGCAGACAAATGCCAAGCCTGAGAAGACAAAGGTGAGCAGCCTCCAGAGAGGGTGGGGCAGGGCCCCAAGGTGGAGTCACTGTTCTGTCCTGCTCCAGTCATTCTTGTAAGACTCTGACCTCTGCTTTCTTTCATATTGGGGTTTTCCATTAACCTTTCTTTTCTACTTGCCTCTTCTTCATTCCTATAAATGGATGCTCCTTGGGCTGAATATAGGTAGGGAAGAGTCTCCTTCCTGCAGTCCTTGCTCTCCTCCATCTCTAGTTAGGATTACCTGGATACTCTTCCAACACGTCAGTATCTGCATCAGAGCTGGGCGCCAGACAGGGGAAGCAGTGGGCACCATGGTGGGTGGCAAGGTTTGGAGGAGAGGGTGAGCCAGGTCATCTCTGATGCAGCTCAGTGGGACACCTACAACAAGAAGGAAAAAACCAATGTGGAAGGTTTTTTGCAGATGGATAAAATCGGAGAGTTAATCCGAAAAACATAAAACATAGGCAAAAATAATTGGAGGTCTAGGGGCGCCTGGGTGGCTCAGTTGATTAAGCATCTGCCTTTGGCTCAGGTCATGATCTCAGGGTCCTGAGACTGAGCCCAGTGGGGAGTCTGCTTCCCTCTGCCTCTCCCCACCTCCCGTGCACATGCACACATGTGTGTGTGTGAGCACACACTCTGATAGATAGATAGATAGATAGATAGATAGATAGATAGATAGATAGATAGGAATTGGAGATCTAAAACAAACAGATTTAGAATCAGGGGTTTTGGATTCTGGCATCAGTCTAGTCCTAGTTCATAATTCAGTTGCCTTATTGATGAAATGTGTGTATAACATAGGGAGGGGCAGCACTGGGAAGGAGAGCAATGATCTGGATGACTTGGAGGCAAGATGGAATCATGAAGTGAGAGGCAAGCAACCTTTCATCCGTGTAGTGGGGCAATCATTTTTGGTCTTGGACAAGTCCCTTTACCTTTATTAGCTTCTGCTTTCTCATATACATTTGTAGACAACCGTATCTACCTTGTGGGTAGGTGAACAATAATTATGACACATATAATGTGCTCAGTAAAAGGCAGCTCTGGTAAGATCTTCCTACCACTCTGAAGTTGACCAGAGAACCTCCTGGGTGACTCTACTTTTGAGAATTGGTGTGGCTTTTCTGTGACTCAGTGCTGCCTAGTTGAGTATGAAGACCCTGGATCCTCAGCTATAGAATTTGCTTAATAAAAAACTGAGTCTGGAGGTATTAGAGACATATCATATGGACTTACATACATTTGAAGCAGCAATGAGTGTCAGGAGTAAGCTGGCCTGGAAAGGGCTTTCCAGTTCAGAGTCTCTCTAAATTCCCATACTCTGGTTACTTAACATGATTTTCAGTAATTTTCATTGCAGTACAAAGGAAAAAAAAAAAGACAATTTCTTTAAAATGTTTAACTTAGCACCTGGCATTATGGAAGTTGAGATGGATATTTTCATACAGTATTCTCTCTATGCACATCTCAGTTTTGCTGGCATGTGTCTGTGTATGCACTCAGGGGAAAGTGCAAAAGCCTGCACAGAGAAGGCACCTTTCTGCCCCAGAGCAGGGACCGAGTACTAGAGTCCGGTGTGCTAGTCATGGAAGCAGTTGGCCTAGAAAGTTGGAGAAAGTCTGGTTTTGTTTGTGTTGCATCCGGACAGGTAGTGATTGGCTGAAATCCTTTCTAGTTCATTGGATTTCCAGGGAGTCTGATTTAATCGTAGTTTAAATCTAGACCTTCCTTATCAGATTATGTCCTTCTCCCCTTTCTCTGATCGGTTCCTCTTTCCTCATTCTCACCATGTAGTTTGGTGGCTTCCTTTTCACACTTCCTGTTTTGTACTCCCTGTGTTCCATGAGCAACTGGCAGCAGCTTTCCCAAGATAGGAAAAGGAGTCCTTCATGGACCCTATATAGATACAGTGGAGGAAGAATAAGGTGAGATCTGCCTTTCAGAGGAATTTAACCGAAGAACAGGTGACAAGAATGTCATGGACAACTAATTTCTGTTATGTGGAATTTATTTGTGTTACATGGAATTCTGCTCTAATATGTTCAAGAGATTTGGGGAGGAATAGAATAGATGGGGCCAGTGGTGAAGGCAAATATTAGATACCTAGAGCACAGTGGGGTGGGGAGCACTGGTTATGTGCAGCTGGGTGCTGCCAGATAGATTTTAGTAGCACTAGCAGGTGGATTTGGGCTCTCCACCTCCTCTGCTGGGAGCTACAGAAAGAGTTCCACAGTAGTGGCTTGTAGGACTATCATGCGAGAATGAGAGTGACAGGAGAGAGAACACTGTTTCAGGCAGGGCTAATATTAGATTCTGGAATGTTAAACTGGGAAGGCCCCTTGAGGACCTGTCAGGAATGTAGGTGAATGTCATTTTACCAGTGGGGGAACTGAATGTCAAGGATGAGAATTGCCCAGATTCACAAGGGAATCTGACTACAGAGCTGGCTTCTGATTCCCAGATCAGAATTCTTGCCACTATATAAGCAATCCCAAACCTTCCCTTCACTGGGAAAATCCAGACAGAATATCTCCAACCCAGAGCCAATGAATATCCTCATCCTCACAGAAGCACAAAAGGCAGTGGGCTTTTCTCTTCCGCCCCTGCTTCCTTCCAGAACTTCCCATCCCAGTTCATGAATCTCTGCTCTGTTCATCTTATCCCAGCACATTTCCTGGTGTCCTGCCTCTTCCAGGATAACAGGAGGGGAGACTTGACTGTTGCTTGAAAACCACTGGCTTCTAAATCACAAGACTTAACTTTCTATCCTGTCACACACACCTTAGATAACTCCTGTTTGTTTCCTGGTTTGTTTTCATTTAATGCAGGTATTACTTGGAGTGCTTTGAAAGCTTACACTGATGTTAGGAATTGTTGTTATTAATATCATCATTTTTTTAAATCTTCTAGATGGATTGCTATAAAGATGTGAAAGGAACCATCTATGAATATGAAGCCCTCACTCTCAATGGAAATGAACGCATTCAGTTCAAGCAGTATGCGGGCAAGCATGTTCTTTTTGTCAATGTGGCCACCTATTGTGGTCTGACAGCTCAGTATCCTGGTAAGAATTCATAGCCAGATCTCCTTGGGGCTGAATCTTCCAGCTCACTATATTCTAAATCATAATTAGAATTACATTCTAATTACATATGAAAATAAATGCTCATGGTCAAGTGACTTGGTTCCCTGATGTCAGAAGCCACAATGGCCCACAGGCCAAATCTGGCTAGCCTGCTTTTGTAAACAAAGTTTTATCAGAACACAGCCATGCCCATGCATGCCCATTCATACTGATTTTACGCCTCCAGGCAGAGTTGAGTAAGTTGATGATAATGGTGACAGAGACCACCTGGCTCATAAAGTCTAAGGTATTTACTATCTAGACCTTTATAGAAAAAGTTTGCTGATTCCCTCCCCATGTCCTGCTTCTGCTTTGCTCCTGAGAATTTCCAGGAGAATCAATAGATCTCTGAGGACTAGGAGCCTCTCCACCGATTCTAGAACTCTCCTCTGTGAATACAAGAGACAGAAACAATGTTTTTGAAACTTTTCTAGGGTTTTACAGGTAACTGACAAAGACAGAGAGAGGGGGATGGGGTTTTATACCTGGAGCTGCGTTTGGCTGGAGAGTTGGTAGAGCAGGTGGTGATGGGGGAATCTTCCTGCTCCAACTGAAGGCCTCCTAGATGGAGATTCCGCCTCTCTGTATGTTACTCAAGGAGAGATTTTATCTTTCTCATATCTCAGACCATGTGGTTTAGAAAGCAATGGATAATGAGTAGGATGGAGTGTGCCTAGGTGGCTTGGTTGGTTAAGTATCTAACTCTTATGCTCAGGGTTCTGAGTTCAAGCCCTGTGATGAGCTGCATGCTGGGAGTGGAGCCTACTTAAAAAAAATAATAATAATAGTGAATAGGATGAATGTTGCCAGAAACAGAGGGACTTATATTTAAACTAATAATAACTTCATTTTTTGTTGTTTTTGATTATGTTGTAAACAGGTAATATATTCACAAGGCTCACAAATTATGTGAATCAAAAAGTTTAGAGTGAGAAGCCTTTCCACCTCCTCCCACCTCCCTTCAGAGGAGAATACATAGGTAGAGGTTTTTTTCTGCTTCTCTCCCACCCAGTTATAAGATAATATAAATACTACATCCCATTTTGCTCTTTGTCTTAATTAATAAAGTACTTTAGAGTTCAGACTATCTCCTCATTCTTTTTTAAGGCTGAATAACATTGTGTTGGACCATAATTCATCTTACCAGCTTACACTGACTTTAAAAATCAATTTAGTCAGTTCCCATTTTGTACATAACAGACAAGGACACTAAGCAATAGTTAGTTGCTCAAGGACTGGAAGACAGGATTCCTAATTTATTGTCTCCTTCCTAGAGGAAGTGATCATGTACGGTGACTGAGGACAGAGTGGAAGGATGTGGGGAGAAATACTGAGGAACTATATGGAATCAGGAAGGCAATCTCTAGTTTGTTTTTTTTTTTAATTTTTATTTATTTATGATAGGCACAGAGAGAGAGAGAGAGAGAGAGAGAGAGAGGCAGAGACACAGGCAGAGGGAGAAGCAGGCTCCATGCACCGGGAGCCCGATGTGGGACTCGATCCTGGGTCTCCAGGATCGCGCCCTGGGCCAAAGGCAGGCGCCAAACCGCTGCGCCACCCAGGGATCCCATGTCCTTTCCTTTAAAAAAGACAGATTCAGTTTAGCAAGTAACCAACCAGGGAAGGCAAGCTTGTGTGTGTGTGTGTGTGTGTGTGTGTGTGCGCGCGTGTGCATGTGTGTGTGTATATAACAAAAGATGTAATATAAAATTTACAATTTTAACCAGTTCTAAGTGTACTCCTTAGTAGTGTTAAGTATATTCACATTCTTATGAGACAAATCTCCAGAACTTTCTCATCTTGTCAAAATGAAACTGTACCCATCAATAACCCTCCATACACTTGCAGTTATACATTTTACAATCTACAATAACCCTGTGAAGTTTTGAATATTAAAGACTGGGGCTCATCTCAGAAGAAGGGAATCAGAATTCTCTGGGATGGGAACTGATCTTCCCTATTTATCAGAAAGGGCTCTCAGTTGATTCTGATGTGCCAGAGATTTGGGAACTATTACCCTATAACAAAAGGCTCTGGAATGCATGTCTGGAGCTCCAGCATCTAACTGCAGCCCTGCCACTGAGAGTCTTTCCAATCTAGAGATTTTTCCTCCCCTAGGGCTCTGTTGCCCTGAAAATGGGTCAATCCCACAGATCTTTCTCTACACAAGGTCTCCTTATTGTCCCTTATCTACCCACAGAACTGAATTCACTTCAGGAGGAGCTGAAGCCCTTGGGCCTGGTTGTATTGGGCTTTCCCTGCAACCAATTTGGGAAGCAGGAGCCAGGAGAGAACTCAGAGATCCTTCCGGGGCTGAAGTAAGTGCCTACTAGGAACCCCACAGGAAGCCTACCTTTTTTCAGACTGCAGAGCCACTTTTGTGCTGAGGACTCCCTGAGTGGGTGGCAGATTAGGGGCACCTGCAAGCTGACATCAGTTTTGTCCTAGCCTGATGTGAGTCTGGCAGTGTCCAGGGACTCTTCTCCTCTCTGAGATGAGATGTTGCTGGACCGCAAAGGAGCAGGAACGCAGAGGAAGCCGGAACAGAGGCTGTACACAGAACACAGGGTCAGGTTGCAGTAAAGAGAAGAATTTTGTGAATCAGGGAGCCCACAGTCTAGAAATGGCCTGTATTTTCCCTTTTCAGCTCTGTTTTCCATCTCTGCCCTTCCTCCTGCTTTTCCCATGAACCCCAGACCTGGTGCCCCACTGTAGCCTCCTCTCCTACATTCTGGAGCTTCCTGGGAATGCTGTGGTTCATTTTAGGTACGTCCGTCCAGGCAGAGGCTATGTCCCTAACTTCCAGCTCTTTGAGAAAGGGGATGTGAATGGTGAAAAAGAACAGAAAGTCTTCACCTTCTTGAAGGTGAGTGAATCACTGACCCAAACCTCTTCTTCCCAAGCATTCCTATCGTAGAGTTATTGTCCTGGAAATGGACCCAAGGGTCATGCCTGGAAGTGGCATTGGACTCTTGGCTAGAGGTCTACACATTAGTGTAGGGACCTGGGTTTAATTTGTTAGTATTTATGAGATTCTGGCTTTTGTGATGGAGAGGGCTGTGTAGAGTGGCTGTGTTTCCAAGGACCACCCTCTTTTGCTCATTAACCTTCATTCATCAAGGTACATTTTCTGAATATGAGGCAGTTAGCTAAATAATACTGATATAAAGAAGAATAAGACACAGTCCCTCGTCCTTGATGGTTCCTATTGGAGAGAGGAGCATAGAAATAAATAGGCTAATACCACGTAGTAAGTGCCTTTTATGAAACACTGACTTCCAGATATAGAGAACTGGAGGCTAACAGGGTCCCTAACCACCAGCGTTAATTGTTCCTAAATGCTAGACAGTGGGCCAGCACCTAGCTCAGAGATTTTTATATACCTTCAGCAAATTGAAGAAAATAGTACAATGTCAGAGGGTTTCATAAACTCAACTGACTTATAAGGGCTTCCCTCTATTCTAAGATTAGGACCTATTTGTAATTTATTCTTACAATAATCTTTTTTAAATTAAATGATGCTTCTCAAAAGTTTTGTTAATTTGACAAAACAAAATGTTGGAACTACACGTTGATCCCAAAGATATTTTTGGAATGCTACTGGCCCGGGAGCCCTAAGACCTGGGGAACCCCATTCTAATCTAAATTGTTGACTTTGCACAAAAGGAAACCAACAGCCAACAGAAGTGACATATCTTACCCATAACAGCATTGCTTTGTGATCACCGGGGGCACAGGGGCACAGGAAGAGGGAACAGGATTTTACTGTTATATCTACAACTGTCTTGATCATTGATGTGGTGGCAATCCAAAGGATTTGTTAAGAATCACAAGAAATTAGAATATATAGGCATGGGAGGGAGCAGTTCCCCTGTGGGTGACAGTAGCAGAAATGACGCTGTTTGTTGCATTTCTGCTCCAGCTCTCCTGCCCTCACCCCTCAGAGGTTCTAGGCTCCTTCAGACACATCTCCTGGGATCCTGTAAAGGTCCACGATATCCGCTGGAACTTTGAGAAGTTCCTGGTGGGGTCTGATGGGGTCCCTGTCCTGCGCTGGTTCCACCGGACTCCCATCAGCACTGTCAAGGAAGACATCCTGGTCTACCTGAAACAGCTCAAAATGAAATAGGAAGGCAGGAGCAACCCTGCTTCTCATCAGAAGACGTGTTTTAAAAAAATTCCAGATTTCACCACATTCTTCTAAATGGCCTGCCCTTGACCAAAGCATGCTGTACCGCCAGAGTTCCCACTCTCTACCAAGCAGATTTATATTCAGAAGACTACTGCTATTTCTCCTTGCAAGAATCCGTATGTGGAAGAAGAACAAAAGAATGGAACCTCTAAATCCTTAGACCTCTAATATAAATAAATTTAATCGGTCCTGTCCATCAAAAGAAAATCAGCGTTCCATGAGGATGGTTCAGTCTGCCACAACATCCTGAAAAAGAACGTTCCAGACAGAATGTTCCCCCTTCTCTTTCCACTCTAAAAGTGTAGAAATAACAGTGGGATGGTAGCCATACAGCCGAGTTTCCACCTTATAACACCTGCCCTCCACCGTGACAAACACGTATTGTCAGTTTCCAAGTCTTTTGAGACCAGTGTTCATCCATGAAACTTACCCTCCCATACACACAGTGACCTGTCATTCTGGCTTATGAGCTCTAAGGTGGAGTGAGAGCAGGAGACTGCCTTGCAGGAATAGAAGGACATCTCCATGGTAGTGGGACCCGGAGCCTCTCTATCATTTAGATCCTACAGAAACTTCCCTGCTGTCTGACTTGTAGTGCACTCAGGTCATGACACCTGGACAATGCATCCTTTGAAGGATGGGCTTTCTCTTGTCCATCCTAGATTCTTCAGCTTCAGAACCAGCTCTGCATTGTCTCCAATAAAATGTTTTCTACAGCATCTGGCATCACTGTGGTAGTTTTTATACCCTATCTTGTGCTCAAACTTGTCTCATCTCTCTCTTCTTTCTCACTGTGACTACCACAGATGATGTGTTTCCCAAATCACCTGAACCCCTTGGATAGAAGAAATTATCCTTCTATTATTATCTGTCCAAGGACAGATCCTTGGAATGCTGTCACCTGGCAGCTCTCAATTGTCACCCCTTATTGGGAATTATCTCAGGTTCAGGTCATGTCCCCTTTCCAGGGGCAGCATGTATCCAATTACTGCTCCATGAGGGGCATAAGAAGCAAGACTTGACTTCTCAACTTAGGGCAGCTCTGGAGGGCCCATCCCAGCTGCAGAGATGCCCAAGGGTCTGATGCCTTTCTGTTGATCCTGACCTAGTGCTCTATAGTAAGCTTTGCATGCACGTCTCCATCTTTGAGACTTTATAGGTAACCTAACCTGCAGTGGTTGGCACCAGAAAGGATGTGAGAAAGAAGATGCTAAGATGATAGTTTTGAAACTGAACTATCCACCATCTGCTCAGCAGTGCTGGGATGGGTGGAGCACAAACAGCCATTGCACAGAGTAGCAGTGCAATTTTTATTTTTTTATTTTTTTAAGGGGGGTTGCTGAGGAAGAGAGAGAGACAGCGAGATCTTTTTTTTTTTTTTTTGAGACAGCGAGATCTTAAGCAGACTCTACACCCAGTGCAGAGCCTGACATGTGGTTCAATCTCACAATCCTGAGATCATGAGCTTAGCCAAAACCTAGAGTCTTACACTTTATTGATTTAGCCACCCATGCACCCCATAGCAATTTTTAAAACTTTCACCAAACCTGAATGAGGTGGTACACTGGTGAAAGGATATGGTATCAGGTGCTTGAGAAATGTGAGAGAGGTGGTACTTTTAAGGTGATATAATTTTAAGGCAATTTTAAGATTGTTATTAGAAGAAATTGGTGCTTTGGAGAGAGATTATTAAAGGCTGAGTATTATATCTGACCAAATAAAGGCTAACTGTAGAAGCCAAAGTGCCTCCATAAGAGGAGATGAAGAACCTCTCATATCCTGCAACTCGAGAGCACAAAAAACTAAGTTTCAGGTCCAAGACTTAATTGTAGGGATAGTAGAGCTCCAAAGATGGTTAAATTCTCAAACTAATTACCTTCTATGCCCAGGTCATGGCCTTGATTGGAAAAGAATAGAATCTTGAGACACTGGATGGAGACATCTGGTTGGATGCTTTAGAACATCTAAATCCCCAGATTTTCCAAGACTCCCAGTTCTCCTTATTAAGAATAAGCACATCCTTCTTGCTTGATGACAATGCAGAGGCTTTTGTTCTGCCAAACATTATGTGCTCTGCCATCTACTCAACATCTGTCCCATAAAGAACTAGATTCTGAGAGTTCTGGATCAAGCGGCATGGGACACGAAATTAGCTAAAGGAGAGTTCATTGATCTTGGGGCATTTTTCCAAAGTGCAGAAACTTTACACATTGGCAAGAACCCAACACACTGTTTGGATTCTCCTGCTTGTAAAAAAAAAAAAAAAATGGTTCTCAGTAAATGCAGTAGAAACGCCAGGACTATTGTGCCCAATGACAGAAAGGAGGGATCAAAAGCTGAAAGAAGCGGCCAGCCTAGAGTGGATTTACTGTGTAATGCTAGAAACCTGCTGATGACAATGTGTTGCATGGATTTGAAAAAATAAAAAAGAATGTGCAGGATCACTGAGAAGTTCTGTGGTGAGTGTCCTCTAAAGGCCTGGACTGATAAGAAATTCTGCTATAGAAGTAACCTCACTGTTAGCAATGCAGATTATAGAATCCTGAAGGCCAGAGATGGAAACATTCATTCATTAGTGTGTGTGTGTGTGTGTGTGTGTGTGTGTGTGTGCATGTGTGATTATGTGTGTGTGTGAACTCTGTAGAGTGTTGGAGATGGATTCAAAGAGCACACCATCCCTAGAAGCAAGGTAGATGAACATCCAACAAAGGTAATCATTGTCTATACAATCAGAAGAAAGCAAGAATAGAGAACCAGGAAGCTGAGGCAGCAGCCCCAGTTAAAAATAAAATCACCACACCTTGCTTGGCTTCTAATCTTGAACCAGTTTTCAGACCCAGAATCATGGACTAAAGAAGAAGCCGGGTCCTGAGAAGGTAGGATCCTGTGATACCACCACAAATACATAGAAAGTAATTTCCCAGTCTTTTCCTAAAGGAACTTCTAGCCATTCACTCAGTAACCATAAAATCAAGAAAGAGAAATACCCTTACATTTCAAGGACTGTTGGACATAAGATCCAGGTTGACATTGATACTGGAAGGCCTAAAGTGTCATCATGGCCTCTGATTAGGAGGCTTTGAGGACTAAGCAGCAGATGCAGCCCCTGCCCAAGTCTGGTTCACAGTGCATCCATTAAGGCCATGGATCCATCTGACAGAAATTTCTCTTGTCTCCAAATGTCCAGTTAGAATGATGTATGCGGTAATTGGCAAACCGCTGCATTGACATCTTGGCATGTGGTGTAAGAACTGTCACAGTAGAATAGGCCAAGTGGAAGGCCTGAAGTTGACTCCCAAGTTCATGGCCTGGGCAGTACATGAAGCCATCTTCCCAAGGAGACAGACAGATAGACAAAAAGGATACATGATTGGGATCCCTATGGTCTCTCTAGTCTGTTGGAGTCTGTGGGTCTCTCCACAAACTAAACCAAAGAATAGCCCTAATTGAAAGTGCTGTACCTGATGTGGTATATTTATTAGAAAAGATTAATTTACATCCTTTGATTCTTTAAAGAAATAAGTGGAAAATAAGATTAAGTATAACCTTTTGTGGCATCATTAGTTTAAAAAAAGTCATCTGCACACCATCATGAAATCTTAGCCTTGACTCATCGTACGTTTTATACACCCTGCCACTACCACCTTAGCCCCAAACCTGGCTCAGAAAACATTTACGTTCGCTAAGAAAGTGTTAAAGATGCTGGGCACAGTGTCCTGTCAGAGACTGACTTCTCAGCTAGGAAGTCCGTAGTCCTGTTCAGAAGATAATGTTTATGGTTTTGGGGTCATGGACAAGAGAGGACCAATGGGTTGTTCAGACCATCGGCTCTTCCCCAGGACCAAGTCCTGAGCTAGCTCTTTATATTAGGCTGGGATATTCCCAGGAAGAGAAGCCATGGAATCAGAAAGATAGCCTCTGCTCTAGAACATTGGTCCTGCAAGTCTAAAATGTACCAAATGTCTTTATCAGAACACAGGTCAAAGACATCCAGTTAAATTGTTATAGATCGGTGGACGGATTGAACATTGTCTCTTACAAATATATAAAAATGTGGAATAATGAGTCATTATATCAGTCCTTAGAACAGGTCCAACCCAACAGCAAGGGCTTTATCAGTGTTTCCTTTAGCTTGACCATTATGGAAAATAGTTTATGTTATAGTGTTAAATAAAAATAAAATAATACAGAGGGTCAAGAGCCACCCCTGCCACCACCAACATGGAGACTTTGTACCGAGTCCCCTTGCTAGTGCTTGAATGCCCCAACCTGAAGCTGAAGAAGCCACCCTGGGTGCGTGTACTGTGGGCCATGACTGTATGCTCTGCTGGTGGTGTCTTACTTCCTCATCACTAGCATAACAATTGATGTGTTACTGTTGAACCTCCTGGTGTTGGCTCTCTGCCTGATGAACATGGGCCTCAGAAACCAGTAACTTTCTTGGCCTACAAAGTAAATGGACAATGAATTTTGGAAGGACTCACATCCATCTTCCTGTTTACAATGGGAGGCTTAGGGCTCATGATCCTGGATCATGGAGTGCACCAAACATTCCAAAACTCAATAGATTTCTTCTTATATTCACTGGATTTTTCTGTGTCCTATTGAGTTTTGTCATGGCGAGAGTGTTCAGGAGGATGGACCTGCCCGGCATCTGATGCGTTAGAATGCCTTTAGAGAAGAAATCAGTGGATATTGAATTTGTCCCTGTCAATGAAGTTTTAAAGGCTGTACCAACCCTCTGATGTGAAGTATGGAAAAGAATGAAAAGCAGCAGAAAAGTGAACACTTCATTTAGTGAAAACATACAAAGGCATTAAAGCTTGAACTAGAATGCCCGCTTGGTATCAAAGAGACAAGCTTATCACAATATTTTTTTCCTGCTGGCCTATAACGATGTACCAATGATGTTAGGTGGCATTTACTTCCTAGTTTTTATTTCTTAAAGAAAATGTACTCCAGTGGTGCAGTAGGTAAAGTCATGACTCGGTTTGGTGCAGGTCATGATCTGCAGGAACTGGGACTGAGCCCAGTGTGTGGCTCTGCACTGCCCGGGGAGCTGGCTGCTCTTCTCTGCCTGTGACCCCACCACCCTATGTCTCACAAATAAAAATAAAAAAAAAATTAAGGGAAGACTTGAAGAAAGTTGGAGGCACACCAATGAAAAATTAAAACCTGAAAAAAAAAAAAAGAAAAGAAAATATACTCCATTTCTACAACTATAATATTGAATAAAGTGATTACTTTGTACAGCTCCCTGAACAATCTTTGGAGATGACATTTCTGACTTTAAAAAAAGTAATAAAAAAGAAGCTAGATTCCATAAACTGAGAACTCTGGACAGATGATCAGCTGTACCTATGGCCCTTTGCCTTTAAACAGAATATGTGACAATATGTATCAGAATATGTGACAATATGTATCAGAATATGTGACAATATGTATCAGAATGTGTGACAATATGTATCTGAGACTGTTGCCTGCACAATGAGATGTATTAGAGGAGCAGAAATTTAAAATGTTTCTAACTTAAAAATAGTATATAAATGCATATGTGTTACATATATATGTGTGTGTGTGTGGCTGTGTGTGTAGTGACAGTCACGGCCACTCCGAAACACTCCAACGAAAATCTCCCTAGAACAAAGTCTGGCATACACCAGGGAACAGCGGATTTGGGTATGAGACTTTAGAAAATTCTCAAGCAATTATCCTGTTGTTTCCCGCATTTCCTTAGCCCGCGCTGCCGCCGTGTGTCTGAAAAACGCTGCTTTCCTGGAAGGAACTCGTAGCTCTCTAGAGGCTTCGGGGTCCTTGGGAGGCAGCGAGCGGCAACGCGGGCTGCACCTGCGCGGAGAGGCCGAGGGGAGCCCCGCCGCCCCCGCCGCCCCCGCCGCCCCGGCCCCGCTCCGGGATCCGGCTCCCGGGAGTTCGCGCTCCGGGCGCTGAAGGTGAGTCCAGGGTCCCCGAGCGCGCTCCGCCGGGCCGCTCCAGTGGCGCAATCGGTTAGCGCGCGGTACTTATACGACGGTAGCTGTGGGCGATGCCGAGGTTGTGAGTTCGAACCTCACCTGGAGCACTTTTGCCACCCTTGCGGCACGACCCGCCCGGCTCTAGAGCCGAGACACAGAGACTCAGGCCCGGCCTAAGGTATCCGCAAAACTTACTGAGAGATACTGCTGTGCCTGAGTTTAACTCCTTGAAATGCGGACAGTCTTGCTGTGCTTTTTAAAAAGATTTTTAAAGACGTATCTATTCACGAGAGACACACAGAGAGGCAGAGACACGCGCAGGGGGAGAAGCGGGCTCCCCACGGAGGCTCGAGCGGGCCTGGATCCGGAAGGCTCAACCACAGAGCCACCAGGTGCCCACGACCTTGGTTTGTCTTTAATACGTATTTCAGGGGAAACTTTCCGGTCTTAAATCTGCCTTCCGTACCTCAGTTCTCCACTCCTCTGGGATCCTCATCCCTCAGGTCCGCGATGCCTGCACTTATGAGGAAGACACAGGTGTTCAGTCTCAGAAAACAAACTGACCCACTCGGAGTTGAGCGGAAACCTGCGTGTGGCCCACGTAACCTCGGTAACCTCAGCAACCTCGCCGTCTGGATATTCAGGGTTCCCGAAGGCATCCTGGGGACACAGTGCTCTCCAGCTTCCCAGGGCAGGGGAAATCGTCCAGATGCTGCTTACAGCCCCCTCGTCGCCCTGAGCTGCCCCAGATGTAAATGTAAGTCCAAAACAAGGATCCCAGGCCGACTTCGGTGAACACTTGGTAAAGAAGTGATAATGGCACTGAAGGGGGCACTTGACAGCATGAGCACTGGGTTATACGGTATGTTGGCAGGTCGAACTCCAATAAAAAACAATACACACACACACACACACACACACACACACACACAAAAGCAAGCTTGCAGAGGTTGTCACTTGCTCAAGATTGCACAACTAGGGGTGGCTCAGCGGTTTAGCACCTGCCTTTGGTCCAGGGTGCAATTCTGGAGTCCCGGGATCGAGTCCCACGTCGGGCTCCTGGCATGGAGCCTGCTTCTCCCTTCTGTGTCTCTGCCCCTCTCTCTCTCTCTCTATGTCTATCATAAAGTAAAAAAAAAAAAAAAAAAAAAAAGATTGCACAACCTGGACTCAAATCCAGGACTTGATACTCTGAGTTACTTACTGCACACTGTTGTAAGTAGTGTGAGCTATGTACATAATCATGGGGAGGCCAGTGCAGTTTGAACCTGGACTTCACATTTGACAACGGATGCACTATCAAATAGATAAAGCTTTTGTATGTTAAAAAAAAAGAAAGAAAGAAAGAAAGAAAAAAGTGATAATGGGCCCATCTGGGTGGCTCAGCGGTTGAACATTTGCCTTTGGCTCAGGGCATGTTCCCTGGCTCCTGGGATGGAGTCCCACCTCAGGCTCCCTGCAGGGAGCCTGCTTCTCTCTCTGCCTATGTCTTTGCCTCTCTCTCTGTGTGTCTCTCATGAATAAATAAATAAAATATTAAAAAAAAAGAAGTGATAATGAATAGGTTACTTAGCAGGATGTACAATGGACATATGAAGAGAGGTTATTCACAGAGTTGTTTTCAGTTAAAAAGGAGATAATAAATTATCAGTTAATTAATGGCTGCAAATTCCTCCCATCTCTGCATGTCCCCATGCAAAGTGATTTTGCAGTATCTTCCATCAAGAGATGGGGTCTGTTTCTCTCCCTCTTGGATGTGAGCTGATCTTGTGATTGACTTTGCCAACTACAATACTATAGAAGTGATTTTGCAGGAGTTCCAAGATAAGGCCTTGGAGCTTCCCCTTTTGCCATCTTGGGACCCTGAGACTCGCCATACGAAGGAATGCCATCTAATTTCCTAGACGATGGAGGCTCACATATAGACACTGC
Source organism: Canis lupus dingo (assembly GCF_003254725.2). NCBI lineage: Eukaryota > Metazoa > Chordata > Mammalia > Carnivora > Canidae > Canis > Canis lupus. Next base: position 25,850,260 of record NC_064277.1, read on the forward strand.
CATCCTAGCCATCCCAGCCATTCCAGGTGACACCCCAGACATGTGGGTGGGAACATTTTGTACCATCCAGTCCCAGTCAGACTGCCAGATGATTGCAATCACATGAATGACCCCAAGCAAAACTAGCAAAAGAATTTCCCAGCTGAGTGCAGCCCAAATTGTTGACCTGCAGAATTTCAAATGAAAGAAACAATTATTGTCTTAAGCCACTAAATTTGGGTGAGGTTCGTTACAAAGATTTAGAAGGCTGTATTTCACACAGAAGCATTTAAGCACAGAGTAAGAGCCTAAGATGAGTTAGCAGATTATTACTTTTGGGGATCTTTTCATTGTCCTAAACATTGGGTCCTCTCTGTTCTTGCCACAGCATAGAGACTCCAAAATCATTTGGAACCTGGGCTATTTAAATTTATTCCAGGAGTAAGCTGTTTCCTTGGGTCCTTGCACCAAGCTTAGAGTTGAAAGGCTCAGAATTTCTGAATCTCTAGAGTGAGTAGAGGTATGATTGAATAGGCAGTGTCCACATTCCTTGCCTGCATTTGCAAATAGACTAAGCTGTAGGATCCGTATTCCTCTCTGGATGCATCTTCCCAGTGCTGGCTGTCCTTTTGTTAAATGTCCTGCTTTGCCTTGCCCATGACAAGGAGACAAGGAGCTAATAGCCACATTGAGAAACATTTGCATATTGAAATAGTTTAAAGATACCAAGCACTCAAACCTGATAGCTTGTTGCCTAATATTTTTTCAAGGAAATCCCATAACAGAAATTCTTAGGGGTAGCATACTTGTTGTCATGGTGACTAGAAATTACATGTACAGTTCTTTTTTCAAATAGGTCTCCAGGACCTTCCCACTGGGTTATCCACCAAGATACCACACCTAGGCCAAACTTCTTTGCTTATATAAAAAAGCAATTCTACAAAACAATGGGTTTTTATAAATGTATAGTTGGAGCTATAGCAGAGAAATGTAATATGTAATATATTTGCCAATAATAACATGGAGAAAACAAAAAGTAAAACGGCAGATATAAATACCACTATATTGAAAATAACATTAATTATGAATGGATTAAACAACAAATCTGATGGCAGACTGTTATATTGGATTTTAAAAAAGATCCAATTCTATGTGGTTTACAGGAGATACATTTTAGATTCAAAGATATGATAGAGTGACAAGAATGATAAAAAGATATATCATGCACACAGCAACCACAAGAATGCCAAAGTGTCTGTATCTATCATTACACAAAATAGTCTAAAACAAATAAAAAAGGCTCTAGAGATAAATAAAAACATTTCATAATGATGAAAAAGAATCAACCCATCAGAAAGATATAACACTTATATGTGTACCCAATGAAAGAGCACCAAAATATATGACGCAAAAACTTAAAGAAATAAAGAAAAGAATAGACAATTCAACAATAATGGTTGGAGATTTCAAAATCTTGCTTTCAATAATACATGGAACTAGACAAAAGATCAACAAAAAATAAAAGATTTTTATGATAAAATATATAATAAACCAGACCTAACAGACATCTATAGAAAATACCACCAAGTATACTTACATCTCAAGTGCACGTGGTACATTCTCAAGGATAACCATATACTCAGCCATAAGACAAACCTTGATAAATCTAAAAGGATTGAAATAATACAAAATATATTCATCAATCACAATGTATGAAACTAGAAATTAATAACAAAGAATTTCATAGAACTCACAATTATGTGAAAATTAAGCAATATACTCTGAAATAACAAATGAGTCAATGAAAAAAAAAACAAAAGAGAATAGAAAATACTTTAAGATAAATGAAAACAATGGCTTAACATACCAAATCTTATGTGATGCAGCTAACATAGGGCTTAGAAGAAAATTTATAATTATAAATTCCTATGTTAAAAACAGAAAACCAGTCTCCAATTAATAACCTAACCCTCCACCTTAAGGACTGGAAAAGAAGAGCAAACAAAATCTAAACAAGCAGAGAAGTAAGGAAATAAATATTAGAATGGAAATTAATGAAATAAAGAATAGAAAAACAACATAGAAAGTCAGTGAAACAAACCAAAAGCTGTGTTTTTTTTTTTTTCTAAAGATCAACAAGATTGACAAACCTTTGGCTAACTAAGGAAAAAGAGGGTGAACTGAAACTCCTAGAATTAGAAATGAAAGAAGGAGCATTACTATAAACCTTACAGAAATTTAAAAAAAAAAAAGTTATCAATGGATACTGTGAATAATAGTACACCAACACATTAGATTACTTAGATGAAGTGAACACATTTCTGGGAAGACACAAACTAATGAAACTAATTCAAAAAGAGTAGATAATATAAATAGATCTGTAATAAGCAAATGGTTTGAGTTAGTAACCAAAAGACTACCCACAAAAAAAAGATCATTCCCAGGCATCTTCACTGCTGAATTGTACCAAATATTCAAAGATGAATCAGTATCAATTCTTGGAGAGTTGGTAAACTCTTTTTAAAAATAGAGGAGGGTGGGCAGCCCGGGTGGCTCAGCTGTTAAGTGCCGCCTTCAGCCCAGGGCCTGATTCTGGAGACCTGAGATCGAATTCCATGTCGGGCTCTCTGCATGGAGCCTGCTTCTCCCTCTGCCTGTGTCTCTGCCTCGCTCTCTCTCGGTGTCTCTCATGAATAAATAAATAAAAATCTCAGGAAGGGCAGCCCTGGTGGCGCAGCGGTTTAGCTCTGCCTGTAGCCCAGGGCGTGATCCTGGAGACCCTAGATCAAGGCCCACGTCAGGCTTTCTGTATGATGCCTGCTTCTCCCTCTGCCTGTGTCTCTGCCTCTCTGTCTCTATGAATAAATCTCAGGAAAAAAAAGGAGGATGAAAGACTTCCTCTTTTTTTTTTTTAGGAACTGATTTTATGAAGCCATTATTACCCAAACCAGACAGACATCACAAGAAAATATAGACCAATGTATTTTATGAACATGGACACAAATCCTCAACAAAATACTAACAAAATCTAGCAATACATAAAAGGAAGTATATACCATGACAAAATGGGATTTATCCCAGGAAAGCAAAGGTTGGTTTCACAAGCAGAAATCAATTATTGTAATATATCACATCAATAGAATAAAAAACAAAAACCACGTGATCATCACAATAGGTGCAGAAAAAGCATTTGACAAAATCCAACACCTTTTCCTGATGAAAATTATCAACCAACTAAGAATAGAAAGGAACTTCCTCAACTTGACAAAGGACATCTGTGAAAAAAAAACCCATAGCCAACACTATAAATGCCATTTCTCTTTCATTATGGTGTCTGTGGATTAGCTAACTTAAAAAAATTTTAATGTCAAATAAATCTTTTTCCTTATTGTTGTCATGTTGTGCATGCTTATGAAATTCTTCCCTACCCCAGGTTTGCAAATACATTCTTTTTTATAATTTTCTAAAATTTGTATATATTTGTCTTTTACATTTTAAGCCTTTAACTCAAAAAAAATTTTATATGATGAAGTACAGGTCAATACATTTATGTTCATTTTTTCTAGAATTATTTACCTAAAAATTCACTCCAGCCCCCCATCTGTAGTGTATCCTCTCTTCTCTATCAGGTGTCACATGAGCATAAGCTCCCTGTTATGTTTGATTTTTCTAGTTACCTGTCCTGGCCAATGCCATGCTTCTTTTAGTAACTGTTGAAACTTGTAATGAGTCTTTTTAAAAAAAGATTTATTTATTTAAGAGAGTTAGTCAGTGTGGGGAGACGGGCGGAGGGAGAGGGAGAGAGAATCTTTAAATTAAAAAAAATTTTTTTTAATTTTTATTGATTTATGATAGTCACAGAGAGAGAGAGACAGAGAGGCAGAGACACAGGCAGAGGGAGAAGCAGGCTCCATGCACTGGGAGCCCGATGTGGGATTCAATCCCGGGTCTCCAGGATCGTGCCCTGGGCCAAAGGCAGGCGCCAAACCGCTGTGCCACCCAGGGATCCCAGGAGAGAGAATCTTAAGCAGGCTCCATGCTCAGCACGGAGTGCAAGGTGGGGCTTGATCTCTTGACCCTGAGATCATGAACTGAGCCAAAATCAAGAGTCATATGCTTAATGGCCAAGCCACTCAGGGACCCCTATTTTTCCACTTCAAATATTTTCCTGGGGTACCTAGCTGTCTCAGATGGAAGAGCATGGGACTCTTGATCTTGGGATTGTAAGTCTGAACTCCATGTTGGGCATAAAGATTACTTAAAACTTTTTTAAAAGATTGTGTGATGATAAAGTGAGTTATTATTTTTAAAAAATAAAAATACTTTTTAAAAAATAAGTATTATTGGGGTGCCTGGGTGGCTCAGCAGTTGATCATCTGCCTTCAGCCTAGGACATGATCCAGGAATCCTGAGATCCAGCCCCACATCAGGCTCCCTGCATGGAGTCTGCTTCTCCCTCTGCCTGTGTCTCTGCCTCTCTCTCTGTGTCTCTCATTAATAAATAAAATCTTTTTAAAAATAAGTATTATTATTCCTTGTTGGAAAAGACAGAAGCAAGTGGGCGTTAAATGGTATTGCTTTCTTCTGTCCAAGGTAATACTGCACCATTTTCCTGCTATGATGCTTTATCCTTTATCTCTTCCTTGTTCCTTTTGCTATAAGCTTTTTTTTTTTTTTTTTTTTTTTTGCTATAAGCTTTTTAAAAGCATATGAGGCACCTGGGTGGCTCAGTTGGTTAAGTGGCTGCCTTCAGCTCAGGTCATGATCTCAGGGTCCTAGGATCAGGCCCCACATCAGGCTCTGCTTCGTGGGGAATCTGCTTCTCCCTCTGCCTTTGCCCCTTTCTCCTGCCCGTGCTCTCTCTTCCAAATAAATAAATAAAATCTTTTAAAAAAGAGCATGTTCACACCAAATTCCATAGTTGGTGTGTGGGACAGTCACAGGGGAATTGTAGCTGTAAAAGCAGTTCTGTTTACTGACATCGTTGAAATTAAGCTTCTCAAGGCAGAGACTATTGAAATTGTTCATTTTTATCCCAAGTAACAAAAAGTATGTGTGAAATTTAAAATACATCAATACTTTTTTTAATGAATAAGTGATTTCTTCCAAGAGAGGCTGAGGTCTACATGAGATTAACCCTTGCTCAGCAGCCATTTATATCATGAATTCATTTCATGATGGGTTCTGAACACCTCTGGAACTTTGCTCCTGAATTCCCTGCATCTCCTTTCTTTCCACCCTTTCTCTACTCTCTTCATGTCTTCCATAAGTCTTTACTATTGAATAATGAAAATGAATTGGATTTTGGAACACTTGGGATTATTAGGAAAGCAAACTCTGGCATATTATTTATTTTCTCTCTGTGTTGACTTCCTTACTGACAGAATGGGCACGCTGGCAACCACCTGCTCATTAGTGAGACCTCAGTGTGATGCATTTGGAGATGGCTGCTACGTGGCAGGCAGCTTGTCAATGTCTTCCAGCATGCTTCTTTCTTACCTTCTTTCCTCCCACCTTCCTTTCTTCTCTCCTTTTTTTTTTAATAGGAGCAGTAGCAACTGTAGGAAGTAACTACCACTTTTTTTTTTTAAGATTTTATTTATTTATTCTTAGAGACACATGGGTAGGGGGTGGGGAGAGGAGAGGCAGAGGGAGAAGCAGGCCCCATGCAGGGAGCCCGACGTGGGACTCGATCCTGGGTCTCCAGGATCACACCCCGGGCTGCAGGGGACGCTAAACCGCTGCGCCACCGGGGCTGCCTGCTTTCTTCTCTCCTTATTCCCCTCCTCCTCCACTTTCTCCCCTTCCTATACTCCAGCCCTGGGCTCCCACAACACCTTCTGTCTCCATTGACTCTGTCTTGACCAGGATGTGAGCCCGAATGAACACCTTGGCCCTGAGAGGCTGAGAACTATAGGATCTGACATGTCACTATTGGCCTTCACGTCTTTCGGAGGTAGACTACTGGTCCTTACCTTCCCTGGGTAGGCAAAGCTTTTCCAGACTTTAGTTTTTATTCTTACCCTGGTTGTAATATGGATATGTCACACTTTCAGATGGGAGTTCTGAAATAAGCCCGCCATGATTCTTTTTTCAAATTTAGATCATTTGTTCTTCTAATGCTGGAGGTGTGTTCCAAAACTTATCAGAACTTTGAAACTCAGATTTGGGAGAGGAAAAAGAGTCTTTGAGCTACTTGACATGATACATAAGATGGGGCCCATAAAGAAAGAGTTTCTTTACTACTTAATAACCAATTACTACAAAGGTGAGCAAAGGCTAAGAGTCCTAGATAGTTAGGAATTAGTAACAACAGGGACGCCTGGGTGGCTCAGTGGTTGAGCGTCTGCCTTTGGCCCAGGACACGATCCTGGAGACCCTGGATGGAGTCCCACGTCGGACTCTCTGCATGGAGCCTGCTTCTCCCTCTGCCTGTGTCTCTGCCTCTCTCTCTGTGTCTCTCATGAATAAATAAATAAAATCTTAAAAAAAAAACAAAAAGGAATTAGTAACAACATGTGAAGGGTGGGATGACATCGTAGATACAGCCCTAAAGCAGTAATATGAAAATTGGATTCCTTCCATTGCTATTAACTACATGATGTTAATATATAATGTAAATGATAAATATAATTTATTGTGTGCAGGCCAAACGTCATGCTACATGCTCAGTGCTTTATAGATGTGTATTAATCATGTTTTTTATTTTCTATATTTCCTGATGCTTTGACATCTTGGGTCCTTGCCAACCCTAGAGAAAGACTGTCCCTGTCCCCGAGAGCTGATCAATACCCAGAGGTAGGTTGTTTCCAACAAACAACCCCCTGTGACTGTGCCTTTCCCATGAACACTAACCAGTCCAGAGTCTGTGCTCCAGACAGTTTCCTTATCAAGCTCTTATGCTCTGGGCCACTATTCTCCTGCCCTAGTCATCGCAGGGCCAGGTACCAGATCACTAGGGACAGCCCTGAATCATTCAAACTGCCCATCCCAAACCTGTTTACCCTGCCTCACTCATTCTTCCCACAAAAAACACAGGAAAGACTCTTGCCCACATTCCTCTCACTCCCTCTGCCTACTGCCTGATCCTGGTACTTCCTCACATGCCCTGGACTGGATGATGTGCCATGGCTTCTGTTTCTGGGGATCTGAGTGTACAAAAACTTGTTCTTTCAGGACAGCCAACTCCTGTGTGTTTTACCATATCCAATTAAAACAAACCAAGGTTATATCCCAAAACAATATATTAACGTTTAATCTCATGAGGCAGGTATTATTATCCAATAATGTGGGATTGAAAGCTGTAATGTCTATGGTGACGGCAGAAAAAGACTTCTGCATGACTGCTCTAAAAGGCTTTGGGGTTTCCGAGACACAATTCAGTGTCCTTATACTATTGTTCTCAGTTTAGAAGCCCCAAGAAGAGCCCCGAAGTCTAGAGAAAGAAATGGTTTCTATCTTCAAAAGGAGGCTTCTAAAGTCTCATAATCCACCAGCCCTTTCTCAGGCTGGAAATCAGCTCTACCTGGAGTTCAGTTCCAGAAAGGACCTGGAGAGGGCAGGAGGATGGAGGAACCTGGGTTAGGCAGGCAAGTAGAACAGGAGAATTTCAGCAAAATAGAGCTGCTTTGGGTTTGGATTGTAAGACACACTCTGAGATCCCCTAAACAAAGACTGTCAATGACTGCTTAAAATAAAAAACGAAAACTGTAATAAATAAAGTTTGTCTATCAGATTCTTGGCCTTATGTGGAGTAAAAAGGAAAGGGCCCATTGTATGTGAATGTAGCAGAGGTGTATTCTCCAACCCTGTTCTTTTCTAATCGTATGTAACATATGCTTCATGGTTCATCTCTCCATTTACACTGCTCAGTATAATCTACTGCCATCTACTAGATCTTACAAGCTATTATGTTGTAATAGATCTATCTAATAGAATAACTTACCTTTGTATGTAATCATATCACTGAGAATAACAACAGTCTTCTTTTCTAGTCATGTGACCTTGTATTCCCTTTTTGAGCATGACTGCACAAAGCAATGAATGATGCACACAGAAGTCCATCATCGTCAACAGAAGTGATAAGAGCTGGTGTCCGTGATTTGCTACCAGTCTCAAACAGAATGTTTTCATTATTCTGCATATATTCAATATTTCACATTTAAGATTGATATTGACTATGATTTTTCAAAGATACCAAGTTAAACAAATTACCTTCTATCACTAGATTGCTTGGAGTTTTGATCAGACTGAATTTTGAGTTTTAGCAAATACTTTTTCTGTCTCTATTGAGGTGATCACGTGGATTCTTTCTATCTTAATGTGCAAATTGGAATGATTTATTTTTCTAATGATAAACCAGCCTTGCAATCTTGCTACAAACCCAAGGCCAAAATGACTTATAATTAATTTTAAACATGACTGTGTTCAGTTCCTTAATTTTCAAGGTAATTTGTATCTGGGTTCAAGAGTGAGACTGACCTGTGATCTTCCTTTCTCATAATGTCCCTACTGGGTTAGTATGAAGGCAATATCAGCCTCAGTTTGGCAGTTTCTTTAAATATAAGTATATTTTCTATAAATATAGAGCTACCATATGGTTCAGCCATTCCAGTGGTAGGTGTTTACCCAAGAGAAATGAAATAATATATCTACACAAAGGATTATACACAAATATTCACAGCATTTTTATTTGTAACTGGGGATAATGTAAATATTCATCAAAAGGCAAATGGGTAAACAAATTGTAGTATATACATACAACAGAATACTATCTAGAAACAAAAAGAAATGAATTACTGATATAAGCATCATGGATGAATCTCAAAATAATAATGTGGGTAAAAGAATAAAGAGAGCCCGTAATGTATGATTTCATTTACATAAAATTCTCATAACTGCAAGCATAAAAAAAGCATGGTTGTGTGTGGGAGATGTGATGTCTGTGTTCATTATGTTTATTGTAGTGACAGCTTCATGAGTTATACCTGTGTCAAACTCATACATATGTTTAAATAGATGTAGTTTATTATAAGAAAATTATAAATCCATTTAAATCCTCAATAAATCCATTTAAAAAGTACATTAACTGGGGAAAAATCTCATTATACTATTCTGCAAAAGTAATTGGAGTGTCTTTTCTTTCTGTCTCCTATTTTCCCATATTGTGGAAGTGTCACCTAACTGGGCCCCCAGCTGGCCTGCAGCAGAAATTGACAAGAGGCCTAATGGGAGTTTCAGGCAAGTTTACTGGGGCTTCTGCTCAGCACAGGGGAGGCAGCAGGAAAGAAAGTGTGCTCAGGCTGGCTCCCCAGGAGACGTCTGGGAGAGTTTTTGAAAGAAACAGGTGGAAAAAGTGTTTACTATAAGCATATAGGATCAGGGTTGCATGACCACCTGGGCACTTGGAGGTCATGTTGTTCATGTGTGGCCTGTCTCATGAACATGTCAAATCTCCACCTATATGTGATTTTAATGTTACAAGGAGGGAAAGTCCATGAAAGTCCAGGACCCATCCTGAGGCAGACTGGCTTGGTCCAGATATGCTACTCAAAGGGTGCAGAGTTTCAGCTTTTTCTCTTTTGTTTCTTTCCTAATGGAGACAGCCAAGGAACACTGGTAAGAGTTGAAGGGCCCCATCCAGGCCTGGCTCTATCTCAGAGGAGTTATGTCTCATCAGATTTATTTTTTTGAATGTTTTAAAGAAGTCTCTGGTAAACTATGGGACATGGGATTTTCTCAGTAGAAAGACTTTTGAGAACTAATTCAAAATATTTCATAGTTTAAGAATATATTCATAATTGATATTCCTTCTTGAGTTTCATTTGATATGTCTATCAAATGTCTATCAATATGTTCTAACATTCTGTCCATTTCATCTTATATTCAGCTGTGTGTGGCCACAAGTCTCTACCTTCCACAGAAGCTGCTCCACCAGAGTCCCGGCTGACCAGACTCTCTTCCCCGGAGGCTCCAGGTGTCCACGCTGGCGCTATGTCCTCAGGCACAGGGGCAAGTGGCACCTGCTGAGCTGGATGCACAGCGCCGCATGCGGTCCGGTGGCCGCGGGGCGGTGGGGAGCATCAGCCTGAGTCAGCAGGAGTCACCACTGAGGCTTTGGTCTCCTTTCGAAAGGGGAGGCGTTTAAACTTATTTCAAAAAGACAAGTCACTCAAAATACAGGTTTCCTGTGAGTCCGCTGTCAGGTTACTGAGTGCAGCTAAGAGGCTCCTGAAGGCGGAGGAGGGTCGTCGGTGACCAAAGTGACGCGGGAAGGCTCCGAGCTGTGGAGCGGGGAGCTCTCGCCCCCGCCACACCTGTGTACCTGCCCTGGGTCAGATCTGCCGGATGGACTGTCGCATTTCCTCCGGAAACTGGGATCTGGGATCTGAGGGTCAGGACAGGTACAGAGATGCCTGGAAGGGGGGAAACTGAAAACGTAAATTGCAACCACGAAGAGATTTGAACCCTCAATCTTCTGATCCTAAGTCAGACACCTTATCCATTAGGCCACATAGCCCAATAGTTTTGTTGTTATGAAAAAATATAACAAATGTTGAAAATCTGGATTCTCTGGATTATTTTGTGCATTACTTTTTGCATCCAAACAAAATAAAGTGACTTTCTCTGCTGATCCCATTTCAAAGGAAGTGTAGTTGACACTCACAAAAGCTAAATAATTTCACATGGTAACAGGCTAAGGTAAAGAATTCTGGCTTCCTCCACTCTCTGGTCTTTAACCTGACACCACATCTCCATTGCGAACAAGTGTTTACTTGTGCTGTGAGGCCCCCTCCCCGCCGGCTGCATGAGTTGTAAAGACAGGGGGGAAAAGACTGTCCAACCTTCTGTGATCAGGGCCAGACTCTCAGGTCACCTTTAGAAGGAAGATGAAGTCAGAATGGAGACCCTCTTGGGGTAAAGGAAAATCACTGCGAGGGAGACAGAAGACCCTCCTGTGACCTCTCAGCTCGGCCCCCAGGCCGGCTGGAACAGCTGCAGGTAGGGTGGGATGCAGGGCGCCTCCTAGGCCTGGCCTTCCTGGAAATCAAGCAGAACGGAAGAGCCAGTGCCTTCCAGGAACCTTTGTAAGAAGCTCCAGAAGGTCCCAGACATTCTGAACACAACCAAGTAACACCCGTTCTCTTGCACAGCCACATATAGAATAGCCCTAAATCATTAAATAAACTGAATAGTCCTTTTTTTTTTTTTTCCCCACAGAGAAAACTCCAAAACCCAGATACTTCCTTCTGGAAGTTCCACAAAATATTCCAAGGAGAATAATTTCAGTTGGACACAAACACCTCTAAATATAGTAATAGAGGGAAGCCTTTCCACCTCATTTTCTAAGCCTGAGCTCATCCTAATGTCAAAGCCAACAAAGACAGTGTGAGAAAGCAAAATCACAAGCGAATCTCATGAATGCAAATGCAAACGCAAATATCCTTTAAAAAAAAAAAAAAGCAACTAGGTCTAACAATGTTTAAAAACCGTAACAAGGGATGCCTGGATGGCTCAGCAGTTTAGCACCTGTGCTTGGCCTAGGGTGTGATCCTCTAGGCCCAGGATGGAGTCATACATCAGGCTCCCTGTGTAGTGCCTGCTTCTCCCTTTGCCTATGTCTCTGCCTCTCTCTCTGTTCTCATGAATGAATAAATAAAATCTTAAAAAATAAATAAAAAATTGTAAAAAGCTTTGGTTAATACCAAAAATGGCATGTCAATTTAGTATTAAAAAACAGTTTTTACAATTGAGCACATCAAGAAATTAAAAGAAAAAGTTAGTAAAAGCAGAAAAAGCATGTAATATATGCCCACTCATGATACAACAATCTGGAAATAGAAGGAAATTTATTTAACCTGATTTTTAAAATACAAAAATACTATGTGGGAAAACAATACTTAAAGGTAAAAAATTCAGAACATTCTGTCTGAGTCTGGGGACAATGGAGCAGACCAGAAATTGCCATTTCTATTTCCTTCCAGACATTTAGGTTGTCTCCAGTTTGGGAATATCATGAATTCGGCTACTAAGAACAGTCTAGTAGGGCACCTGGGTGGCTCAGTCAGTTAAACATCTGACTCTTGATTTTTGGCTCAGGTCCTGACTCAGGAGTTGTGAGATCAAGCCCTGCATGGAGCCTGCTTAAGATTCCCTCTCCCTCTCCCTCTGCCCCTCCCCTGCTCACTCGTGCTCTCTCCCCTTCTCAAAACAAAACAAAAACCAACAAACAAACCACTCTTGGAAATGTTTTTGTGTGTGAGTGTGGACCTGTGCATAAATTTTTATCAGGTATTATAATTAAGAGGCTATTATTGACGTTTGCTGATAGCTTTCAAGACCCATCACTCTCTTATAGCTAAACCAGCTCATGAGAAAGTGCACAAGCTCCCTCTCTTGGCACCAGTGGGAAGGTCAAACTGCACTAGTCTTGGCTCCCAATCAGGAACCTTCCCCTTAGCCCCACCCTCCCACCTCAATAACAGCCAAAGCCACTCACCCCTCTTTGCTCTCTCAAACCATGTTTGGATTTGTTTGGGGCCTGTATGTCCTCCTGGTGCACATGTAGCATAATCAGTCTCGGGATTTAAACCAAAGGAGGCGGGGCACTTACTTCAGCCCAATGCTTACAGGACAGATGTGTACTTAGGAGTGCACTTGCTGAGTCAGTCATGTCAAGAATGTTTAAGTTTCCTACAAATACTTTTGCAAGCTGCATATGTGATTTCCATACATCTGTAATGACATAAAAGAAAAAGCTGAAAACAGCAAAGGATGAAATATGACAAACTGGAAAAAAGGTAGATGAGAAACAACCTCTCAGCCAACTCAGCTGTTAAATACAAGGCTCTGTTTCAATCTTGTAGAAATGTTGGTGCCACAGAGGCCAGTAGGATTTCTACTCCCTTGCTCAAGGATTGATTTTCTTACAATAGGATGGTTGTTTCTCTGTAAGTCCGGTGCCTTCCATGATGGTGTCTTAGCACAGATAGCACAGGTAGAAAGCTCACATCAACAATCTGAAGCAGAAGCCTGGCCCTTAAGTTGAGAAAGCTCCTTATGGGTGTTGATTTGGAATGATGGGAAAGTGATCTTTCATAGGTAGGAATTGAGTGAACAGTCCACAAGCATATTCCAATTAATTGTCCCAGTTTGAAAGAATTGAAGCCTCTGGCCAGTGTTTATAGAGAGGGGACAAAAAAAAAAAAAAAAAGTATGGGCTATCTACTCTGCATTCATATAAAATATACTATTGCATCTTTTAAAAAGTAAAACTACTGCATACACTTCTCCAATATGGTAGAAGGCCCAAATGATGCAAGTCTCTGGATTATGCTCCCCAGTCTCTTTGAGGACATGTTTCAGTCCTTCTGCTGCCAATATTCTTGTGCATCTTGGGTAATGAAAGCAATTACTTTCTCAGTTACAAATTGGTCTTTCAAAAAGACAGGGGGGAATTCAATTTGAGGTGATAGGTTTGGTGGTACAGCATTCTTAACAGAAGTAAACTAGTTACGTAGATAAGCATTTTAATGAAGTCACTGAAAGTCTTTCAGAAAGAACTTTATATAATAATGTGATAGTAATTGTGGTCAAGGTTGAAGAGAAAAAAATTTTAATCTCTTTTTCTCCTTCATATCTGAGGACAATATGCCTGGTCCAAAGGGACAAATTTCCATTTTAATTTGTTTCTCTATTTCAATGTTTTGAACACATAATACAACCACGTAGTTAAAAATTCAGAAATGCAAAAGGAACCAAGGGGAAAGTCTTTATCTAAGCCTTGCCTCCCAACACATCCCTCAGGTAACCCAGTGGTATTAGTTTCATAAAAGCCACTTTCATGGTTGTTTAATGCACAAACACAAAAATGTGACATATTATTTCTCCACTATCTACTTTCACAACTCGGTATATACTTTTATTTATTTAATATATTCATTCATTCAGCAACACACTACGTGTCCAGCATTACTCTAGACAAGCAGTTCTCAAAGTGTGATCCTGCAGCAGCAGCAGCAACAGCAGCGGCAGTAGCACCTGGAAAGATATTACAAATGCAACTTCTTGAGGCCAGCCCTAGTCTTAGTGAATTAAACTCTGGAGGTGGGACCCAGCAGTATGTGTTTTAAAAATTCTTCTAGGTGATGAGGCTCCTAGGAGGCTCAGTAGATTAAGTATCAGATCTTGAGTTTGAGCCTCACATTGGGCATAGAGTTTACCAAAAAAAAAAAAAAAACCTAGGTCTTGAGGAATTTAATATAAATAACATTAGAAGCTTTACGTTTATTTAAAAGGGTTAGAGAACAAATAAAAAGGATAGCTATTTCTATCCTTACCTTGCTCTGCCCCATGACAGATTGAGCCTTAGGGGCTGCATGCATGGGCCTCCTGCCCTCTGGCTTCCTGCTGGATTGTGCCAAAAAGAGATATAAGCAGGGCAAAGCATGACGGTTGTCTACTTCCCTCTACTTAATGTTATAGCTATGTTCAAGTGGCCCTCACCAGGCAGCAGTCCTCCCAATGGTTCCCCCCTCCTCAGGCAGTTCCCAGCAATTAAAACTGGCTTAAGAACATCCTTTTTGGATTTTCCCCTGGCTTCTTTCAGGATTTTTTCTTTATCTTTTTTGTTTCTTTTTTTCTTTCTGTAATTTTAAGATGCCTGGGTATAGTGGTTTTGTTGATGTTGTTGTTTTGATTTGATTTTAGGTGGGTTTTTGGTTTGGTTGGTGTTTTTTTGTGTGTGTGAGCTTTTTTTTGCATTTTTCATGCTTGGTGTTCTGTGAGCATCCTGGATATGTAGTTTGGTGTGTAGCATTTTTTAAAAAAGATTTGTTTATTTTATATATATAGAGAGAGAGAGAGCACATGATGGGAGGGGCAAAGGGAGAGAGAGAAAAAGAATCTTCAGAAGACTCTGTACTTAGCCCAGAGTCCAACACAGGGCTGACATTGCAACCTGAGCTGAAACTAAGCACTTAGTATATTAATAATAGTTTTTAAATTCCTAGTATGATCATTTCAACATCCATACTATATCTGGATCTGATGTTTGCTATGTTTATTCAAATTGGGTGGGTTTTATTTTGGGGTTTTTTGGGGGGGTTGTGTTTTTGTTTTTGTTTTTTGTTTTTGCCTTTTGGTATGCGTTGTAATTTTTTTTTTTTTGATAGTTTGACATGTCGTTCCAGGTAAAGGAAATTATGTCAGTTGGCCTTTGGTAGTACGGTGGTGCAGGGTAGGGGGGCAGGGAAGCATCCCATGCTCCTATGAACGGGTTTTAGCCTTCTAGTGATCCTGTATCTCTACACTGAGACCTGCACAAGTATTTCTTGGTGCTTTCTCTCCCTTTCTGTGGGAGAAGATAGCTAGAGATGAGCAGGATGCTTGAATGGATGGCAAAGGCATCATGCAAAAACAAATGTCCAGTGAAAGCAAAGAGATGGAAATCCTAAGAAAGAAAGAAAAAAAAATGCTAGAGATCAAAAACATTGTAACAGAAAGGAAAAGTGCCTTTCATGAGCTTTTGAGCAGACTGAGGAAAGAATCTCTGAACTAGATGATATATCCACAGATCCCTGAAAGCCAAAAAGCAAAGAGAACAATGACAAAACAAACAAAACCCAGACCTAAATATACAAGCACTGACGCAGAACTACAAAAGGTGTAATACACACATAATAAAAACACCAGAAAGAAGAAAGAGAGAAAGCAATGGAAGAAATTTTTGAAATAATAATGACTGAGAACTTCCCCCAAATTAATGCTCCACACCAGGGCACCTGGGTGACACAGTTGGTTAAATGCCAGACCCTTAGTTCCAGCTCAGGTTATAATTTCAACCCCCTGTGAAATTCTGGGCTGAGCACAGAGTCTGCTAAAGATGCTCTTTCAGGACACCTGGGTGGCTCCGTGGTTGAGCATCGCCTTTGGCTCCAGGCGTGATCTGGGGCCTGGGGATTGAATTCTGCATCAGGCTCCTGCGGGGAGCCTACTTTCCCCTCTATGTCTCTACCTCTCTCTCTGTCTCTCTCATGAATAAATAAAATCTTAAAAAAAAAAAAAAGAGATGTTCTCTCGTCTTCTGTGTGCTTCCCACTATGCACCCTATATATAAAATAAATAAACAAATCTTAAAAAAAAAAAAACTACACACCACACTGCAGATCCAGGAAGCTCACAGAACACCAAGCATGAAGAGTGCCAAAAAATTAAAAAATAAAAATTGTAAAAACCCACAAAAAAAAAAACCAAACAAAAACCAAACAAACCAAAAAATCTACCTAAAACCAAATCAAAACAACATCAACAAAACTACTACACCTAGGCATCTTAAAATTACAGGAAGAAAAAAAGATAAAGAAAAAATCCTGAAAGAAACCAGAGGAAAAAGCATCTTATCAACAGAGGAACAAAGATAAGAATTGTATCTGATTTCTCCTCAGAAACTATACAAACAAGAAATACTTCTTGTCTTGAGAGAAAAATCCCATAAAAGTAGAATCCTGTAAACTACGAGATTATTCTTCAAAAGTTAAGGAGAAATAAAGCATTCTCAGACAAAAATATTTTTTTTTAATTTGTGGCCAGTAGATTTATTTTGCAAGAATTGCTGAAGAGGTTTTCTTTTTTAAAGAAAAGGAGAATAACAATATAGCTCAGATCTACATTAAAAAAAGGAGAGCATTCAAGAAGAAATATTGTTGTTTTTCTTATCCTTAATGAATCTAACAGATACTATTTTGGTTAAAAATAATAATAGCAACAATGTATTCAGTTATGTATATATGCTTCTTTGTATATCTTGTTTATATATATATGTATATATATATATATATACATACACATATATATGCTTATGTTGGCTTATTGATAAGTGAAATGAATGACAGCAATCATACAAGGGACATAAGGAAGGAACTAGGGTTATTTTGTTATTATAAGGTACTCACATTACCCATGAAGGGGACTGCATTATTTAAACATGGACTTGGATTAGCTATAAATATATATTGTAAACTCTGGGACAACCACTAAAACAAGTTTTTAAGCAAAAAGAAGTATAACCAACATGCTAAGAAAGGAGAGAAAATGGAATCATATAAAATGCTCAATGAAAACCACAAAAGGCAGAAAAAGAGTGGAAGCCTTTGACAAAATACAATACTCATTCATGATTAAAAAAAAAAAAGACTTTCAGTAAACTATGGTTAGAAGAGAACTTTCTTAACTTGACAAAGAATATGTACAAGAGGGGCACCTGAGTGGCTCAGTCAGTTAAGCATCTGCCTTCAGCTCAGGTCATGATCTCAGGGTCCTGGGATGGAGCCGTACATTGGGTCCCCTGCCCGGTGGGGAGCCTGCCTCTCCCCTCTGCCTCTCTTCCCTGCTTGTGTTCTCTCTCTCTTAAATAAATAAATGAATAAATAAATAAATAAATAAATAAATAAATAAATAAATAAAATCTTTATTAAAAAAATATGTACAAGAAACCTACAGATAATCTCTCACTTATGGTGAGAAACATAAAACTTTCCCACTGAAGATCAGGTACAAGGCAAGGATGTACCCTCTCACTGCTTCTTTTCAACATTGTATTGGAAGTCTTTGCTAATGCAATAAGACTAGTAAAGTAAATAAAAGGTATACAGATTGGGAAGGAGAAATAAAATTGTTTTTGTTCTCAGATGACATGATCATTTGCGTAGAAAACCCAGAAGAATTGACAAAAACAAACAAAAAAACCCTCCTGTAATGAATAAGTGACTATATAAGATCAAAGAGACAAAGTTAATTTACAAAAGTCAACTGCTCTCCTATATACCAGCAATGAAAGTGGAACCTGAAACTAAAAACACAACATTCTTTTGCACCCAAAAAATGAAATACAAAATATGTACAAGATCTATAACACAAGGAAAATTGTAAAACTCTAATGAATAAAATCAAAGAAAAACTAATTAAATGGAGAAATATTATGTTCACGGATAGGAATAGTCAATGTTGTCAAGATATCAGTTCTTCTCAACCTGATCTATAGATTCAATGCAATCTCAATCAAAATCCCAGCAAGTTATTTTGTGGGTGTTGATAAAAGGACTCTAAAGCTTACGTACGGAGGCAAAAGACTCAGAATAGCCAACACAGTATCAAGAGAGAAGAACAAAGAGAGAGACCTGACACTGACTTTAAGACTTACTACAAAGCTACGGTCATCAAGACAGGGTGCTATAGTCACAAGACAATAGATCAATGGAACAGAATAGAGTCCAGAAACAGACAGACACACAAATATAGTCAACTGATCTCTGACAAAGGAGTAAACTCAATTCAGTGGAGCGAAGACAGTCTTCTCAACAAATGCTGCTGACACAACTGGATATCTATATGTAATAAAGCAAATATAAGCACAGATCTTATACATTTAACAAAAACTAACCCAAAGTGGATCATAGACTTAAACCTAAAGGCAAAACTATAAAACACCAAAAAGATAACATAAGGGAAAACCTAGATGATCTTGGGTCTGGCAGTAACTTTTTATTTTTTTAAAAAATTTTATTTATTTATTAGAGAGAGAGAGCAAGCAGGAGCAGGGAATGGGGAAGGGCAAAGGAAAAGGGAGAAGCAGAATCCCCCCTAAGCAGGGAGCCCAATGACATGGGGCTTGATCCCAGGACCCCGAGATCATGATCTGAGCCCAAGTCAACAATTAACCAACTGAGCTACCCAGGCACCCCTGGAAGTAACTTTTTAGCTACAACATGAAACACATGATCCATAAAAGAAAAAAATTGATAAGCTGGACTTTATTAAAATTAAAAACCTTTGTTCTGTAAAAAACATGTTGAGAGAATGAGACCAGCTATAGAGTGGGAAAAAAATTTTCAAAATACATATTTGATAAAGAACCAATATCCAAGATATACTCTTAAAACTCAAAAGAACTCTTAAAACTCAAAAATAAAAGAACAGCTCGATCTAAAATAGGTCAAAGACCTTAAAAGACATCTCACTAAAGAGATACACAGATGGCAAAGAAGCCTATGAAAAGATGCTCCACATAGCAACCGATGAACTGTTGAACTCAGCATTTGAAGCAAGTGATATACTTTATGTTGGCTAATTTAAATAAAAAAGTTAACTTATGAGCCTGCAAATAAAAGTAATTTAATTCATCATTTTTTCCCCATTTTCTTTCCTTTTGTATTTTGTTTGAGAAACAAGATCTTCTCTTCTTGTTTCATTCCTATACGGGCAGTTTGAATGAGGTCAGTGGCTGAACAACGAGCTTGACTAGTGCTGGTTACTGTCTCACCACAACTCAGGAGCTAAAAGAGGAGGCCATGGACAACGCCATAGCTGAGTCCAGACTTCAAGTGAAATAATATTATAGAAGCCTTCCATCTGCATCACTTTTGAATCTACCAAAAGATTTTAAACTTAGTTCCTCTTTGAATTTCAATGGCAACCCCAAGATGCTGAGCATACAAAGTATCGTCCCTGTTTTATATTCAACTCCAATATAATTAAGGGAGTCAAGACGTGCACTCTGGAGTCAAGACATGCACACATTTTCTGATGTTAATCCAATCACATCATTAGTACAGCATTTTCAAAGTGCTATGAGAACAAACAACCCCAGGAATCATTGTGACTTGCAAAGACAAAGATATATTTCTTGCTCAAGCTATTTGTCCATGATGACCTGGGCCAGGGTGGTGGAGCCATCTCCACCTGAAGCTGATGGTCTCCTGACAGAGGAGAAAAAAGATGCAGCAAATCAGAGACCATTTATTTGTTTCTGCTCAAAAGTAACATGTCAATTCTGCTCACATTTCATTATTCTGGGTGAAGTGAAGGAGGCAGATCTGATGTCTGTAGAACAGGGTGTTAACCCAGAGAGAGGAACAAATACTTGTGAATAATTATCATCTACCATAATGACCATCTGTTGTCTCACATTTGCAAAACCCAGGGGTTTTCTTTCATTCTTGAAAAAATTTTCACTTGCCTATTTCCTCCCTGTGTTGAAAATGTTCAGTTTTGTGGCTTTTAAGCTTTATTCTCTTTTAATGCACAACACTATTTTTATATGAAAGAGAAGCTCTCAACTATTTTGACTGGGCTTAAACCAACAGTCAGGATGTGTTCTGTTCCCCTTCACTGAAGATTTATGTAGGATAATTATGAGACCCAATTATGGCTGTTTAGTTGGAAGGGGAAATCACTGGAGGCTTTTGAAAAGACTTTTCCTTACTGACATTTTGAGGGGATGCTCTTTCCTACTTCGCTACTCTTCTGTGAATGACACTGGGAAAGCCAGCTGTGACCTCTGATGACAAACCTCAGGACGAAGACCAACAGAGGGAGGATGAGAATGTGAAAAACCTGGGTCCCTGACAACATTTCTGAGCTATTTTTTAAAAATATTTATTTATCTATTTATTTTAGAGATAGAGAAAAAGATAGTGGTGAGGGAGGGGCAGAGGGAGAATCTCAAGCAGACTCCCCACTGATCACCGAGCCTGCTGCAGGGCTCCGTTCCAGGAGGGCCTGACCTCATGACCCGGAGATCATGACCTGAGCCGAAACCAAGAGTCGGTTGTGTAATTGACTGCTACCCAGGCACTCCTCTGGGCTACTGAAATAATCTTGAGACCATTTTATCTTGGAATGTAAAAAATAAATAATTTTTTTAATTTAAAAGACCTTTAGTTGAATATTCTGGGTTTTTTTAAATATTTTTTGCCCTTGCTAGGTCTTCCTTAAAGATGAGATATATAAATATATACTTTACCAATCCACTGACACTGGGTTTAGCAACAAGACTCTATTTGACAATGGAATGTGAGTAGGAGGCAAGTGTGTGGCTCTGAGCTGAGATTTTAAATGTCAGGGCAAAGTTCTTCAGCCCACCTGCAGGAGGCCAAGAAAGGAGTGGTCCAGGAGGCTGGTGGTCTGCAATAAGACATTTGGAGGCATGTGTATGACTCAACAGTCCAGTCAATCCCTGCTGAGCCCAGCAGAACCCAGCTAAATAAGATATCTGGAATCCCTGACTCCTTTCTTTTATGCTGTTCAACACTTTTCTTACTTATTGGGAAGACCACCATCAAACATAAATATATAAGACCAAGTGTATTTATCTACTATGTATTCTAAATGTTTTCCCAGTTACTCATTTTATTTTTATATTTATTCATAGCCTCCTTCAATATAGAATTGTACATTTTCAACGGGGTTAAGTCCAATACTTGCTGCTTTATGGCAAGTTTCCTAGGAGTCATTCTTTGATGACTTTCCCTCCCACTATTGACATAATTTTATTCTTTTCTAATTATGTTCTTAATAGTTTATTTCAGTGGAAGTTTGTTGATGCCTCTCGTGAGATTTGTGAAAATCTTTATTCCTCTGTCATTCTTGAACATCATAGTGAGCAGTGGGTTTCATCTATATTAGGTTGATAGTTATTTTTTCTCAGCTCTTTGAAAATATTTTTCAACATTTTCTGGCTTCTGTTATGGCTGTTAAAAAACTGATCATGTCAATTCTATGTGTTATTTTTAACTCTCTTTTAATCTATTTTTCCCATTAGGATATGCATATAAATTTAGTTTTACCTTGCTTTGTGCTGGTTTTGTAGCTTGATTTTGGGGTCTTGGGCTTTTCTCAACTCTAGGATATTCTTATGCTTCATCTCTTCAAAGACCACCCACTGCCCACTCTCTCTATTCTTTTCTAATGAACAGATGTTGAAACTTCCTGGTCTTTCCTTCATAACGTCAGTTCTTTTCATAATTTTTCATTTTTAAAATCTTTCCATCTTGTCTTCAGCATCACTTTGGTCAGATTTATATTCTATTAACTAATTATTTTGTACCTTACCCTTTGAAAAGATACCAAAGAATATTTATAACGTATGTCACAAGGCATTAAAACAAAAACAATGCAGTATGTTGAATGCTATTGTCCTCACGACCCATGTTAAGAAACAAACTCTATGACCGGAGTGGCCCTCCTGGTCACAGCCTCCTTCCATCTTTCTTCTATCCGAAGTTCTGTTTTCATCATCTGTGGCATTCTCTTTCTTGATATTTGTACCATGGTGTGTCTCTCATTTGTGCTATTTGGGTTTTCAGACTTTCACAACTTTTTATGAAGCTCTTTTTGATATGGATGGAGCAATACTTCAGCATAGTTGGGCAACTTCACTTTCTCCTTCAATATATCCTTGAATTAAACCCATGTTGACATAACTACAGGTCACTTGTTTTCAAAGTAAACTTTATTGAGGTATACTGTACATACCATTTTAACGACATAATTTGATGAGCTTTGACACATACATATACCCCCAAATTCTCCGTAATGACTTCGTGTTACTACTCGATCTAGTTGTTGAGTAACATAGTAGATCTTACTCTGTAAGTGGACATTGGGCTCTTTGCAAGCTCTGGTGTCATGACTCTCAGAGGCACAGCTCCTCCAGATGCCTGACCAAGAGCAAACAGCGACTTGAGAGACTGCAGGGCAGGCACATCCTCAGCTTCACTGGATAATAACTAATAATAAAAGTGTTACGGCTTTGCATTTCACATTTAAATCTTTAATAAATTTAGAACGTAGGGGTCCAATTCATTTTCTCCCAGATGGATAATCATTTTTTTTTCTTTTCTCCTCTGAGCAGAAATAGCCCTGTAGTTGCATGATGATGCAAAATGATGGAAGCAAACAGAATAGTCATATGTGCACACCAAAAAAATGTGCAGTTGCCTTTGTGGTATATGCCTACACCCCACGTCTACAGACATATGAACTCACTGCAAAACTAGCAGAAGAAAAAGATCATGTGATTTAAAGAATCACTTTGTGATTTACATCAAATTCACATTAAGATTTCATGTAAACTATTTCTCAATAAAGCTGTTGAAGAAAAAAAAATGTACAGTAGACAATAAAACAGGGAGGAAGAAAGACAAATATTCCTAAATGTTAAAAAGTTGGAGAGAAAGCAAGCCAGGCTCCTGGCACGGAGTCATTTGCAGGAAAAATAGGCAGGCATCTATGCATATCTCTGAGAAAGCAAAAAATCACACCAAAAATTTTGTCCAGATGGTTCTAATTCTGTTCTGAGATATCCAATACTTTGTATTTCTCAGAGAGGAAATAGGGAGTTAAGTTACCTTTTAAATGTGCTCTTTATGTCTGTCAGTTTATTTTCTCCCACTTATAGCATTTATAGAAAATAAGTATAAAGTCACCATGCATACATTGCTTTAAAATTCAAAATTGGAAGCACAGTATTTTATTCAATCAACAAATGGTAAAATTTTTAAAATATAAGTCCCTTCCGAAATACAGTCAGATAGGAGGACACATAAGATGTAGGTGGACAAAACTGAACCACTGTCGTGTGCATCTACCACTATCTCCTTGTTATTGAAAAGCTGGAAGATTTTGATGAAGACACACAATAAAACCTAATCCTACCAAAGTTTCAGAATTGAATGTGAAAAACATTTCCTCCACTTTCTAAGATTTTTGGAATCCATTCCAATGAAACCTTTTAATCAATAAAGTAGTAGTGACATTTTGTATTACTAAATATCCTTCCCTTCTTCAAATTTCCAAGTCACATTTCTTTGAAAAGAAGCACTTACTGTTATGTTGCTTCCCTCTCTAGGAAAAGACTAGTTTTCTCCAAGGGTCTTGGCATGTTTTACACCGAAGAACATGCTTTGGGTTAAAGTCTGTTTTCAGTAATTCTGAGCGAGTGCTGATGGGAGAGCAGATATGTGTGGCATTTTTGTGAATCATCTCCACACAGTAGAGGTTATTACATCTACCTGAAGTCCTAAAATACCTGGCTTTGTCCCATGAAACCTTAATAGCAATCGGCTCAAGCAAAATCTAAAAATCTGTACCTTATCTAAACTCTGTCACTATGGCCCAATCCCCCATGTGATGAAATCAGAACTTATCAATATGAATCCAAAGCCCTGACACCATTACAAGTAAGTGTTTCCCCACCTCACCCACATAAACACACCTAACAGAGGAAGCTTAACATCAGCTTCCAACCACAACCAACTAAAGAAACCGCAACCTTACTGACCCTGGCACCCGAGTTCTACTTCCACCCTCAAGTGCACTTCCCATCACTGACCTAATGAATCACTTCAGAGACATCACTGCCATCCTGAAGTTGTCCTATAGTGTGTCCTACAGGGCTAATGAAATACAATAATAACAAAGACATACAAAATGTAAGACCAAAATTTTAATATTAGAAGCAACAGATTTAAAGTTACATTTTAATAAATACAAGAAAAAAGAATTTAAAAAACTGTACATTTAACTGAAAGTGTCCATATAGACAATTTATATAGAGAACTGCTATTTTAATCATAACTCCATATTCCCTGATGTGTGTATGCACACTCTGTCAGAATACCTTCAAGTCATTAATGTGATAAATGCGCTTGCTTCTTGCTGGTTAACTTGTCTAATCTAGGCTGGATTGAGGACAGTGCCACTCTCAGGGGATAATGGATATTTAAACTGTTTCTGTGTTTTGTTTTAATAACACTCAAAGTAGAGAACCCCGTCTCACAAAGGGATGTTGAGGGGAACAGGAGAAGGGATTTTAAAGCGACCTCAGCAAGCTCAGGATATTCATTTTTAACTTTTATCCAAAATGAAGCAAGTGATGCTGTACTTTCAAAATTCACTTTCAAGCCTTCATCAGCAGCCAGCTTTAGCAAGTCACCCCAGAGGGTTATAGTTAGATTCAAATTCTCTCTTGATGGAAGAAATGGATTTTGGATCCAAGAGTTTCCTACGCGTGGATCGTCTTTTGATGGAAAATACAATTCAAAACAATCCAACAAGTTTGTAAGATGTTCCTTGACAACTCTTCGCAGATGGACGATATCAAGATCACGACCCGCTTCATGGATAACTGTTGTCAAGTTATGGAACATGTCATAGCAATTGGTGGAAACTCGGTTCCTCCACACTTCCAACTTCTGCTTTTGTCCTTCAATCTTATCAGCCATTGAAAAACATGTTGCATTCTTTCCCTGCATGGAAGCGTTAAGATCATTAAAAATACTGAAGATATCAGATAAATAAGCAAGTCTGGCTGTCCAATTCACATCTTTGAAAAGTTGGGACCAAACTGGTTTCTTGCTTTGCAGAAATACGAAGAGTTCATTCCGTATTTCAAACATTCTTGATAGAACTTTTCCTCGTGATAACCACCGTATCTCAGCATGCAGTAACAGTTGCTTATGATCAGCTTCCATATTGTCACATAATAAGGAGAACAATCTTGAATTTAATGCATTAGACTTTACATAATTCACAATTTTTACTGTGTCAGTAAGCACACTATTCAGTTCAGCTGATATGTTTTTCATAGCCAGACTTTCTCGATGGATGAAGCAATGTGTGATTTTACATTCTGGTGCAAGCTCTTTAATCTGGGTAACCACTTCAGAATGTGTTCCTGTCATGGAAGCTGCACCATCAGAACATACTCCTACACAAAACCTAAATTCCAGACCACACTTGTTGACAACGTAATTCTTCACAGCTTCATACAGTTCTGAGCTAGTCGTGTTTGTTGGTAAAGAGGCTGAGAAGAAGAATTCTTCCTTTATATCATCATCATGTTCAAATCGCACATACACTAAAAGAATGATCATGTTAGCAATATCTCTGCATTCATCAAATTGCAATGAAAAATACTTTGCCTCTTTTATTTGCTCTATGAGTTGGTCTTCCATATCACTGGCCAGTTCCTGAATGCGTCGAGCTATGGTGTCATTAGAAAGTGGCACCTGAGCCACCTTCTTCGCTGCTGACTCACCCAGCATCTCCAGGCAGACTTCTTTGATGCAGTCTTTCACCAGCGTCTCAGCGATTGTGTATGGCGTTTTTGACTTGGCAACCGGGAGCGCCACTTTATACGAAGCCCGCAGAGCACTGATGTTTATGTGAGAAACATTAAACACCTGCTTTGGTTGGCTTTTTAATTCACTACTCTTTTTTTCAAAGAATTCTTTCGGTTGTGAACTTATTTCTTTATGTTTTGAATATAAATGCCGCTTAAGTTTTGATGGTTTCATTGCTTCATTAGCCAATATATCTCCACAAATAATACACTGTGGTTTTAGCACTTCACCATCAATTACGGCTACAAAACCAAACTCGATATATGAGGGATCATACTTCCGAGTAAAACTTGTATGAACTCTTTTGGTTTTTACTTCCTCTGGGCGACTTCCATCCTTACCATTTCTTCTACTACTGCTACCATATTCAGAAAAGGTATGTTTTTTCTTGACAAAAAAGTCCAGCGAAGCTTGTTTCACCATCTGCAGATTAGGATTAAAAATAAGTAACACCAATTTTACTCTCCTCCTTTATCTAATACATTAAACTACAAATTAAAAACTAGGCTTGAAAAAAAAAACTAGGCTTGATTAAAAACTTAAAAAGTTTTAAAATTGTAAAGAAAATAAATGTTTACATTTCTGAGTTACAGCAGACAAACTAGCCATAAAATGTCATACGTTGTAAATGTGCTTGACTGGTGTGCAACTCCCACCACAGTGACTGGCCCTGAGAGGTTAATGATACCCAAACTGGCCTATATTGAATTCAGAAATATGAGTTCATTAATCTGTGTCCAGGTACTACAGCGATGTCAAATTGTTATAACTTTCTAAAGACTCTTGATTAGTATACCTTCCCATCTGTGGACTAGTAGAAACAGTCTGCAGACCAGCACTGACCTAAAGATCATACTCTGGGTACCACTGGCCCAAGTCATGTGTAACCTCCATATTTCAAAACTCTAAACTGGACATACATTAACTCTACTTTATAAAACCTACTGAATTAAAATAAACCTCTTTGGACTTATCTCATGTTGTCCATTTAAATCTGAAAACTGAGCTTTTTCTCAACCCAAACCCCTTATCTCAAAACCACACTGATCATCCCTCACCCTTCCTAAATACTTCTTCACTTGACTCGAGATGCCTTTCTTAGCTTACCTCTCCACCCAAACTCACATACAATGACAACTAACATTAAGTTTGGCTTTTCTCACATTCATCCTCCTACAGAAACTCACCCTTACACAACCACTTATCCCCTAGATCTTAGCTTTTTTTGTTCCCCCGCAAAAATGTCTGACACCAGAAAGGAGTGAAAGAGACACTGTCATCACCCCACACAACAAATAAAGCAGCATTCAAGGTTGTAAGTTTCAACCCCAAAAAAGGAGTGGTGCGAGGCATTAAACAGTAATGGGCTTTTCTCGAGAAAACAAATCCAAGTCGGCCAAACTGTGTGTTAGCATATATACCACGCCAAAACATTCTTACCCATCACAAGCACAGGGAGGTGTAATGAAGCTCTTCCCCAGCAGACACTCAGACTCTTACCCAATCTCCTACTTTGTCTGATGAGAATGGTGTCTCTGACAGCTTCAGCATTTTGGAAGGTTGACCAGTTGAACTTCTTTGGATCTCATCATGTTTTCTTTTCATTGTAGTGGTCTCATAGCAGAGACTACACGTTATTTTGTGAGGACAGCCCTCAGTGTCATGTTGAGGGGGCACCCCACAGATTGCATGGACATTTCCATCACACGACACACAATTATAAGCACCTGAGCATACCTTCTCACAAACTATACAGGATAAAAACTTAAGTCTGCTTTCTGGAAGGTTTTTCATGGTCCTGGAAGGAATAGCTGTAAGATTCTCCTCAACATCACTACTATCTGTGCCAGTCTCGACGTTCTCCTCATACTGAGCTCCTGGTGTATATTCTAATTCTCTGTCAACCTGCTCTAATTCACGTTCTGGATTCAGGCTAGCAATAAGCTCTTCTGTCAACTGAGAATGACACAGGCCTAGCTTAGCTTCAGAGTTAAATGTGCCTTCAAGTGGAATCTGTTGCATGCCTCGGTGATAGGGCTGATTTTGGGTCATTTGAATGAACCACAAAAATTCAGCCCAGTGTGATGAATTGTTAGTTTGCATCCAGGAGATAATCCTATTTTGGATATCCTCATTAGTTTGATTCATAGCACTTTGGCTTTGACAGGGCTGAGGCTTCCCATGGACAATTTTCAATTCTGGCCAAATATTACTAAGTTCACCGACAATCTGGCTTGAAAATTCCCTTCCATTGTTAGATTGCAGGACACTGGGTGCTCCGATAATTGTAAAAATATCTAAAAGAGCATGTGCAATTTCCTTAGGCCTTTTAGATTTTAGTGACCGCAAAAAACTCAACTTTGTATGAAGGTCTTGATAATGCATGATGAATTTATACTCCCCATCAGGACTCGATTGCATATCTATAAGATCCACTTGGCATCTTGAATTAACTTCCTTAATTGGCTTTGATGTTAGAACTTTCTTGAGTTTTGAATTTTTCTGTTGGCATGGTTTGCAGAGTGTCAAGTATAGCATTATAACTTCCTTCGTGATGTTCTTGTATTTTGCTTGTAATTCTTTTTCCATGCGGGTACGCCCACCATGTCCAATGCTGAGATGGGTATCATGCAGAATGTCAAATAACTCCTCACTGTGTAAGTAATACCGTACTTTATCTGTTTCCCCATTTACAGCCTCAATCAGCTTTTCATTTCCCTGTACAAGGGTCACATCAAATCTAGCCAAGCGACGGTAGTCAACTGATTCCTTTCTTGCCTTTGCTTTTGCCTCTTTCACTTCCCTTATTAATTGACAGTACTTTGCTTTAGAAAATATCTTGGTATTATTACTTTTGTTTTCCAATAACACTGCTAAGCTTCTGAAGAACTTCTCTCTCATGTTTTCTGGTTTGACTTCTGGTTCATGAGTGTCCAAGGTATTGGGGTTATCATCACCACCCATGCTTTGAGACATCATGGAAAGCCACAAAAATGACCCTAAAATATAAAGAAAAAACAATTAGAATATTTGGGAATATAATTTGAAATATATTCATTGCCCAAGTAGCCACTAGAGCTCGGGGTAGAAATAGAAGCTCCAGGCACACAAGTTGGTTAGGGAGTCCAACCTTGGAGGAAGAGAAGCCAAATGAAGAACCCAGCCAGGAACAAAAAGTTCTGATATAGTAAAGGTAAAAAGCCAGGATGTGACTTTCCAGAGCAGTATGTGGGATTAGCCTTAAAAGTAAAGCACTGTTTTATGCAAAACAAGCAGCAAATTGATGTTATTATTTATTTATTTAGTACAAAAGACAATTTTTGGGCTAGAGAAGCCTCAGCAATTCAGTAATAGATTTTTTTAAAGATTTATTTATTTATTGTAGAGAGAGAGCGAGCATGCACACACGAGTAAGTGCAGGGGGAGGGGCAGAGGGAGAGAGTCTTAAGCAGGCTCTATGGTCTGGAGCCTGATGTGGAGCTCCATCTCATAACCCTGAGATCAGGACCTGAGCTGAAATCAAGAGCTGGATGCTTAATCAACTGAGCCCCCCAGGTGTCCCAGTAATAGTTTTTTTTAAAAAAAAGGCCTGAGACTATACCACATTTTGTTCTATTAAGACAGGCTAGCTGTTACAGCAACATCTGGGATGTAGGTTTCAACATCATATACTTACATCAGCTCACTTTTGAGGCTTGTGAAACTATAAACCCAATACAAGTATCCTTATTATTAATTTTAATAAATACATAGTAGTAGATGAGCCTGAAGTAGTGAAAACTCTTTGACTTGACTTAATATAGGATATTAAAATAAATGTTTAGAACATTCATAATAACAGAAACATTTAGAATAACTCAAGCCTGGCTAGTCTTAAGGAAACTATTTTAAAAAAAACAAAAAGAATGGGGGAGGGGCAAGATGGCGGAAGAGTAGGGTCCCCAAATCACCTGTCTCCACCAAATTACCTAGAAAACCTTCAAATTATCCTGAAAATCTATCAATTCGGCCTGAGATTTAAAGAGAGACCAGCTGGAATGCTACAGTGAGAAGAGTTCGCGCTTCTATCAAGGTAGGAAGACGGGGGGGAAAAGAAATAAAGGAACAAAGGCCTCCAAGGGGGAGGGGCCCGCGAGGAGCCGGGCTGAGGCCAGGGCGAGTGTCCCCAGGACAGGAGAGCCCCGTCCCGGAGGAGCAGGAGCTGCACCAACCTTCCCGGGGGAAAGGGGCTCGCAGGGAGTTGGAGCAGGACCCAGGAGGGCGAGGATGCCCTCGGGCTCCCCGGGACAGTAACAGCAACTGCGCGCCCAGGAGAGTGCACCGAGCTCCCTAAGGGCTGCAGCGCGCACGGTGGGACCCGGCGGGACCCGGAGCAGCTTGGAGGGGCTCGGGCGGCGGCTCCGCGGAGGGGGCTGCGCGGCCCCGGGAGCAGCTCGGAGGGGCTCGGGCAGAGGAAGAGGCTCCGTGCAGAGGGGGCTGCGCGGTTCCAGGAGCAGCTCGGAGGGGCTCGGGCGGCGGCTCCGCGGAGGGGGTTGCGGGGCCCGGGAGCGCGAATCCAACAGCGCAGACTCCGGAGCACAGGGCGCCGGGACACAGCACAGGATCCGGCCTCCCCCGGGACAGGCAGAGGCCGGGAGGGCCCAGGACAGCAAGGAAGCTCCTGCCCCGAGCTGAGCAGATCAGCGGCCCCGCCCCAGAGCCTCCAGGCCCTGCAGACGGAGTTCCTGCCGGAGCTGAATCCAGGTTTCCAGAGCTGCCCCGCCACTGGGGCTGTTCCTCCTGCGGCCTCACGGGGTAAACAACCCCCACTGAGCCCTGCACCAGGCAGGGGCACGGCAGCTCCCCCAACTGCTAACACCTGAAAATCAGCACAACAGGCCCCTCCCCCAGAACACCAGCTAGACTGACAACTTCCAGGAGAAGCCAAGGGACTTAAAGTACACAGAATCAGAAGATACTCCCCCGTGGTTCTTTTGTTTTGTTTTGCTTTTTGATTTGTTTCCTTCCCCCACCCCCTTTTTTTTCCTCCTTTCTTTTTCTTTCTCTTTTTCTTCTTTTTTTTTTTTTTCGTTTTTTTTCTTCCCTTTTTTTTCTCTTTCTCTTTTCTTTCCTTCTTTCTCTCCTCTCTTTTTCTCTTTTTCCCAATACAACTTGCTTTTGGCCACTCTGCACTGAACAAAATGACTAGAAGGAAAACCTCACCTCAAAAGAAAGAATCAGAAACAGTCCTCTCTCCCACAGAGTTACAAAATCTGGATTACAATTCAATGTCAGAAAGCCAATTCAGAAGCACTATTATACAGCTACTGGTGGCTCTAGAAAAAAGTATAAAGGACTCAAGAGACTTCATGACTGCAGAATTTAGAGCTAATCAGGCAGAAATTAAAAATCAATTGAATGAGATGCAATCCAAACTAGAAGTCCTAACGACGAGGGTTAACGAGGTGGAAGAACGAGTGAGTGACATAGAAGACAAGTTGATAGCAAAGAGGGAAACTGAGGAAAAAAGAGACAAACAATTAAAAGACCATGAATATAGATTAAGGGAA
This sequence comes from Canis lupus dingo, assembly GCF_003254725.2. Lineage (NCBI taxonomy): Eukaryota > Metazoa > Chordata > Mammalia > Carnivora > Canidae > Canis > Canis lupus. The sequence goes on from NC_064277.1 coordinate 25,881,749, forward strand.
ATAAACGACAGCCTGAGAAAGAAAAACCTACGTTTAATTGGGGTTCCCGAGGGCGCCGAAAAGGACAGAGGGCCAGAATATGTATTTGAACAAATTCTAGCTGAAAACTTTCCTAATCTGGGAAGGGAAACAGGCATCCAGATCCAGGAAATAGAGAGATCCCCCCCTAAAATCAATAAAAACCGTTCAACACCTCGACATTTAATAGTGAAGCTTGCAAATTCCAAAGATAAAGAGAAGATCCTTAAAGCAGCAAGAGACAAGAAATCCCTGACTTTTATGGGGAGGAGTACTAGGGTAACAGCAGACCTCTCCACAGAGACCTGGCAGGCCAGAAAGGGCTGGCAGGATATATTCAGGGTCCTAAATGAGAAGAACATGCAACCAAGAATACTTTATCCAGCAAGGCTCTCATTCAAAATGGAAGGAGAGATAAAGAGCTTCCAAGACAGGCAGCAACTAAAAGAATATGTGACCTCCAAACCAGCTCTGCAAGAAATTTTAAGGGGGACTCTTAAAATTCCCCTTTAAGAAGAAGTTCAGTGGAACAGTCCACAAATACAAGGACTGAATAGATATCATGATGACACTAAACTCATATCTCTCAATAGTAACTCTGAATGTGAACGGGCTTAATGACCCCATCAAAAGGCGCAGGGTTTCAGACTGGATAAAAAAGCAGGACCCATCTATTTGCTGTCTACAAGAGACTCATTTTAGACAGAAGGACACCTACAGCCTGAAAATAAAAGGTTGGAGAACCATTTACCATTCAAATGGTCCTCAAAAGAAAGCAGGGGTAGCCATCCTTATATCAGATAAACTAAAATTTACCCCAAAGACTGTGGTGAGAGATGAAGAGGGACACTATATCATACTTAAAGGATCTATTCAACAAGAGGACTTAACAATCCTCAATATATATGCCCCAAATGTGGGAGCTGCCAAATATATAAATCAATTATTAACCAAAGTGAAGAAATACTTAGATAATAATACACTTATACTTGGTGACTTCAATCTAGCTCTTTCTATACTCGATAGGTCTTCTAAGCACAACATCTCCAAAGAAACGAGAGCTTTAAATGATACACTGGACCAGATGGATTTCACAGATATCTACAGAACTTTACATCCAAACTCAACTGAATACACATTCTGCTCAAGTGCACATGGAACTTTCTCCAGAACAGACCACATACTGGGTCACAAATCGGGTCTGAACTGATACCAAAAGGTTGGGATTGTCCCCTGCATATTCTCAGACCATAATGCCTTGAAATTAGAACTAAATCACAAGAAGTTTGGAAGGACCTCAAACACGTGGAGGTTAAGGACCATCCTGCTAAAAGATAAAAGGGTCAACCAGGAAATTAAGGAAGAATTAAAAAGATTCATGGAAACTAATGAGAATGAAGATACAACCGTTCAAAATCTTTGGGATGCAGCAAAAGCAGTCCTGAGGGGGAAATACATCGCAATACAAGCATCCATCCAAAAACTGGAAAGGACTCAAATACAAAAGTTAACCTTACACATAAAGGAGCTTGAGAAAAAACAGCAAATAGATCCTACACCCAAGAGAAGAAGGGAGTTAATAAAGATTCGAGCAGAACTCAACGAAATCGAGACCAGAAGAACTGTGGAACAGATCAACAGAACCAGGAGTTGGTTCTTTGAAAGAATTAATAAGATAGATAAACCATTAGCCAGCCTTATTAAAAAGAAGAGAGAGAAGACTCAAATTAATAAAATCATGAATGAGAAAGGAGAGATCACTACCAACACCAAGGAAATACAAACGATTTTAAAAGCATATTATGAACAGCTATACGCCAATAAATTAGGCAATCTAGAAGAAATGGACGCATTCCTGGAAAGCCACAAACTACCAAAACTGGAACAGGAAGAAATAGAAAACCTGAACAGGCCAATAACCAGGGAGGAAATTGAAGCAGTCATCAAAAACCTCCCAAGACATAAGAGTCCAGGGCCAGATGGCTTCCCAGGGGAATTTTATCAAACGTTTAAAGAAGAAACCATACCTATTCTCCTAAAGCTGTTTGGAAAGATAGAAAGAGATGGAGTACTTCCAAATTCGTTCTATGAGGCCAGCATCACCTTAATTCCAAAACCAGACAAAGACCCCACCAAAAAGGAGAATTACAGACCAATATCCCTGATGAACATGGATGCAAAAATTCTCAACAAGATACTGGCCAATAGGATCCAACAGTACATTAAGAAAATTATTCACCATGACCAAGTAGGATTTATCCCCGGGACACAAGGCTGGTTCAACACCCGTAAAACAATCAATGTGATTCATCATATCAGCAAGAGAAAAACCAAGAACCATATGATCCTCTCATTGGATGCAGAGAAAGCATTTGACAAAATACAGCATCTATTCCTGATCAAAACTCTTCAGAGTGTAGGGATAGAGGGAACATTCCTCGACATCTTAAAAGCCATCTATGAAAAGCCCACAGCAAATATCATTCTCAATGGGGAAGCACTGGGAGCCTTTCCCCTAAGATCAGGAACAAGACAGGGATGTCCACTCTCACCACTGCTGTTCAACATAGTACTGGAAGTCCTAGCCTCAGCAATCAGACAACAAAAAGACATTAAAGGCATTCAAATTGGCAAAGAAGAAGTCAAACTCTCCCTCTTCGCCGATGACATGATACTCTACATAGAAAACCCAAAAGTCTCCACCCCAAGATTGCTAGAACTCATACAGCAATTCGGTAGCGTGGCAGGATACAAAATCAATGCCCAGAAGTCAGTGGCATTTCTATACACTAACAATGAGACTGAAGAAAGAGAAATTAAGGAGTCAATCCCATTTACAATTGCACCCAAAAGCATAAGATACCTAGGAATAAACCTAACCAAAGATGTAAAGGATCTATACCCTCAAAACTATAGAACACTTCTGAAAGAAATTGAGGAAGACACAAAGAGATGGAAAAATATTCCATGCTCATGGATTGGCAGAATTAATATTGTGAAAATGTCAATGTTACCCAGGGCAATATACACGTTTAATGCAATCCCTATCAAAATACCATGGACTTTCTTCAGAGAGTTAGAACAAATTATTTTAAGATTTGTGTGGAATCAGAAAAGACCCCGAATAGCCAGGGGAATTTTAAAAAAGAAAACCATATCTGGGGGCATCACAATGCCAGATTTCAGGTTGTACTACAAAGCTGTGGTCATCAAGACAGTGTGGTACTGGCACAAAAACAGACACATAGATCAGTGGAACAGAATAGAGAATCCAGAAGTGGACCCTGAACTTTATGGGCAACTAATATTCGATAAAGGAGGAAAGACTATCCATTGGAAGAAAGACAGTCTCTTCAATAAATGGTGCTGGGAAAATTGGACATCCACATGCAGAAGAATGAAACTAGACCACTCTCTTTCACCATACACAAAGATAAACTCAAAATGGATGAAAGATCTAAATGTGAGACAAGATTCCATCAAAATCCTAGAGAAGAACACAGGCAACACCCTTTTTGAACTCGGCCATAGTAACTTCTTGCAAGATACATCCACGAAGGCAAAAGAAACAAAAGCAAAAATGAACTATTGGGACTTCATCAAGATAAGAAGCTTTTGCACAGCAAAGGATACAGTCAACAAAACTCAAAGACAACCTACAGAATGGGAGAAGATATTTGCAAATGACATATCAGATAAAGGGCTAGTTTCCAAGATCTATAAAGAACTTATTAAACTCAACACCAAAGAAACAAACAATCCAATCATGAAATGGGCAAAAGACATGAACAGAAATCTCACAGAGGAAGATATAGACATGGCCAACATGCATATGAGAAAATGCTCTGCATCACTTGCCATCAGGGAAATACATATCAAAATCACAATGAGATACCACCTCACACCAGTGAGAATGGGGAAAATTAACAAGGCAGGAAACAACAAATGTTGGAGAGGATGCGGAGAAAAGGGAACCCTCTTACACTGTTGGTGGGAATGTGAACTGGTGCAGCCACTCTGGAAAACTGTGTGGAGGCTCCTCAAACAGTTAAAAATATACCTGCCCTACGACCCAGCAATTGCACTGTTGGGGATTTTCCCCAAAGATACAAATGCAATGAAACGCCGGGACACCTGCACCCCGACGTTTATAGCAGCAATGGCCACGATAGCCAAGCTGTGGAAGAGGCCTCGGTGTCCAACGAAAGATGAATGGATAAAGAAGATGTGGTTTATGTATACAATGGAATATTACTCAGCTATTAGAAATGACAGATACCCACCATTTGCTTCAACGTGGATGGAACTGGAGGGTATTACGCTGAGTGAAGTAAGTCAGTCGGAGAAGGACAAACATTATATGTTCTCATTCATTTGGGGAATATAAATAATAGTGAAAGGGAAAATAAGGGAAGGGAGAAGAAATGTGTGGGAAATATCAGAAAGGGAGACAGAACGTAAAGACTGCTAACTCTGGGAAACGAACTAGGGGTGGTAGAAGGGGAGGAGGGCGGGGGGTGGGAGTGAATGGGTGACGGGCACTGGGGGTTATTCTGTATGTTAGTAAATTGAACACCAATAAAAAATAAATTAAAAAAAAAAGAATAATTTGGGATTAGCACATCACCTCTAGACAGTGTTATGGGAAAAATACTTTCTCTCAAGTCAACATTGTTTATACTACCAATCTGCATACCAAGTTTTAAACTGGTGAATTTAAATCATTCTCAAATTTTCATAATTTCCAAAACTACATTCAAATTAGTGATATGTTACTGTGAATCTGGCCTCACTTAACTCTTAATTCTTCCAATAAGACTCCCATAAGCTTAATTTAAACTCACCAGTAAGTTCTCCTTTCCTGAAAAAAATAAATTTACTCATAACACAAACCAGCATGTAACATTTTATTCTTTAACTGTTCCGTATGTAGAACTAAAACACTAAGTTTCTAAAGAAGCAGGAATTTCTCCAGCATCTTTTCCATTATCTAACACATGACCACACAGGCAAGTGATAGATAAAAATGTGCTGACTAATTTTATAATGAAGATGACAACACTCATGGGAAGTGTGATCCCAAAATATGATTGACAAGGTGTTCATACGGAGGGTGTTTCTTCTGCACTAATATATTTTGTGCCATGCTGTAGAGCCATAAGCAGAAAAGGCAGACAAACAAGGATGAATTTGGGATTGGGGGTGGGGGGTGGGGAATACAGGGCAATGTAAATGAGAACCAAGAGCATATGAGGTCCAGAGTTAGGAGAACAATATTAGTAAGTCTAGGATAAAGAGAGACTGCCTAGGACTTTAAGAGATGAAAAACTTCTATCAATTATACTTAAGTCTTCTGGAAAAGACAACTGCTCCAGAAGCAGGCCAGCCAGTGTTCCTGCCTCCACTACACATTACCCTATTAACAGTCCTTGAAGTGCTAAGGGACACAGACTTCACAAATTCCATTCTCTCTAGTAGAATTTCTAAGTAGTATTTCCAAGTCTTAAATATCATACGTGACAAAAATTGGAGCAGAGCCTATAGAAATGGGACCTATGGCTATAGTGATAAGCGCTTAACATTCATCCACAGATGCACCTCTGGTTTATCCACAAGTAATTAATTCCATTGCAAAATATCCACAGAAAAATCTTGCATTCAATGGTTTCTTACACAATCACCTGGCTGCTTAATTCAATTCCTTTAATAGCATCACACAACCCTGGCTGACTTTTCCTCCAGCTATATTCAGTAAGGTAGCGATAGAAGGAGGTTTGATAACTTCTCAGCGACTAGATCCTTCCCACTTTCAGATCTCATGCTCTTTCCAGACTAAATGATCCTCACCATTACCTTGCAGTGGGTGTGGCTCTGGAGATTCACATTCCATGCTGTCTTCCACAGACTGGAACTGGGTCCCCAAGGACTCCTTTGCGGTATCCAGAGGAGTCATTTCCTCCACAGACGTCTCTGGCCTATGTGTACTCTGTGAGACCTGAGGACAAACAGGTGCATTTGGAAATTAATATACTGTACAAACCGCAGAACATTCTTCTACTGAAATAGGATGTAAGGAGAGAAAGTCTCCACTGAATTCTGAAGAGGAGTGCAAGACAGAGTAAGAAGAGGCTAATAAGACCAGAGCCACATAACACAAACTGTCCCCCCGAACAGAAGCTGATACCCATCCCTGTGGTTTCTGTTTGGGGAAATAACAACGGAAACACATTAGAGAAATCCTCCGTACGCTGTGGTAATTAAAAGTAAATTGTAAATGGATTTCAGTATGAGTAATTAAAAATAAATATTTGTGGTGAGGATTATGCAAATTAGCTAATAGTCACTAATGAGCTATTCAATCCAGGAAGGAATCTGACAGTTGTTTTAGAATAAATGTGGAAAATCATTACCCCAGTGGTACGGATGGGAAAAAGGAAATCACCTTGGGTAACAGTGTTGGGTGAAAAAGAAACATTATCTTCTCCTCACACTAATCATCTTGTATATGGTTTATAATTAAATTTCCCTAACTGTCCCCAAAATATATTTTATGGTTTTTTAACTCTGTGAAACAATGTTTATACATTGTTTTTGGTTATTACATCTTTTGATTCTTTTAATCTAAAATAGTTGCCTGCCTTTTCATGACATTCAATTTTAAGAAGTCAGAGCCAGAGGGAGAGGGGGGGAGAATCTCAGGCAGGCTCCATGTTATGGAGCCTCATACAGGGCTCCACCTCATGACCCTGAGTTCAGGACGTGGGCCAAAATCAAGAGTCAAACACTTCGCTGACTGTGCCACCCAGGCACCCCTCTGTCTCTCATTCTGAGTTATCACTATAGACTTAACTTTGTAATCCATTCTATCCTTATTCACCTTGATCTTAAACTGTCTCCCACTTGGCCTCCAGCGCCCCTCTGATCAGGCTCCTGCATCCTTTGAACATGACCCCACTTTTTTTTCTAGCACATCCATGCTTTCCACAATAAACACAAGGACCACATTATATCTTCCCTGTCCCAGATCTAGTTTCAACTATGTTCCCAAGAAGTCGATTCATTCTAGAGCAACAGTGTTAGTAACAAAGACAGAGTAGTAGGTAGGCTCATTGTTCATGGTGTGTCACCCCCTCCAGGCCCTTTCCTGGGTAGAGCTGGCAAATATAGTCCTAAATTATCATGAATTCAATTCAATTTCAACACCACAAGATTTACCTCCTCTTTCCATACTCCATTTTAATATGTCGCTCTGGCAGTGAAACAAAGCCTAGTTCAATACAATGTTTATATTTACTCATTTGCTGTAACCTACAATAAACACAAAAGTTTCAGAATTACAATGCTTGTAGAACACTCTCAACAACATACCTACTGAGTAAAATCTGTCTTTGCAGCTTTATATGTCCAAAGGCAGTATTCCACTGAGATTATGTAGTCAGAATACGGTGTTCAAGTTACCTGAATTATTTTTTTGCTATTATTAATTTGATATACAGGTGAGTTCATTTGTGTTTAATCATTTTGAATTTAACATTATTTTTAAATACTTACAACATTTACTTGATATAAAAAAATCAAAATATATATTCAGAGAAGTCTTGCTCATATTCTACTCCACCCTACCCACTCCCATAAGAAACTATTTTTGGGAAAAAAAAAAGAAACTATTTTTGTTGTTGATGGTTTACCCTTTATTTTTACAAGAATAAATAAAACATATATATACACACACACTAACACTGGTACATATGTGTATATATAATATATACAAATTTAATGCAAATCTGTACTTTTTTTCATACTATATATAGTTCACCTTCTTTCTTTTTCACTTAATATAAAAATACTATCTGAAAGTCATTTCATACTAGTCCCTAGATAACCTTCCTCATTCTTTTTTATGTGTATATGATGCCACATTATACTGATGCACAATAGTTTATACACACATATGCACAATCACTCTATGGATGAGCATTTAAGTTGTTTACGATATTTTGCTTTTACAAAGAAATAGCTGCAACAAAAAAAAACATGTCTATGTTCTCTTATTTGTAGATGTGTATATTCAAAGTAAATTCCCAGAAAGATTATTGCTAGGTCGATCAGAGGGTAAATGCCCAGATGTCAGATGGTGCCAAAATCTTCCCCCGCTGCCCCCATGGGGATGGTACCGTCTTGTACCAGCAATGTAGGGACAGGACCCATCTTCCTAGTTAGGCCAACAGACTGTGGTGGCCAAGCTTTTGAATTTTTGCCATCTAATAGGTGATAAAGGGTACCTCAGTGTAGTTTTGTTCCTTTATGACTGAAGTGGAACATCTCGTACAGTTAGAAGCCATTCAAGGGATGCCTGGGTGGCTCAGTGGTTGAGTCAGGTTGTGATCCCGGGGTCTTGGGATGGAATTCCGCATCAGTCTCCCTGCTGAGAGCCTGCTTCTGCCTATGTCTCTGCCTCTCTCTTTGTGTCTCTCATGAATAAAAAAATATTTTTAAAAAAAGTCATTCATTTATCTATTTATGAAATCTGCTCATGTCTCTTGAGGATTTTTTTGCACTTCTGTTTAAAAAGATTAGCTTTTGGGGATCCCTGGGTGGCTCAGCAGTTTAGCGCCTGCCTTTGGCCCAGGGCACGATCCTGGAGTCCCAGGATCAAGTCCCACGTCGGGCTCCCGGCATGAAGCCTGCTTCTCCCTCCTCCTGTGTCTCTGCCTCTCTCTCTCTCTCTCTCTATCATGAATAAATAAATAAATTAATTAATTAAAAATAAATAAAAGATTAAAAAAAGATTAGCTTTTATCTATGACATATATTACAAACATTTGTACTAATTTATTTAATTTGCTTGTGGGGGTTTTTGTTTTACATTTATAAATTGTTTCACAAAGAAAAATTTCTTGGTATTACTTCTGGATTTTGAGTAATTCTATACACCCAAATAATAAAAAAAGTCATTCATGTTTTTTATCCTAGTACTTGGGTGTTTAAAATACTATTAACTTTAAAAATTCATTTTCTATTAAGTTTTGGGTTTTAGGCAGCACAGTCATCTTCACTGGGTATAGATGAACCTAAGACACAGTAATACTTTATTAAGTTATTACCTAATAGGGTCATCCCCTCAGAATTCAGGTGCATGCACATTAGCTGGTGGGTTGTACTCCTCAGCTTCCCTGGGTTCTGTTTGCTTATTTTCTTCTACTTATCACTGGCAGGTGGTATCTCTGGCTCTACTTTGGTCTGGAATTTTGTGTTCCCCCTACTACAAGTCACATGTGAAAATCCCAACACCCACCTAGATGGTTTTGGGAGATGGAGCCTTCGTAAGAAAATTAGATCATAAAGATGGCACCTTCATGACAGAGATTAATCCTCATAAAAGATCTCGCACAGAGCAGCTTAAGCCCCTTTCTGCCATACAATGAAAAATCTGCAATGGGAAGAGACCCCCCACCTAACTGTGATGGCACCCTTATCTCAGACTGCCAGCCTCTAGAACCGTATCTGTTTGTTTACATCGATATTTTGTTACAGGAACATGAACAAACTCAGACTCATATTTTACTGATGATGTGGTTAAATAAGGAAGAGGCTGAATACAAGAGGACATCAATGCTCCAAACAGGTTTATCTAGCGGGAATATTCAGAAGAAAAGTTGTTGCTGTTAACTTCAAATTAACACTACCTTTAATATAAAAGCATGGTTACCTCCGAATTATCCATATAGCACCGTTGGTTTGATTAGGTTTCACTTTCTTTGGAAATCAGAAGCTCTTTTAGCCTTTGTGTAAATTGATTTACTAAATATCAGTAAAATATGAATCTATACATTCAGCTGTGACACCATCCAGTATGTATGTTTTCCTGGACTGTGTTACAGTCTAACATCAGCTTGTGCTAAGTCCGCAAGTAATAGTGTACAATGGGGAATATCACAGAAACCCAGGAAGGTGGCTAATGGCTCACTGGTTGGCACAGTTTGTTATCAGAAACTCTTAATGTTCTTGTCTGGCATTTCAATCACTGTAACACTGTGTTTGTTATCAACTTACATTATCTTTTTCCACTGAAATAGTGTATCTACATATAACCTTTCAGATGAAGTCTAAAGCATCAATGCCATTCACCAGGAAAAAAAAATGAGAAAAGTTGTGTGCTGGGGTGTTATGCTACCCTAGTTTAGGAGACCTTTCATTGACTTATAGACTTCTACTCATTTCACCTATAGACCTTTATAAGCAACAAGTAAACTGGGAGTGAAGATGTGCTAGGTAGATTCTATTCTCAATCTCTGCCACTGTGAAATCTAATGAAAACAGATTAATGAAAATCTGTATTCAACAGCCAATAATAACCTCCTATAGTTGTCTCAAAAGAATAGTCTCTGGGATTAATCACATCTCTATGGTTAATTCTAAAACAGAGCAAGAATAAAAGTTAAAAAAAAAAAAAAGGTGTCATCTCCCTAAGAACAGATATTCTGATTTGTATTTACTTAATAAACCTTACAGTGAAAAGAACACCAAAATCAGGCTTGGACTTTCCAGTTGGAAGCTCTGACTATGGCACCTGATCCCATCTCTCTGAGTCTGCTACTCACAGGGGAAGTAGCCTGGCCACTTCACATTCCTGCCACACCTGCTTTCCTGTGCAATAGCCTCATAGAAGCCATACTGCAACCCAACCAAACATTTCAATAGTCTGCCTTACCAAATATTCTTGAGGACAAAACAAAGAAAAAAAATTCATCTATTGGGACGCCTGGGTGGCTCTGTGGTTGAGCATCTGCCTTTGGCTCAGGATGTGATCCGAGAGTTGTGGATCGAGTCCCACATTGGGCTCCCTGCAGGAGGCTGCTTCTCCTTCTGCCTATGTCTCTGCCTCTGTCTCTGTATATCTCTCATAAATCAATCAATCAATCTTAAAAAAAAAAAGTTGATCTATCAATATATAAGACACTGGTGTGGAAACCCAATTAATCCATGCTCTACCACCTACTTGGCCTCAAGTACCCATGCTCTGCATCTAACTTCAAAATTCAAGTAAAAATTTAGCTTATCCTCTGGTAGGCATTTACAAACTTGGTTAACTCTGAAAATTTCCCTCACTATATCTTGGCTTTACAAAAATAATTCCTCATTCACATGACATACAAATCTAAATATGTGCATGTAGTCAAATATCCTAGCCTATCATGCAGGAGACATCACAATGGGATAAAAATCTTTTATTTAATACAATTTCTTAGGTTTATTTCAGAGAAAGAGAGAGAGAGAGAATGAGCATGCAATCAGGGGGGAAGGGGAAAAAGACTCAGACTCCCTGCTGACCCTGGAGCATGATGCAGGGCTTGATCCCAGGATGCTGAGTTCATGACCTAAATGGAAACCAATAGTTGGATGCTTAATTGACTTAGCCACCCAAGAGCCCTGTAACTAAACAGTTTTTAATTGACGTGTTATATGCTTAGAAAAAAGTACACAGCTCAAAAGCACAGAGCTTGATGATTTAACACAAAGTGTTAAATCTAAAGTGTTTTACCTAGGTAAAAAATTAGAACATGATCAGCAACTCCAAGGGCTATTCGTGTGGGGCGCCGGGTGGCTCAGTTATTTAAGCATCTGACTTTGGCTCAGGTCATTGAGAACTGGGCCCAGCACTGGCCTCCCTGCTTGGCAGGGAGTCTGCTTCTCCCTCTACCCCTGCACTCTGCTTGTGCATTCTCTCTCTCTCTCTCTGTCAAATAAATAAAATCTTTTTTTTTTTTTTTAATGTTGTTATAAGGGACATCTGGGTAGCTCAGCTGTTGAGTGTCTCCCTTTGACTTAAGGTGTGATCCCAGGTCTGGGAATGGAGTCCCACATCAGGTTCTCTGTGAGGAGCCTGCTTCTCTCTTTGCCTATCTCTGCCTCTCTCTCTGTGTCTCTCATGAATAAATAAATAAAATCTTTTTAAAAAATGGTTATGATTTTTATCCTTTAAAAATAAAAAATGAGGAACACTTGGGTGGCTCAGCTGTTGAGCATCTGCTTTTGGCTCAGGGATTGATCCCAGGGTCCTGAGATAGAGTCCCGCATCTGGCTCCCTGCAAGAAGCCTGCTTCTCCCTCTGCCTATGTCTCTGCCTCTCTCTTTGTCTCTTATGAATAAATAAATAAAATCTTTCAAAAATAAAAAAATGAAAAAAGTACAGTCCATGCCAACATTCAGATGTCAACTAGTGAAATGTTATGCTTTAAAATGCAGAAATTATAGATAATTGTATATTCATCAGCAATATCCATGAATAGAAGCAATTTTGTTTCTAGCATTGTCATCCTACTCTCCCAAAATGTATCAACTGAATAAAGATGATTGGAGTATGCACAGTGATTAGGATTAAAAACATAAGACACTGAAAAAAAAAAAAAACATAAGACACTGGAAAAACTTTCCTGACCCACCTAACATCAAACCGTGACTACTGTAGATTGTAGGACAACAGTGTTGCTCTTTTGCCCTCTCAATTCTACAGATCAGTGGATTCGTGGAGGAAAAAAAAACTCTCAGAACTGTGAACTATTTCACAGTTACTTGAATAATTTGAATAATTCAAATTCACAGGCAGAACAAGACACTCAAACAGTCTAAGTTAATTGTAAAAGGTGTAAATGGTAGAACTTGTTCTGCTGCATGGCTAGGAAATGCCCATGGATACTGAACTATAACAGACCAGAATATTCCAAAAGCAAAAACTCAGTGATGTATGAGGAAATGAAAGCCAAGGTTAAAGGAATTCACGTGTCAAGGTCCTTTCCCAGCAGGACCCACGTTATAAATTTACACACTTCCTAGACTGTGCAAAGTGTTTAAGAAACTAAACCAATCTCCTTTAAAACAAATTCAAATTCAAAAAACAGATGAGCCAGTTTCCTTGGTAAGGTTTTCCCTTCCCTGATCTTAGGAATACGATATCCTACATAGATTGGTTTGTATAAAAAATGGGCTGTGTTTCAATTGCCGAAATCCTTCCCTAACAAGAGGAGGCAGGGTCCTAGAGTAAGGATAGAAGTCATCTGGAGAACAGGGGGAACCCGGTGCTTATAGTAATCATACCAATTCCGTAAAGCTAATATAAGCACAACTCTTAGAGCAACTAAGATATGAAACCAGACATCCCTACAGCTCCTTGCCAGTCCTCTCCTGCTGATTCCTCCTCTCCCACAGTGGGTATACGCCTGTCTGCTTGCCCACTCGAGCAGTCCTGCAAGGACCTCCACCACCAGGGTTTAAAGGGTGACATGCGATGGCAGTAACAAAGTAAAAGCCAAAATTACCTCAAACTGGTTAGATGATCGTTTGTCTTTCACTCTATGATTCCTGGCTTTTATTTTTTAAAATGCCTAGTAAGAAAGTTTTAGTTGTAAAATCGTGTAGTAAATATGGCTATATTCATTAGAAATGCATATATTTCCCCATTAGTTAGAACACTTAACTAACAGTAACTTAAAAAAAAAGGGGTTTATTTTTGTCACATGACAAGAAGTCCAGGGGAGGGCAGGTGTGTGCATCGCCTCACTTACTAATGGTTTTGTGGGGACCCCAGCTGTGGTTTTATCTCCACTCTGCTATTCTTAACATACAGTGTTCTCCTCATGCTTATCATCATTCATGGTCCCCAGATGGCTACCACGGCTCCAGATACCACATTTAGGTTCAAAACACGAAGTAGGAAATAGTGAACTAAACACATCTGTTCCATTTTATAAGGAAAGTAAAAGCTCTCCCAGAAACTCCCAGAAAACATGCCTATCGCGCCTGGCCAGAGCTAGGCTGCAGAGCCAACTCTAGTACAAGGAAAGCTGGGAAAGTATCTAGGTAGCTACATTGCTGACATGAGCAAAATCAACAGTAAAAAATGTTGGGAAGGAAGAAAGAAGGGGAGAGTAGATACAGGTTTCCCTTGCTATACAGAAGTAGAGAGTTCCTAGAAAAACTAATGTAAGCCAAAATGGCATAAGGCAAACAGTGTCCCTCACTTTCTGTCAGTTCACATTGGGCTACTTCCCCTGTACAAAAGACCTACATTCGTTCCTGGTTTTACTCACCAGAAGAAATCCAAAGAGGATTTTCATTTTTATGAAGAAGAGGCATTACTGTGCTAATGCAGGTAAAAATGCAAGTAAAGTGGTGTAAAGTGAAGGGGTATAAAGCCAACTGTCTGAATGCAGGGGATAACTGTGTTCAGCTGGCAGCAACATTCCTTAACAAAGCTAAAAGAGGAAAATCCGAAAGTAACAGGCACATTTTAAGGAAAAAAAACCAATACTGTTCATTTGGAACAAAGGGACAGGTGTGCTGGCTAGAGTAAGAGACTGCTTATACAGGCATCTATGTTATAACAAGTGAACTCATGAAGAAACATGCTTTCTACAAAACTGCACAAAAAAATACCAAGATTTTTGGAGAAAATAAAGTTACAGGGTAGACTACTGAACATCTATACAACTCTGTCACCAGAGCACTAATAAAACGATAGCAATTCTAGTAAAAATAAAAGCATAGTCAAAAAGATATAAAGAATTATTGCATCTCATATAGGGCTTTACCTTACAAAGGCAAAGTTATTGTGTTAGAAAGAGGTATAAGGAAAGGGTGAAGCAAGGGTAGAGACACTGTCATCCTGCCTTTGGCCCAGGGCATGATCCTGGAGACCCGGGATCGAATCCCACGTCTGGTTCCCGGTGCATGGAGCCTGCTTCTCCCTCTGCCTGTGTCTCTGCCTCTCTCTCTCTGACTATCACAAATAAATTAAAAAAAAAAAAAAAAAAAAAGAGACACTGTCATAAGAAGTTCAGGTGGAGGGGCACGTGGGTGGCTCAGGTCATGATCCCCGGGGTCCTAGGACCGAGCCCTGTATGGGGTATGGGTCTCCCTGCTCAGCAGGGAGTCTGCTTCTCCCTCTCCCTCTGCCCCTCCCCACCTTTTCTCTCAAATTAAAAAAAAAAATTCATGTGGAGAAGTATTTGCACATTTTCCAAGAAATGTAGTGATATTATTTTATTTATTTATGATAGTCACACAGAGAGAGAGAGAGAGGCGCAGACACAGGCAGAGGGAGAAGCAGGCCCATGCACCGGGAGCCTGACGTGGGACTCGATCCCGGGTCTCCAGGATCGCGCCCTAGGCCAAAGGCAGGCGCCAAACCGCTGCGCCACCCAGGGATCCCTGTAGTGATTTTAGAAGAAATATAATAATGGTTCTGGCTCATCATCTTGTTTTTCCTTTAACTTTGACATTGACTGAAAAAAGAGATACCTAGTGATACTTAGTTTTCATTCAATAAAGCAGCAGCTTCTATGGCTTCAACAAAATCTTACACATGAAGCTCGATCCCCCTGTATTTTGCACGGCCATCATCTTCCTCAGTCCACTGCTACTCCCGAATCATGCCTAAAGCACAAGGTGAGTGAGAAATGAACAGCATCACCTTCTTCCACACCCTCCATCTGTGCCTGAAACTAGCTGCTGTAGCTCTTACAGAAAGATCTTCTGCATGGGATTGCAGCAGCTCCCCAGGATCTTCACACTCAACTTCTGATTCAGCTTCCTCTGCCAGAGCAATGCAGCTCGCCTGGATTCAGAAGAGCTCTTGTGAAGGTTCAAGGCCTTTAGAATCATGAACTAAATCAGGGAGAATTTTATGTTACACTCCAAGCAAGGCTTTTGTGACATCATTCCAAACCACCACAATATCATCAATGGCAAGTTTAATGTTGAATTGATTCCAGACTGCAAAAACTTTGTGTGTATATCACCCCTTGTAGGTGCAATAAACATCTGGAATGTTCTCCTTAAGTAATAAGCTTTAAAGGCTGTGATCACACTCTGATCAAGGGGCTGGAGCAAAGAAGTTATATTAGGAAGAAAAATGAGAACTTTAATATATGAAGAAAATTCAGCAACTGTCAAAGGATGGCTCGGATGGCTTATAATTCTTAAGAATTTTGAAAGACAATTTTTTTCCTCTTGCAGTTGCTTTTTAAAAGCATCACCTAAAAGATCAGTTAATATCTGCCCTATTATCCAGCCTCTTCCACTAGAACTATAGTAGGCTAGTCTTTACAACTCCTTTCAAAGCTTGCAGGTAGGCAATGTGATGAACCACAACAGGCTGTAGCTTCGTATCTCCACTGACATTTACACTCAGCATAGCACCAGATGATCTTTTGTAGCCTCAAGCCCTCAAATGTATGTTTCTTCCTTTGAGATACAGGCTTTTGAGGGAATCTGCTTCCAATAGAGCTGCTTTCATCAAAATTAAAAATGTGATCCAGGGTACAGCCTTCTTCATCAATCAAATTTCTTAACACTGGCAGAATGGTCTACAGCTCCCTCTACCTGCCCTCACAGCGTCACCAGAGAGCTTAACATTGTGGAAAGCATGGCGGTTCTTCAAGTCACTAAGCCAGACACAAATGAAGGCACTTCTGCAGGATTTCCAGCTTTTTTCTTAAGGTGTTTATATATTGCTAGGACCTTGTCTTTGAGAAAGGCTGCCTCTGATTGCTTCTTCCTTTGGTACTCAATCCACACACTAACAGATGTTCTATTTCTTCTACTTCCTTGGGCTTTGTTTTAACAAACTTTGTAGCACTGGATTTGTTCCACCTAGATACCTTTCTCTTATTTCCAAGCATTGTCTCCAGCACTATGCAAAGCTGACTCCTTCATAACAGTGCCACAACCAATGTGTCAGATTCTTCCATTTTTTTTTTCAAAGTGTTTTATATTTTCAAGCTTTTCTTCAATTGTTAAAGCTTCTTTTATGCTCACTAGCAGAAATTTTATCACCAGCACGCTTCAGTAGCACTTGTAAACCTGTGCTTGCTCACTTTCTCAAACACAAAAAAGTTTAGTGAAAGATACACAAAGATGGGAGGGAACCCTGCAAATAAACATTACCCAGAGATTGTGTCCAGGAAAGCCAAGAGGAAGGATGTGGAGGTGAATGGGCATTTGGCACATTAGTATGTCTTCACAACTTGCTGCATTCTGCTGCAATCAGATACTTTCCATTCAGCTGCTCTTACTTGGTGGCCCCAAAACATCTACTTGCTGGTAAAATTCATGTATGAGTCAGCACCACTTCAGCATTATACTACGGACTCAGGTCCCTACTTATCAGTCTCATAGGAAAGATCTGACTTTCAGAAAAACGTGTTTTAATAGCTCAGACTCGGGTGGTTCAGGGGTTTAGCGCCACCTTCTGCCCAGGGGCCTGATCCTGGAGACCTGGGATCCAATCCCACGACCGGCTCCTTGCATGGAGCTTGCTTCTCTCTCTGCCTGTGTCTCTGCCTCTCTCTCTCTGTGTCTCTCATGAATAAATAAAATCTTAAAAAAAAAAAAAGAAAATAAAAAATAGCTCAGACTGTCTATATAATGTGTTCATATTTAAAGAGTCCAGAGAAATGTATGGATAGTATCATTAGAGAAATGTAAAAGTGTTTGGTGATAAGGCTCTATTATGCTCTATAATTACCGTCCTAGAACACAAGTATACTCTCTTAAAAATAATCTCTAGTGTAATAACGAAAGACCAAATTTTGGGCTCAATACACCTCCCATACCAACAATTCCAGGTACTAAAAAAGTATCTAGAAAATGATGCAATTAATCTCTTTGTAGTACAGAAGACATTAAAGCCCTGAGAAGGTGTGATATGCCCAAGGTTACACAGCTCATTAGTGACAGGGCCTATTATGGAATCTAAATCTCACCATTCACTGTTTTCCTGATAGTTCTATTAAATCTGGCTACTTCTTTGTCTCTCCTAGAAGGTACTCCTTATATTACACTAATTTGTTTTCACATATATTCAAAGTACTGCAACTCCTAAGAAGAGACAGCAACTTTAACTTCAGTCACTAAATAAAATATATTTTCTACTGGTAAGCAACGGATCAAGGTTTCCAATTTGGTTAAATCATCTACCTATTTGGACCAGCTCTCACAAGAACACTCTTACAGGGGCGCCTGGGTGGCTCAGTGGTTGAGCGTCTACTTTTGGCTCAGGTCGTGATCCCGGGGTCCTGGGTTCCAGGCCCACATCGGGCTCCCCTCAGGAAGCCTGCTTCTCCCTCTGCCTATATCTCTGCCTCTCTCTCTCTCTCTCTCATGAATAAACAGAAAATTTTTTAAAAAGCTTAAAAAAAAAAAAAAAAAAAAAACACCAAACACTGTTACTCCTTAAGCATGAACGGATTCCTCTGCACGGGTGATCAAATGAGAATGCCCCAAAGCAGAATTTGCAGCCACCAGTGTGAAGTTAACAGCATGCACTCCACCGGGGACCCATGCCCCCAAGTTCTCCAGGGAAGATGGCACCGTGCAAATCCTCACCTGCTGTCGGGGTTCGTCCAGCTCCCTCTCCAGGTCCTCCAGCACGGCCACCACCTCGTCCCCGCTCTCGGGGTGCTGCTCCCGCACCCAGGCCTGGAGCTCCTCGGGCAGGATGGTCAGGAACTGCTCCAGCACCAGCAGCTCCAGGATCTGCTCCTTGCTGTGGGACTCGGGGCGCAGCCAGCGTCTGCACAGCTCCCGGAGCCGGGTGAGGGCCTCGCGGGGCCCAGGGGTCTCCTGGTAGCAGAAGTGCCTGAAGCGCTGGCGGCGGAGCTCCCTGGTGTGAGACAGACCCTTCGGCAGGCAGGGTTCTGGCCCCCACAGCGGGTCTTCCTCCTTCACCTTCACTCTGATAATACCCGCGTGCTCCTCTGCAGCCGGGCCAGCCTGGGCCGGGCGGAACCCCGAAGCCGCGGCCATCCCGGTAGCTCTCCGTGCACCCGGCGGTCTGGGCAGACGCGCGCTCTCCGCTCCCCGACCCCACTCGGTTAGGAAAGTCTCCGCGGTAGGGAAGCCGCCAGCACCGAGAGATCGCAGACGCCGCGGAGCGCGGGTTTCCGTGACGACTCGGGGCGCTGCGCGGGGCCGCTCCGCTGGAATGGAAGCCGTCCTCGGCGCCGACGGGAAGCCGGGAACGCACGGCCTCTCACCTCACCTGCGGGGCGCGACCGCCAGGTGACCGCGGCCGCCTGGGACCTCATGGCGCCGGCGCCCGGGAACCCGGCGGCCGGACGCGGGGAGGGCCGCTCGGAAGCCAAGCCCGACGGCCAGGAGGGCGGGGGCTCGCTCCTCGGCAGTCAGCGCGCAGCCCCGGCCTCCCCCCGCCGCGGCCCCCACCTCCCGGAGGCCGCAGCAGGCCCAGCGCCACCCTCCCGGCCGGCGGCGCTCCACCCTCGCCGTCCCCGCAGCCCGCGCGTCCCCGCCGGCCGGGCGCGCTTCCGGTCTGGGCGCACTTCCGGTCTGGGCGCACTTCCGGTCTGGGCGCACTTCCGGTCGCTCTAGCCCGCGGGCGGTGCGAGCTCTTGGTGGTAGCGGCCACCGGCGCTCGGGGGCCTGGCTGTGGTCGTACGTCGGGAAGCCGCGCGCCTGGTGCGGACCGCTCGGGCTTTCCTCCCGGGCGCCACACGGCCGTGGGCGGGCTCTGCTGCCGCGGCTGCGGATCGGCGGGCTGCACCCCCCGCCGCTTCCAGCTCCTCCGAGGCCTCAGTCCTTCCCCGGCCGCCGCCAGCGGACCCGAGGAGGAGCTAGAGGTCCAGCCTCCTGTCTCCAGGCTTGGGTGGGCAAACCGCGGGGACGGCGCGGGCTCTGGCTGCTGCTCCGGCGGACGAGCGGGGCCCGAAACCGCCGGGAGACCGGTCCAGGAGCGGGGCTGCGCGCTCCGCGGTGCGTCCAGAGCCCCGGGAGCCCTCGCCCGGGACCCGGGACCCGGGAACCTCCCGCCGCTGCGCCCTCCTCGGGGCCGCGCGCTCCGGTGCGCGGCGTCGACAGGTGAACGCAAAGGCGGGGTCGGAGCGGGCGCCTCCCGGGAGGCCGGTCGCCGAGGGGAAGGCAGCGGGCGGCGCACCACGCCTGAGGTCCCGGAGCCTCGCCGGGCCGGCCCCGACTCCCTCCGGCCCCCTCCCCGCCGGACTCCGCCTGGGTAGCTGCCCTGCAGGAGTGATGGAGCCCCCAGGAGCGCCGTCCAAACCGGAAGGGCGCCTTTCTCCATGGTCTTCCCTTCTACTTTGGTCCCTAGTGATGGCTCACATTGTGGCATTTCTGATTCAGGACGCTTTGAAGAATCAGAGCTTTTCTTTTGGAAATCTCGACATTAAAAAACGCTTACCCCTTGGGTTCCGTAAGTGATCTCGAGTGAGTCCCTAAACCCAGTGAAACTGTATGTAAAATATTTGCTTATGCACCCTGATCATCCGATCCTCAAAGGAGCCTCTCCAGTTCCCTAGGCACTCTTAACGTGTTGCATTTATCTTTCGTGGTTTTCCCCAGCCAGCTGCTGATGCTCTGCAGTCACCGATTCCATCTTCTATCCCTTTCATTTTCTGTATCCTGTTGTCACAGCCGTTATGAGCACAGGGCGCAGTCATCAGGGAGTAAACATGACCTCTAAGGCCTCTATAGAAGGGCACTAATTCCTTGATAGCGTTTCACTTTTACTATCTAAAGTGATACACACCTGTAAACAACAAATTTCTATCACAAAAGTGAACATGGCAAAAAAAATGAAAAGCTCCTTTATCCCTTAATTCCATTTCTCAGAAAAAAATCATGCCAAATTTGGTATATATTTCTCACACTTCTTTAAAAATGAATATAGGGCAGCCCGGGTAGCTCAGCGGTTTAGCGCCGCTTTCAGCCCAGGGTGTGATCCTGGAGCCCGGGATCAAGTCCCACATGGGGCTCCGTGCATGGAGCATGCTTCTCCCTCTGCCTGTGTCTCCGCCTCTCTCTGTGTATCTCTATGAATAAATAAATAAAAATCTTAAAAAAAAAAAAAAGGAAATGAGTTGAGACTACTGTCCCTTTCTGCTGCACTTTATGCTCAGGTACATGATATACATCTTAGAGTGGCTGTATCTAATTCTGTGCTGATAACATCTATTATTTTTCTTAAACAGAACCCCCTAAATTGTGTAAGCTGCAGACCTCACAAAATCTGGATAGCAAAAGAGGTGGGCTGGAGAGTGCCCCAACTGCCTTGAGTTCTGTTTTGCTCATCCCCTCTTCCAGGACAACACAGCATCAGATTTCGTTGTCAGCTTGGTCCCAGGGAAGCCTGACCCACCTCTGGGCTGGAGCTACTGCAGTTATGGCCAAGGAGATATTTAACCACGACTAAGATAGGTGTGTTCACCTTTTTGGTTGGTTCCATGGTGTAGGGGTTAGCATTCTGGATTTAGAATCCTCAAGTTGAGTTTCACTCAATGCACCTGTTGGGAAGCACCTTTTATATTTTATAGTTAGCATCTGAACACGCAGCACTATTCAACTTCCCAACTTGAATCAAAGAAAGTAAATTCCACTTGCAAAACTTCACCTCCCGACCTTCCTGGAGCAGCCAGCATATTCAGCATCTCCAAGTACACAGGCATCCCCAGAGCTCTCAATCCGCCCCACTCAGAGATACCAAGCCCCATACCTAGGGCACTTCTCATTCTTGCCACCAGCAGCACACGTAAGCCCTTGCTCCTTCCTCCTTATTCCCAAAACCTGCCCCAGATTCCTGGAGGGCAGCCTGGATGGAAGCCGCAGAACGCTCATCGATCCATGCCCCAGGCTAACACAGGCAGCCCAGGGTGGGGTGTCCTCACACCAACAAAAACTGCAGCTTGAACCACCAGAGCTGAAGCTCAGGAACAAAAATATGCTGGCAGAGTGGCACAATACTCTCACTGTGCGGACAGGATAGAGTTGGCCATAGCAATCAAACCCAGGAAGTCCGGACACTCATTTAGATGAGAAATGGGTCATGGGAAGGAATGATTTCCTTGAGGAGGACAGGAACTAAATTAGGAAGAGAGGGGTATAAAAAAAAAGGAAAAGGCAGATATCTGTGTTTTGTACAGATTTTTTCTATGTCAGAAGAGGCAACCTTTAAATCCAGTGATCTATTTTCAGATTCCTTTTTACTTCAACATTTTAATATTCTCATAACAGAAAGTCAAGTCCTACTCTCCCCAATTTCAGTAATTCATTAGACTGCAAATATTTATTAGCTCCTATTATGAATTAGCACTGGTTACATAGAAATTATGTAGCAAATTAAGGCTACTAAGTTTATGAAAATAGAATCTTTTGGTTCCCACTGGGGGTGCTTGCTTGTACCTCCATGTACATGGTCTGTGATAATGCTAATTGCAAAGGGAAATAACCTCTTCTGCTTGGGGTGTCATCACAGCAGGTGAGATCCTGCCTTCTTTCCACTTTGTTGATGCTAGTGTGATGAGGTCCCCCCCAAAATATCTTCTCTCTTCTGAAATGGCCTGATGGCTTTCCCCATGTGGGAAGTCTATACCTGCAGTCCTTCCAACTGGCACCACCTCCAGCCTGTGGTTCTCTCTCAACCATGCAGTACTGGCATCCTAACCAAAAGAAACTCAATACCACAAATGGCCCACAGACTTCCAACCACTCTCCCAGAACTTTATGAAGTGACAGTAACAGAAGGAAGAAATACTTCTTAAATATTGAAATAATTAAATGATGTAATCATTATCATCAAGGATTCACTTGTCCTACCTTAAATCCACTAATTCAGACTTTATTCCAACCCTCTAAATGAAGGTAATGAAAAGGCCTGGGTGGAGGAGTGCCTGCACCCAAGTGACCCAGGACTGGGGAGAAGGCCACAGAGCAGCTGCCACAGGGAAATAGAACCAGCCAGACACATGATGGAAGCTGAGGGAGCACGTGGATACCTCTGCTAGCAACTCACATGCTCCATGGCTCTCCTATGCCTTTAGGAAGCTGAGGGAATGTCTATGGGTATTCACAAAGACTCCCTCCTTGACCAAACTAGTGAGGTTCTTCTGAACTAGGTGCCATCCTTGGCCTGACAAGCCCAGTTTAAGAATCCTATGGAGGCCACTTTTGGCAAGAATCCTGCTAAGTCAGTTTAGGTGGGAAACCCCTACCCTTCATATCCAATCAAGTTCCTTCTACTCCACTAAATATTTAATCAAGTTTTTTTGTGTTTTTGTTTTTAGCAATTTCTCATCCAGTGATTCTCTTTCCCTGCCCTTGGCTGTAAATCCCTAGCCGCCCCAGTTGTATTCCAAGTCAAGTTTAATCTCTGTCTTTTACTGCAATAGTCTTAACAAGCCTGTTTAACGCCATCTGGTGCGATTTTTCTCTGATAGTTCCCTCAAAGAACTTACAGACACATCCTGGGAAAATGTGTTTTCCAGAGAAGAGACTTAACTCAGGATTTGAAGATGCAATCAGCTATGTAGAGAAGGACAGAGTGGAGTGAATGAATTAATAGTAGTTAATTGTCTGAGGATATGAAAACAGCTTTTAAAATCTGTACAAAATAGGGGTACCTGGGTGGCTCAGTGGTTGAGTGTCTGCCTTTGGCCCAGGGCATGATACCGGGATCTTGGGATCGAGTTCCACATTGGGCTCCCTGCACGGAGCCTGCTTTTCCCTCTGCTGTGTCTCTGCCTCCCTCTGTGTCTCTCATGAATAAATAAATAAAATATTTTTTAAAAAATCTGTACAAAATAGGAGAGATGTAGCTGGGAAGATTGAAGACAGGAGCAGCTTTCCTGGGCTGAACGTTTACAAAAATAAAAAGAATCCTGGGTGGTTAGATGTGACATGTAGATACCTGAGCCAGATACAAGGCTTTAAGGCCAATGGAAGAAACATCTGAATGCTTTATTAAATCACAGATTCAAAAGCGTACTCCTTGGGATCGTAATTTAATAGATCAAGAGTGAGGCCCAGAATTCTTCATTCACAACAAGCATTTGAAGCAGCCCAGAGATCATGCTTCAAATATTGCTCTCAGCTTAAAAAAAATAAAAATTCAGATAAATTAAAAACAATTATATATATTTTTTTATAAATGTAGGAGGTATTCTGTTGTAATAAGGGAAATGGAAGTTAAATTGTACTGCAATATCACTTTCACCTGCTAAATGAACAGAGAACTGAAAGTTGACAACATACCATATTGAGGAGAGTGCAGAGAGCAAGGACTTCAGTCATTATTGGCTGGGAGTATAGACTGATAAAATTCCTTTGGTTGGTAATTTGGCCCTGTGTATAAATGCATATATCCTAGGACATAGCAAACTTATTTCTAAAAATGTATGTTGCAACTTTACAGATGAACACATTCAAAATTACATTTTGGGGGCAAGGGGACACTTTAAATTAGCAAATGTGTTGAAAATTGCATTACAGTTAAAATCCGGCTGAAACTATCATGCCAAATACAATATAAACAACTTAGTCTGTGGATGACTTTATTATTTAAATTAGGCAATGTTTTCCTATATCCCTCAACTATTCAGTTGCTTCTTCTGGAGACCTGGAGCCTCCGTTATTGAGTATAAATATCTTACCTGCCCTGAAGGCTCTCGTCTCAGATGATGAAAGTAAAGAGGAGTCAGAGGACCCACTATGATCGCTAGTGGGCCTTGTGATTCTGAGGAAGCAGCGGAGTTCAAGGAAAACCTCTCGACGAAGGTAGGAATAGAATCCACGCGTGCAAAGCACAATGGATTAGCGATCCATCGCCTTCGCCACTCGACTACCTCGTCGGATGTAGATCTCGTGCCGTCGCACCTTCACCCCGCAGCGGGGCGAGCAGTGATCCACGCAGATGTGTTTGCTCGGAACTGGTGTCGACTGGATTCTCGGGACCGCACCCCCAGGTCCCTTCACAGCAGCGCATCCTGGAGGAGCAGGTGCACCCAGCGGCTGAGGCATTGAGTGCATACACCTGCCAGGCGCGAGCGCGAGCGCGAGCGCGAGCGGATTGGCCGGAGCCGCGCTCCCCTCGGACGTGCCCGCAGCTCCGGGGAAGGGCTACAAACCCCCGTATCTGTCCCTGAAATACATCAGCCTGCGGGGACGCGCCTGCACCTCCCTCCCGCTCGCTTCCCCGGAGCTTGGCGCGCAGCGACCCCAGAGACCTTGGGCACTGACGCCAGCGCCGGGACAAGACCGCGGAGCGCGGGAGCTCGCTGGCGTTTCTGCAAGACCGACTGCGAGGGGCTGGTGCGATGGGGACATCGGGGCCCCAGGGAGCAGCCGGCCAGGGGCGGGGCGCGGCGGCCACCCGGGCAGGCCACCTCCTCCGCACAGCCCCAGCCCGCCCCCACCTTCGTGTTCCCCAGAGGAGGCCCAGCCTGACCACTCGGGAAACAGCGTCATCCAGCAGGCGTCGTTCGCTTTTCTCCATTTAGTGCAGGATTTCGGAGAGACATGGGAAGACCGGAGGGTCTTGCTTGCCAAGAAGATTCTTCCTTCCTGGGAAACCTCTCCTGTCGCTAGCTTTGGCATGAGAGACCCTCCTCTCTCTCTGTCCTTTTCCTTTCCTGAATTTCCCAAACCCACCTCCAGCGCACACCCACCCACCAGGGGAAACTCACCTGCAATGCTTGGGTTAAAGGACTAAACATTTATTCAGTCAGTGAGTCAAACTATCTTTTTGAATGAGGTAGGTTATGATTTTTCCCTTAAGCTTCGAGTCAGGACTCCCATTTGCTGTTCAAATCACTTATGTTCACTTCTTGTGTGTTCCCTCTTCACAGTTCCAAAGAAATCTAATTTTGTACCAGTGACTTCAAACTATTTCTCAATACAAATTTTGAGTTGGAAATTTCCCTTTTCGATTAACAAAGTTGTTTGTTTGTTTGTGTGTTTACAGTTTCTGTCCAATGCTCCCCAGAAGGCAGGGGTCCCATCTTACCATAATTATATATGGAAACACCTTAGTTATATGCCACCTGATGTGATACTAGAGGAAATACATAGTGAAACTTTTTAAAAAAGATTTTAATTATTTGAGAGAGAGAGAGAACAAGCATGAGCAGGGGGAGAGGCAGGAGGAGAAGGAGAAGCAAACCCCCCGCTGAGTAGGGAGCGGGACACTGAGATCATTACCTGAGCCCAGGACCCTGGGATCATGACCTGAGCCAAAGTCAGACACTCAGCGACTGAGCTACCCAGGCATCCCATACATAGTGAAACTTATAACGTATTCTAGCCTAGAACAACTGAACATGAATCTAGCAAAACTTTGATGTCTAACTACCAGTTTACAAAGATATGGAGAGTAAGGAAACACAGTAAGTGATACCACAAGGATAAAATCAACCAAACTCAGAACATAAGAAATTCTATAAGACAGATCACCCAGTTGCATAAACAAGTAAATGGCATAAAAAATAAATAAAAGAGGCTCCGTTACACGGTGAAAATTTTAAGAAATTATATCAACCAAAAGCAACGAATGGACCTTTTTTGGATTATGAATCAAACAAATCAACTATAAAAAGTCGTTTTTACAAAACTGAGAAAATTGAACTTGATTAGGTATTAGCTAATATTAAGAATTTTAGTTAGGGGCACTTGGGTGGCTCAATTGGTTAAGTGTCAGTCTCTATTTTAGCTCAGGTTGTGATCTCAGGGTGAGGAGGTTGAGCCCCATCTCCAGCTCCATGCTCTGAGTGTGGAGTCTGCTAGGAGTTCTCTTTCTCTCCCCCTGCCCTTCCCCTGCCCTCTCTCTTAAATAAAAAAATAAGTCTTTATTTATAAATGGTAGTAAAAAAAAAAAAGAAGCTCCCATTCTTGGAGATTAGTTTGATGAGTACACAAGTCTAGATTGACAATTATTTTATTTCAATACTTCTAAAATAGATATCTCTTTTCCTGGATCATATCATGGAAATTAAGGTTTTTGTTAACATCCTAATTGTTCCTCCTTTGCAGAAGATCTGTCCATTTTATTTGGGTAATTTCAGACCTTCTCTTTGGAGTAACACTTTCAGCAGAAGGTGTAAAGTTATAGTTGTTCATGTTACCTTGCTTGTGATACATTGTGCTTTCTGAATTTTCTGCGTGAAAATTCTTCTCCAGTTCTGGGAAATTCTCAGATATTATGTTTTTAAAAATTACCTCACCTACATTTTTCTCTTCTTTTATTCCTGGGCTCTAATTATACACACTTCAGAATTTCTTACTTGATCCTACATCTCTACCATCTTTTATAAATCTTCTGAGGCTGTGTAATAAACCACCCTGAAACTCAGGGCGTTTAAACAATACCCACTTAATTTCTCACAATTCTATGGTGTAGCAGTATGGACAGCCCTCAAGTGGGCTGTACCTTCTCTTCTCTCTCTATTCCAGGAAAGTGAGGGCCGATGCTATAAGGTTTCTTGAGACCAAGCTTGGAAGTGGCACAACATCACCTCATATTCCACTGTCAGAGCAGCTTAGATTTGAGGTTTAGAGGAATGTATTAGACTCCACTCCCTGACAGGAGGAGGTGCAAATGACCTGTGGTCATGTTCATCTGTCACAGCTTGCTTCATATGTTCCATGTTCTTAACTATTTTTACTTCAGGGAAAACTTTACAAAGGTGCTTTCTGCAAGCAGGCACAGCATCTAATTTTAAGCCTTAAATCTGGTACTTAACCCTCTTCTTTTTTTTTTTTTTTTTTTTTTTTGTCTCTGCTCTTTTCACTCTAAATACTGTGAGCATGTGAGTTCTTCCACTAAACAACAGAGTATTTGGGCATGGTGCTGTCACTCATTTTCATCCTCAGCCTTTCCTAAACACTATCTTGCCATTCCCATAGCTTTTTCTTTCTTACCTTCTCTGATTCCAAATCCCAAAAAAGCAATTTTACCTAAAATAGGTTTTGGAAATTTCTACTTTCATAGTTAACAAAAATCTCCCTTCCCCAAAAAAGGACCTGAATCCTTCATCTCTCTAATAGCAGGGAGCCTCTTATACAGACCATACTTGTGTTTAAAGAACATTTTTCTGTGAAACAATTTCACAAAGGGATCGCTTATTTCCCTGTGATTCCCTTGGTGCCCTCAGAGATCCCAATAAAGTATGAACAACGTA
This sequence comes from Canis lupus dingo, assembly GCF_003254725.2. Taxonomy (NCBI): domain Eukaryota; kingdom Metazoa; phylum Chordata; class Mammalia; order Carnivora; family Canidae; genus Canis; species Canis lupus. The sequence goes on from NC_064277.1 coordinate 25,909,741, forward strand.
GAGGCCCAGGCACATGGGAAGTTCCTGAGCTAGAACGATAGTACTGATCAAAGGGATATGAATGGATTCCTCCACGTTGAGAAACCCAACTTATTACCAACAACGAAATAATAATAGCCACCAGGTATTAGAGGCACATTCTGTTCCAGGCCCCAGTGAAAGCAAGTTATATGCATTTCTTTTTTTAAACTTCACGACAATCCTGAAATACAAGTATTATCTTTTCTAGCTTACATGTCAAGAAATTGAAATTTAGAGAGATTAAATAATATGTCCAAGCCAGATAGCTAAGAAGTCTCCAAGGCCATTTCAAACGCTGATAGGAAAGACTGCAGGGCTCTGTGAGCAAGTAGGTAATGCTGTTTTCGTTTTCTCCTCAAGCCAATTTTCTCTTTTGCAAAATCCAAATGGTGTTTTGCTCCTGAAGAAATGTCTGTCTAACAGTAATTTTGTTGGATTTTCTCATCCAGAAAGTAGAATTGCCCAGCATGGCCTTTGGAAAGGGTAAAGGGATGTCACTAATTTGCTCCTTAGGCCTGTTTTGTGTTTTCCTAAAATCTTTCTTAAATCACTGAAAACAGTATGGAGGTTCCTCAAAAAGTTAAAAATAGAGCTACCCTAAGACCCAGCAATTACACTACTAGGGATTTATCCAAATGTTACAAGCATAATGATCCTAAGGGCACCTGCACTCCAGTGTTTATAGCAGCAATCTCCACAATAGCCAAACTATGGAAAGAGCCCAGATGTCCATCAACAGATGAATGGATAAAGAAGATGTGGCATATATGCAATAAAATATTACTCAGTTGTCACAAAGAATGAAATCTTGCCATTTGTGATAATGTGGATGGAACTAGAAAGTATTATGCTAAACAAAATAAGTCAGTCCGGGAAAGACACACACCATATAATCTCACTCATATATGGAATTTAAGAAACAAAACAGATAAACATAGGGAACGGTAAGGAAAAATAAAATAAGGTGAAAACAGAGGGAGGCAAATCATGAGAGACACAGAACTCTAGGAAACAAACTGAGGGTTGCTGGAGGGGAGGTGGATGGGGGATAGGGTAACTGGGTGATGGGCATGAAGGAGGGCACGTGATGGAATGAGCACTGGGTGTTATATGCAACTGATGAATCACTGTACTCTACCTCTGAAACTAATTTTTTAAAAAAAGATACATTCTACACAGTGTTGTTTCATTGAGTTAAATATATGGTACTTTCCTTATGGGTCCACATATACATTTGAAAACATTCTTTACTTCATTAAAGAACATGTTAGTTTAAAGATGAAAAGAAAACCTCACTGAGCACAGAATTTAGAATGAATATAGACTGAATAGGAAGAAGTATTTTCTATACAACAGTACTCTGCGCATGGTGTGGAACTACGATCAAGCCAAGTCAACACTGGTCTTAATGGTGGTGTTGGGCATCCCCAGAGCTTGCTGCAAGTGGACAGATGCAAGTCTCCACCGTTGATTTTGAGAGTATTTTAGGAAGAAGTAATCCCAATAAAATGATCCAGACATCACTTCTCATTGCTTTATCTGTGTGAAAGACAGAAGGGAAAGAATAGAAAGAGAAAAAAGAGGAACTCAACTAAATCAGGCATTCAGATTACATATGAATCTCTAGTATTCTGAAAATAACTTCTAAAAAAAATAGTTCCCCAGGTAAAAAATATTCCTGTGGAACCTTGATGGTGCATCTGGATGTACTGTATTAGCTTAGCCAATATAGAGTGTATCTAAGTGCAAGAAACAATGATGAATTTCTCTTTTCTTTTATTTTAGGGTGAATCATGATACCATGTATCTTGGAAGGGAAATCTGTTCTAGAGATGAATCAGGGCAGAAACAGGGAGAGAAACCTCTCAGTGACTGAAATAACAGATCTCCCAGCACATTGTGTTTTGTTTTTGAAAACTTTACATTGAAATATAACTAACATACAGAAAATGTGCACAAATAATCCTTGGTGATTTTTCATAAAGTGAGCCCACCACTCAGATGAGAAACAGAACACTGCTAGCACCCCAGAAGCTTCCTCCTGGGGCTTCCAGCCACTGCCCACAAGAGGGCAACTAACTTGACTTCCTGTACCATCCATTAGTTTCAGCAGTTTTTACATTTCATACAAATAGAATTACACACTATGTTGGTTTCTTTCACTTAACATTATATTTGTGATTTTTTGTTTTGCAAAGGGTACATCACACTGTGGGAGTTGGAAGTGAGGGGAGAATCAGTTAAGAGAAAACAAACGCCCCAGCCTAAATTCTCATCTGGATGATCAGCTGTCTCTTCCATTCCTGTTGGCATCCAATGCTGGGTATTTACCTACTGAATATGAGGGCAGACTCTAGGAGAGTGGGAGGAGAGCTGCTGAGGTCAATGACAAGGGCCAGGGTGAAGGGAGTCCTACCGGTCAAATCTGGGGCTATTTGAGCACCAAAATAATTAACTATTACAATCAATTATAAACTACTGAAAAAATAGGAATCCATACAAATAATAATTTGATAAATTAAGAAATTAACAGGGGAAAGCAGAGACTCTTGCTTGGCAGCAGCCAAAAACTGAGTGGACATGTGATAGGAGGACTGGAGTCGGAAATTCTCATTTTGAAGCCATCATAATCAAGATCAGCCCAGACAGTTGATGTTAAATCTAGGGGTAAATTTTGTTGAGGAGCAGGATATTTGAAGCCTTAAATTGTTGCCCCACAAACCAAGTGATCAAAATGAACCTCCCAATGGGAGGCACAGTCTCCAGATATGATCATTACACAACACCAGCTATGTAGTATTCTGGTGGGAAATGCATGACCTGAATGTATTCATGAGAAAACTACAGTCAGACTCAAAGTGAAAAACGTTCTATTAAAAAAAAAAAAAAAAAAAAAAGACATGCTTCAAATGGCATGTTAATGTCATAAAAGACAAAATAATAAAAATAAAAATAAAAATAAAAGAGGTTGTGGAAATGTTCCAGATTAAAGAAAACTAAAAAGAAAGACCAACTAAATGCAATCCCAACCCCAGACTAGGCGCTGCATCAGAGGGGATGTCGAGGCAGCTGGTCAAATCGGCATGCGCACGGTGGATGAAGTGGGCTGCGGTGCCAGTGTTACGCTTCCTGGCCTTCCTAACTAAACCAAGGTTCTGCAGCGAAGCACGTGAGGAGACCTGAACAGGACGCACTGTTGACCCACTCTCCAGAGAGAAGAGCAAGCAAACAGTTAAAGCAAGTGGAGCAAGATAAAAACAGTAGCTCAATCTGGGTAAAAGGCATAGGGGCATTTTTGTACTATTTTTATTTTTTCCCAAATAATTTATTTATTTTTTAATTTTTAATAAGTCTGAAATTGTTTCAGAGGCAGAGCAAGAGAGACTGCCCTGGAGGCTCCAGAGAAATCCCAATGCCCAGCATTGGTTGGACAGGCCAGCTCTTTAAAATACAAGAAGCTCCCCCCCAAAACCTTGCAAAGAGACAGTAATCCTTCTCAGTCCCAGGGTCGCCACCGGTCGGCGGTGGGGAAGCAGAGCCCAGTCCACCTTTAGGCTGAGCAGCAGCCCCCCAACCCCCACGAGCCGGCACAGCAGGGACCGCCAGGCACCTGCTGAGGCCTGGGGGGGAGGGGGGGCTTCTCGCTTTTGCAGAAAGCAGGAAATGAAGCACCAGGAGCAAGACCACACACGGTCTCTTTTCAACCTCCTTCCTTTGGAATCTCATTCTGTGGCTTTGGGGGGCTTTTGTTTTGTTTTGTTTTGCTTCTTTTGAAGCTGCTGCGCAGCCTGTTTTGCACAGGAGGTTTGCATTCACATTTTCTCTGCAATTTACTAAATCTTTAAGAGGCGAAGAAATAATGCTTATAAATCACGAAAGGAATCCAAAGGACCCGCCTCACGGCTGGGGGTGTAGCTCAGTGGTAGAGCGCGTGCTTAGCATGTACGAGGTCCCGGGTTCAATCCCCGGCACCTCCATCGGTTTTGAGAGTTATGTGCTTGTGATCAGACACTTCCCTGTTAAAACCGGTCTCTTCTCTCATTCCGTTTTCCACCTGCCTGTATTGCTGTACTAACACCGAATGTCTGCATGAAGAACCGAGCCGCCACTACACGTGTCCTGGATCCTATACAACACAAAATAACAGAGCCTTGGTTTCATTACTGTCTTTTGAATTTTGCAAAGTTCTTGGGGCACAGAACACACTGGAGGTGGAATAGCATTGGATCCCCTCATATCAGGGAGGCCTGTCTGCTTTACTCAGTCTACCAATTCAAATGATAATCTCTTCTGGAAACAGCCACAGACATATCCAGAGATAGTGTTTAATTGGACACCTGGGCGCTGATGGCCCAATGAAATTGTCAGAAAAGTTAATCATCACATGTATTGATGTGTTAATTTTTGCTAAGGTATCTTTTGCTTCTAAGGTATCCTAAACATTTAACAATCTTTAGTTTCTTTATAACTAAAGGTTAAAATTAAAATAAATACTTAATTTTGACATATTATAATTTATCACTTTTTCTAACCTTATGGACTGTGCTCCTTGTGTTGTGTGTGCCAACACATGATATGATAATGAAGTGATGGTGATGATGAAAGTGATGGTGGGGCAGCTAATTTACTGTGTATTTAACAGGGAAGAAAGAGTTTTGGGATTGTTGTTATTAAAACTAGGTCGTGTTGGTAATTATTATGAAATAACAGAACCAAAATATCAGCCATAAAATCATCATAATGACTCCTTTGCCTCCTGGAAGGGCAGACAGAGTGGAACAAATATGAAGAGCAAGTTGGTGTATCCAGCCCCCTCTTGAATGAGATGTTTTTTTCCTTCAGAACCAGTTCTTGTGATTGAGGAAGTCCTGTTCTACCCTCCATGAGAATCCATCCTACCTAGGCTTATGCATACTTTATAGTCCATATAATTTAAAAGCAGTTGGCTTCAAAAGGAAGTTGGGAAGAAGGGAAGTTAAAATGAAGGGCTCCCCTACAGCAAAGATTAGGGTGTTACTGCAAGATAAATGACCAAGTTGAGTATGTACCTATGCATTATTCTTCCCTCCCACCATAGCTGGTGGAACTGCATATGAGGTCCTAGCCTTGGAAGCAATGTGGTTTCATGTCAGCATCTGCACTTCTCCTTCAGACTAGATAAAGAAAGGTGGTACTGAGTTATCTTACATCTAAGTTACTTGTAAATGTTCAATGTTTATATGTCACAGAACACAAGAACAGCCATGAGTATGAATGGCCAGTGTGGCATCAGTGCTCAGTTTGTTCGTTATAACATTCCTTAGGTCAGTAGCTATTATGCCAAAGCAAGTGTGGTCTATGGAAAAGAAAATTACGGGAGAGTAATTGAAAATAGATTTCTTTCCTAGAACCAAAAGGGAGAAAACTTTCATCATGTGATATCAGACAGGATCTTGAGTAAATACATATTGAAGACTCATGCAAAAGGGTAAATTAAATACATGGAGGCCCCTGCATCAAACAGAAGCCTACTGAGTATCAGCATGTAGCCTGCTGGGCCAGCTACCACATGGAATGATACATCTATAGTCAGTAAAAAGGCATATGAGTCTGTATTTAACTGTTCTATTTTCAGAATAGCTAAAGAGACAAAGCCCAAAGCCTTATTTTGTTTACAGAATTCAGGTAATGCCTTGACCTTTGACGGGGAAAATGGGAAAAGGAACTGCTGTGGGGTCCAGTGTGGGTCCTCCAAGAGGATGCCTTCACTCCAAGGCCAACCACATCCCCCTGATAGGTACTACTGAATCTCCTGATCACTGGCATCTCTATATAGCTTCTTAGAGATGACTGCGCCAGGAAGAGGAAGGAAGCTGGAAAGTGAAAACAGTGGCATGCCAAGGGGAATGAAATAAGCCATGAATGAACGGACAGATGTGCAGCTAGAAGATTTGCTGTGTCTTATCCCTCGCTGGGGGAGACATAAAGGAGAGATAAGTAGGATGGACCAGGGAACACATCCATGACCATTTTAAGCTTTCCTACCTATTATATCCTCTCAACTCTATGTGTTCTGTCTCCAATCTTTGGTCAAAGAAAAAAAAATTTAACCCAATATGCAGAGCTTTTTGTTTAAGACTGTGTCCTATTCAGCAGGGAGTTGAAAATTTGGCTTACAATAGGTTGTATGTATGACTGTCAACAAACATAGCATTTGGTAAAAGACCAGGATAGAAAGAAAAGGTATTTTAAAGTAAATTGCTCAGACAGTTCCTGATATGAAGCTCACAGTCTAACTATCAAGACAGGATGATCCAAAGTGTAGGCTCATCTTGACCAGAAAGAACTCTCTGTAGTTCTTGATTCACCACCTTCAGTCAACAGATGTCTGCCTGCACATAAACGCCATTCAGAGACTTGCTTTAGAGGAAGATTTTATAATTATTTCTTAATCTGAGATGAGATTTAAAGATGTTCTAAAGTATTTACATGATTCGGATATATTAGCTTTATATTTTTTTAAGTGGAGGAATTTGGCAATATTGTAACATTCCAGTAATTTCCTACACTTAACTTTAAGTGCCCCCAATAGCCTTATTTATTTCATTACTGTAGGGCCCAGGGCAGGCTGTCCCAAAATGGACCTCTATGGCATAGTAATTATTTTTATGGAAGCTACTCCGGAAACAGTAGGTGCAAAGAACTCACATCCTCCTCCATCCCCCTGAAAGCAGGAAATAAGTCTCTCATTTGAAAGGTCCCCTCCCTGTACTGAGAAGTAAAAGACATCCTTATCACCAGAGACAGGAAATTTAAAATTGAGACAGCTGTATAAATAAACCTGGTTAATTTTTTAAATTAAATTATTTTTTTATTAAATCTACCTCAGACCAAACTCCACTTAAAATCCCTTACTAAATAAAGTTCCTAAGGATCTACTTTTTTTTATTGTCAAGTTCTCACAACTTTATTTTTTTGTCTAAAATCGGTCTCAACTTCATTATTAGGCCTCTGTGCGCAGGCAATAAAACTCCCTTTACTTGCCCTGTTAATGTGTCTCAAATCCATTTAATTCTGAGTCTAGTAAGAACTTTGGCTGGAGGGAAAATCTTTTCTCTCCTTAACTTTAGTAATTGAAGGGTCTGCTAAGGGTTAATTAAAGGATAAGCAAATCAGAATTCCCGGTTCAGGCTCCTGGAAGTGGAGATGCCAGGGACTGAACCTGGGGCCTCACACATGCAAAGCATGCACTCTACCACTGCGCTACATCCCCACGATGCACAAGCGCTTTTTTCACCTCAGTTGTCGACTAATAGTTCTGCCTAAGCGATGGAGCGTGCGTCTACAAGTCCACCGATGTTTCCAATCCTCAGTCACAGAAACACAATCAGTCGATTTAACAAATGCATATTAAGTAACACCAGCGCTAGTTCCCTGCACTTCCCTTTAATGTCCTTCAGCACGCTTTATATATTTGCAGATTTATGCCATTTGATTGCATTTGCTTCATTCTCCAAGTCGGGTGACTTCAGCCGGGCGGAAGCTGTGACTTTTCCTCATCACCCCACCGCCAGCCGCTCACACAGAGCCTGGCGCAGGGCAGCCACTCGGGAAAGAGCAGAGAGAACAAACTCCAGGTGTACTCAGTTCGGGGCAGGTAATACTGCAGAAGTGTGCGGGGGGACAGGAGGATTGAGAGATATACAAACAGGTAAGCTCAGGACAGTATGGCACGTGCTCTGGCGAAGATACAGCGGCTGACACGAAGTACACGAACCTTTGATTAAAAAAAAAAAAAAAAAAAATTCGGTGGCTCCAGGAGTCGGAGCAGCGCTCGGCGAGGTGAATACAGGCCAAGGGGCGCGCGCGAGGACCTTTCTGGGCCTCAGCGGGGATGGCGATGCTTAGGTGGAGCGCGCGCCGCCAGGTAAGTACCCCGCCGGCATCTGTTCAGGCTCAGAGCGGGGACTTCCGGGCCGTCGGGTCTAAGAAGTTGCAGGTCTGAAACGCATTGGTTGATTTTACTGAGTTTATGCGCGGCACAGATCCGCGAGGACCATGAGACCCCGGTCGTCGCTGGGTGGGAGCGCTCCAGCTTCTGGGGTCCCTGCGCTCTGGATTCTCCCTGCGGCGGAAGATCCCGCCAGGAAGTCCCGGAGCCAGGCCGCGGTTTCCACTTGCGCCTGGCCATGCCTCAGTTTCCCGCCTTCCCTCCTGGCACGTTGCTGGGCCTTGCCGGGTTTCCCTCCCCCGGTGGTTGGAACAGGCTTTGCTCTGTGACCAGGCCGGCTGTTCCTGGGGCCACTGAGGCACTGGAAATCCCCAGAGCAGCCACACTACCCTACGCGTTCCGAACACGACCCTGGGCACTGCCGAGCGGTAAAGGGTAAGGGGAATAGACATACAGTAGGAAAAGAAGAGGTAAACGCTAAGGTGAGACATTTGGAACCGAGTCAGGAAGACACAAAAATAAATATGAATGTCTAAGACTGAGCAATAAAGCCAATGGTTTTATCTTCCCGCAAGGCGCGAGGCGATTGGTGAGGACAGCCTCTTACCAAACTCCCTCCACGGGAGCTGGGGCAAGTGCACCCGGCAGCGGTGCGCAGACCTCGGAAGACCCTCCCTGACCGCCCGGTGAGGTCGCAGGACGCGCCCGGGTCCCCTCCCTCTCCCGGTTGCCGCCTCCCCTGCCGCGCAGGCTACGGTGCAGACCACTGGGTGGAGGGGAGGCCCACGTGCCTGACCCCGCCGTCAGCCCCGGGACCTGGCCGCAGGACCGCTGGTCACCAAGTGGTCCCTGGAATCCGCGAGAACAGGAGTCACTGTCTGCCGCCAAGGCCTGTGTGCGGTGCAGGAACCGTGCCCGGGTCCAGCGGCTGCTCAGGAAGCAGGCGGCCCCCCCCCCGCCCCCCGCACCTAGCTAACAAGCGGAAGGGTCGAGGAGTCGGGCGTGCGCTTGGCGGGGAGGCGGCCCCCCACGGCCCCCGCGGCCTCCGCTCGATCTCCAGTTCCTCCTCTCGTCCCGTAGTGGACGCAAGCAACACGGCGCGGGAGATGAGACACTGCGCTCCCCGGGGGTACGGTCACTTTGCTCTGGGCAGCAGGGGGAGTGGCGGACGCCAAATGGGCCTCGAGAGTGTGGTCTTTCGCCCGGTGGAGCCGCCGCCTCCCTCCCCGATTCTCACACCCCCCAGTCCCTGCTTCTCGCCGGACCCTCGGAGCACGTCGCCTGTCAGTCCGCCCGGAGGTATCCTCGGGGTCGC